>NC_031775.1:22199696-22499696 GCF_001522545.3 Parus major
CTTCCCTTCCCTTCCCTTCCCTTCCCTTCCCTTCCCTTCCCTTCCCTTCCCTTCCCTTCCCCCCCATTTTATTTGTTCAATAAAGCACAATTGACAAGTTCAGATCCCAGACAAATTGTTCTTTCCCAAGATTTTTTTCAGTATAAATAAACTTGGTTTTAATACAGCTGTCTAATGAATTTGGAAGGTAAACTTGCCTCTATAGGTAGATATTTATCATTTCCTAGTCTGCTAACTAAACTTCCATAAATGGTATTTTAAGCACTGTCTAAATTATTTCCATGCCATCTCAAATGTTTCAGAGACTGTTTTCACATCCCAATGATGATTTAAAGACAATGGAAATCTGCCTTGTCATGAAGGAATGTTTCCTTTTCACACAGCTTTTTTTTTAGTCATTATAATAACTTGTATTCCTGCTCAAGGTGTTTTATAAAATCTCCTAATTCAGCAATCCACCCCTACTTAACGAAACATTTAAGTGTGTATTTGAATTATACCTGCTACAAGAGAATGAATCCAAGTTCATGCATCAGGAATGGGAAAAGATCCAGAAAGACCTACTCCCTGGCCCTTGAACTGTACTACAGGATCTCAAGATATTCCTGAGAATGTTGCAGCTGCCTGTCCAGGGTTTTAGCCACACAGTCATTCCAAGATTTCTTCTAGGATGAATTAAGATGGAATTGGAGCAGCCAGAGCATATCTGATACACTCAGCACTCTGTCTCTTCAGCATTTGTTAAATCAGTAAGTTTTGGAGGAGCTGCTGCAATTAGCTCATGTTCTGTGCTTGAAGGATGGAGCAACGTGGGAGTTGTCCTGGCTCCAGGGACAGAGGCAGCGGGGTGCTTCTAAGAGCTCCTCAGTCCTGTTCATACTGCATCATCCCACACCATTTTTGAGCAGCCAAGCCCTTTGCTGTTGCCTGCTTACTCAGATGGGTGGGATGAGCTCTTGTACATTTGCTCTTTTTTCCTAATCTTTTCCTTACTAGCACTTGGTCTTAACTGACAGTGGGAACCACAAAAGTTTATTCTCCCATTCCACCCACCTTTTCCTTTAAAATTCCTACTTTTAGAGTGAGCAATAGTTACAGATGCCTTCAAATTGCATTGCTCTCTCTGTAAACAAAGAGCTGACATCTGGCATATTTTGAAGTTGCTTTATTGGATCTTGATCATTCCTGTAAATAGGCTCTGTGTCTGTCATACCTCAGCAGCAGTGAATAGATGGATCACATCCTGCACAGACTGAGGGGAACATGCCCTTCCCCTGGGATGGCCACAGGCTGGAGATTTGATGCCCTCAGGGCTGATCCTGTGAAATAGGGACTGTTTCCACAAGGGTGGAAACACACAGGTACCTTGGTGTTACAATGCTGGTCAGAATCACAGTGAATCGTAAGATTGATAAACACAGATGGAAATGACAAAGTGCTGTTAGAGTTTGGGAATGAGTCAGTTTTTGGATGAAGCCTTGTTTTGGTAGACTCAGATGTAGATTGACATGAAGCTCAAAGTATCTTTTCCAGATTTAAAAGTTTAATTTTCCTTTTTTTTTGTTTTCTTTTGTTTCCCTATTCCTATCTAGTGTAGTATGAAACTCTAGAGTCTGAGTGTGAGCCATGTGTTTAAGTAGGTTTAATTTTTTAAAATTGAGAGATTATCTGCAGAATTCCCCCATTGCTATATAGTTTGAAAAAACCTCTAAAGCTTCAAGCATGATGGTCTCTTTTTTACAGCTTGAAATCCAAAAACAGCCAATGGCAGAAAACTATGAGACTGAACAATGATTTTTAACACCAAGGTGATGTCAGCTCCTTACTCCATGTAGCAAACACCTAACTAATTGGGCCTGTTTGGTTTAAGATCACATTTCCTGCCTTCCTTATTGCTAAATGTGGCCTTAAAAATCTATTTAAGGCTATCTTCACATCTTTCTGCTGAGGTGAAAAGTGTTGTTCCTAATTTACAGTCTGGAGGACAGGCAGAGGGAAATGAAATGATTTGTCAGGCATCATAGAGGAGGGATAGTAGGGTCAGGAATTGATCCCAGTTATCCCAAGATCTCACTTTTTTTCTGCATTGGGAAAAGCAAATTTTCTGCATTTACTGCAGGAACTGACAGAGGAGAAAATGTCTTTTTTAAGCTATGTTATAAACACAATTCCATTTCAATAATAAGTGTTTTTGCATATCCTCTGACAAACGATGACTGAAATTTATTATAAAGGGCTGTAATTCTTGCACATCAAAGGGGGAGAAATGAAATATTTAACTTGATCTCTATAGCATATTCCATATTTTCTTTGCTTTTGGTTACATTTTTGTGAGGCGAACAATGAAGTCCCTCGCCTATTAATAATTTATTGTTACTGGAACATAATAATGTAGAATGCAGTTCGTCCAGGAAAAAGCTTCAACAGGGAGTGAGTCATTGATGGTAATAAACTTCCGTTCCTCTCAATAGACCATAGGACTGTTTAGAAAAAATGTTTTTGCCATGATTCCTGAATTGCCTGTGCTCTGTACAGCAGCTGGTAGAGATAAAACTGAACGGAGCTGGGCAGACTCCCTGTCTCCCCTCTATTACTATAGCATGTTTCTGAATCATACACAAAAAATGTTTTGGTATGTAAAAGTGACTTCAGAAAAGCAGCTCTCAGTAGAAAACAGCCAGCAGTGAGCAAGGATACATTCCCAGAGCATGATCTCGAGCATGATATCTACCATATCTGTGGTGCTCAGGGGGTTAGCAGTGCATGGCTGTGCACTGCTGAGCTCTCTAGCATTACCCTTCTGTGGGAAGTATTATCTCCTAGGAGCCCTGGGGCCTTCAGGAGGCAAATCTGAGCTGAATCTGATAGTGTTTCACAGCTGCTTGGATTGGAGTGCATCTTTGCATGTCTGTAACCTCCATCTTGTTGGATCTTCAATACGTGGTGTGAAGGGTTAAGTGCTTTTTAACATAATTTTCAGGCTTCTTCCATCAGTCCTTTCAAGGCTCATGGTCCTCCAAATGCTACTGCATTTACAGGGGTGTCATTGCTTTCTAGGAGCTGTGTTGTTATCAATAACTGAGCATATAACCATGAGGGAGAGCTTCTGTACAAAATTCACAAAATGGGTGTTTGTGTGTTGCACTGCTTGTCCTTTCAAGTGCTTCCTCAGTTGTAGAAACACTTGATAGATTTCCACAAAACTGTGGTTTATTGATGAGATCCCCACAGGCATGCAAATCCCACCTCTAGTGCAGAGCTGGGTACTCTGGCATTTTCTTTATTCAAGCTCCAATTGCTGAAGACTTGGAGGTGTTCAGTTTAGTGCTATGCTGCTGCAAGGAGTCTTGTCAACTCATTGGAGCAAATGTGGCTGATGGGAAGATTGCAGAGGTCAGAGCATAACTGGAGCAGATTCTACCTAAAGCTCCCAACATCAGCACAGTGCAGTTCTGGGTGCTTCATGGGGGTGATGTTGTTGCTGCTGCTCACTGAAATAGGTATCACTTGGGAACTGCTCTGCACCTTACACATAGCCCACCAAACTGCCTGCTTTCCCTCTCTTCTTGTGACCTGAAGCGGGATGGGCTATGTGTGCTCTGTGGTGGTGCTGATAAATGGTTTTGTGGTTGTTAAGATACTCAATGCTCACATTTATCCATGAAACAGCCAGGAAAGAAAGGCCAGAAGGTAAAGGAAGATGGAACATACAATTTTTTGGCACCTGGATGGCTGCTGGATTGATATGTGGAAAGCATTGTGCTGTAGGTACAGGGCATGCAGTGTGTAAGTGTGAATTGCAAGTGCAGGGATACCCTCTTTCCCCTGGGTATGTGCTGCATCCACAGGCAGTGTTGATGTGGGGTTATCACAGACTCCTGACCAGCTGTAGCAAGCCTGAAAAAAACCCAGGAAATTTGGTGCCAGTTCTGGATAGCCTCAAGAATCTTAAAAGCCTTGAAAGCTGTGTGAATAATCTCAAAAGAAAATAAATGCAGAGTGCTGCAGGGGAGGATGGCTGGATGCTGGCTGTCTGTTGTCCCCAGGTCTTGCTGGCTGCTACATTCAGCTGCCCATGTAACCCAGCAATGATCCCTGCTCCTATCAGGTGTTCTCCTTCCCTGGTCCTTGCTGACCATACTCTACAATGACTCAGTTTTTCATACTGATCTCTTTCCACCTGTATCAAAATTATTTTTCATTATTATTAGTTAATATTTTTTGAATGGACAGGTTTCTTTTCCCCATGGAATTTATTTATTAGGGGTATATCCTTCAGAATGTACCAAATTTGTATCCTTGAAGTCTGCTTACCCTCTGCTGTCTTCTGCCAGCCTTCCTATTTTCTTCTCTTGTTTATTTATTAGGTCTTCCTAGTGATTGCATTTCCTAGTTAGTGTGTTCTCTCGTTTCACTTAATGTGCTGTGTCTCTCTTTGGATGATGTGACTGGCTGTGCATTTGCCAATCAAGTGATCCTATGGATACCTTGACCAACTTCCTCCCAAACAGAGAGTCATCTGTTCCATGGAGTCTAATTACTGGAATTATCTTGAATATCCTCATGGCTGCTGGTTTCTTCCTGTCAGCTCAGCTACTTCTGTCTATTAATGGACTTGACTGATGGAATGTGCACTGCTCTCAATCAGCTTTTAAAACAATTCCTGACTATTAACTTAATAATTCTATCAAATTATTTTCATCCACTTTTCATACAATTTTGAATTTTAGAAGATTTATTTTATAAAACAAGTCTCTTTTTGAGAGTTTTTTTTTTTTTCTGTAATTGTCACTTTCTGACATCTGGTAAAATATATCCATCATCACTCATATTTTTCCATTAATTCTCTTTCCCAGCTAATTTTGCTTGTAATTGCTTCCTTTTTTGTGAGTTGGGTCTTTTTCTCATATGTATTATTCTGTAATTACTGTTTTGAACCTACTATATTTCACATGCCAAATTCAATCAAGTTGAGGAACTGGAGCACCTGGCTGCTACTATTTTTATTCTTTAACTCCTCTTTCTGTGTGGAGATGAGATCTGGTGTGGCATTTCTCCCCTTACTGGAGACCTCAGGTAAACGCTCAAATTACAGCTTAGCTTCAATTAAACACTTGGGTCTTCAGAGGTGTGGTCAGGAGCTCATTACTGCTGGCATTGCTGGGTCAGGCACTCACTGCTATGGCTCTGTGTTCCCCAGGCAGCAGCCAGCCAGGTGCCCAGCCCCAGTGGGACACTCCTTGTCCTTACTGGAATCTGTCCTGCAAAAGTATTTGCTCTGACTCCTCCATACATTTCTTCTCAAGCTGACAGCATCCAAGATCTTCACTGTGGGTGTGGCACTGTGAGGAGTGAGGCTCTTGGCTGGTGTTGTCCTTGCTGCTGTACCAGGAGTGCAAAGAACACAGTGCTGATCTTACTGCATCAGGATAACTCAGAAATAGCCAGTGAGCTCCTTTCTGTTCTGCTCCTTCTCCTGGAGAGTCCTAAAATGTTTATTTGGTGAAGTAGCCTACTTGTCACGATCTCTCTGTATTGATTATCTTTTGTGATAAATAAGATGCACTTAGGGCAGGCTCTTGGTGTGGTGATGCTTCTGAAATGAGTGTTGCTAACAAACCTTCCCTCAGGGGTAGATTCATCTCCATGAGGAGAGAAGCTCTAGTGCTTTACTAAACATTTCAGCAGAGCTTGGAAATCACCAATTAGTGTGGCTCACTTGCTAGGGGGTAATTAGTTAAGTAACTGGTTATGTGTCCATGTCTGTCTTCAATCCTTTAACTGGATCAATGACTTGACCTAGCAGGGCAATTCCTAATTCCTTTATGAAACTTTACTGAGAGCCTGGACTCTCTGCAATCCAAGAGGCTGCTGCTTTTTCATTAGTGGCTCTCCAGGAAGGCAGCTAAGAGCAGCCTTTAGAATTGGTGTCAAGAGGGATATTAAAGGAATATTCTTCTTATTTGAGGTGAAATAAATCCTTTTAAAAACAATGAGTTGGCCAGAGAAAAAAATCTGTCAGTCGAGAGATTGCAGGGCCCCTCTTTCTATGGTATTTATCTTGCCCTGAGCACCTGAGTTCTAAAACATATATATGAGTTATGAATGCTGAAGACTTAAATTAGGTGGTTTCTTTTCAAACATATTTTAAAAAAATATATAACTAACAACTGTATCAAATAAGATTATCTGAAAAATGCCTCTCTATGTAGTTTTTCTAGTAGCTTCATATCTGAGGCAGGGTTAAATTCATACAATTGTTTGAGGGGAGTCACTTCATTTGAGTGAAATCTGCAGGAAGGTAAGTGTACTATCTCTTGTACCAGCAGACCAGACTTGGAAGCACTTTACCTACTGGAATCACAAAACAATCTTAAAGTTTAAGAGGTCATTTGGAATTTTCAGGTGTGACTCAGTGGAGACAACAGCACAGTGCTGTTCTTGGACAGAAGGATTTGATGGTGCAGATAAATATTAGTGCAGTGGGGGACTGAGAAGCAAACTCATGAGAAATTATTTCTGTTGCAAAAGAATGAAATTTTATGGTCACGAGAGTCAACTGAAGCCCCACAGCTGGACTGGGGGAGGCATATTCCCCTCAGTGATGGGGGCTGGACTGGGAGGTTCAGTTTGGGTCAGCATGCTTTGAGAAAGGTGTGGAAACACTTGATAGAGCCCAAAAGAGAGGAGCAAGAGCCGTGAGGCAGAGTGAGCTGTTTCTGATGAGAAAACTGTAGAAAGAAGTGAATTAATTTTGTTTAGGGAGGTGAGAGTGAAGTCTTTGTTGGAGATGGCTGTGAGAAAAGGCAGAGCAATCCCCAGTCCTTCAGCAGCAGGGAAGGGGCAACCAACTTCAGTAGAGTATTTTAGTCAAATATTTTGGAAACAAATTTCTGGAGGTGGAAGGGTAGGTAAGCACTAGGAGAAATCTGTTTCACAGGAGGTTTTAACAAGTCAGACCACACACACGCCAGCTCCAGTTCCTGACTACCCTTTGTGCCCTATTCATGCTGCAGTTCACTCTGTCCGTGCTTCCTCACATCCATCCCTGTGTGCTCTGTGCATCCAGGATGGCTGTATTGATGACCTCAGACTGAGTCCTGGCAGAGGAAATCCATGATTTCAGTCTGGCATGATTTCATTTCCATCATTAATCCATGCAACAGCAGTGGCACCGGTGGGACCACCTTGGGAGTGAAAGGGTGCTCAATCCTGTGGAAGAGTGTTATATTATAGGATTAGGGTTGATTTGCTTAGGGGTCAAATGGGCAATCCTGGATTTCTTTTAGGAAGCCATAGCTGAAATCTAAATTACAAGTCTAGTTATGAAATCTAAAAAGTGAAAAAAACCAACCCTATTTGTAAAATCAATAAAAGCAATTTATAGGCACCTTGATAGTCTTATCTCTTGCCAATGGAAAGGAGGAAAGATCAAGGTGGCTGGTCTGCATGTATCTTACAGTTCAAAAAGCTAAGAAAAGTAGTCAGGTTTTAGGTCTTGCCTTAGGGAATTTGCTTTCCATTCCCCTTCCTTTTAGAAGTACCAGTTTGGTACCATTTTATACATCAGCACCTCTGGCACAACAAAGATTTTTTTTGTCTCTGATATAGGAAGTATATTGGGAATATCACATGGGAGCTTTAATGTTTGACTTCTTTAAACTGCTAAATAATTGGTTAAATTTTCACAAATTTTGAACACACCACAGTCCTCCTAAACCCCCTCTGAAGCATCAGGAGTTTGACTGCTCTGTGATATCCAGCTTGCTGTGAATATCCAGCCTATGAAAACCAGGCCTATTTGTTTATTTACTCTGTGTGATGCTGCTTAGTATTGTGGGATGGATGAGCTCTGAGTGGACCAGAGTGGTGCTCACCCTCCACCTGTGTCCAACCCCCAGTTCTTCACAAGGGTCTGCATTACATGGCAGGATCCTGCAATAGGAGAAGTTGTCAGGACACATCAG
Source organism: Parus major (assembly GCF_001522545.3). Classification (NCBI taxonomy): domain Eukaryota; kingdom Metazoa; phylum Chordata; class Aves; order Passeriformes; family Paridae; genus Parus; species Parus major. The sequence goes on from NC_031775.1 coordinate 22,207,664, forward strand.
AAACGAGCTTTGTGAGAGCAGATGAGAACAACTTGCGCTGGAGCAGCAGATGTGACTGTTGTTTTGTGCAAGTAGACGATTCCCTAATCCTCTTAAGGACGGCCTGGGCAAAATCCCCTTTGTGATATTAGGCACAGCTCTGTGCCAGGTGGCCCCAGCTTCTGTTGCTGCTTTGCTCTGAAGAATCTCTGTGCTGCTGCAAAGCCAGCCTCACTGGCAGGTGTGGGGCAGAGCCCTGGGGACAGCCAGCACCCGGGTGCTGTGGGACCTTTGGCTGAGTGCAGCTAAGCAATCCCGGGGGGTTTTAGGGCCTCGGAGACTGTAGGTGTTACAGAAATGCTCTTTCTAGCAGTCACATATGTAAGAGGGTGGTAAAATACTGGCCAAAATGAGAAGGGATGTCTGTGAGGTGAGGGAGGAAGGGAATAGTATGGGAAAAGCTAAATGGTATGAGGTGAGCTGGCACAAGGAATATCTTAGAGCTCCCTCTGCCTTTCTCAGGGAAAGCCACTCCTTTTGCTGATGTGTCTGGTTTGTGTAGTTGCAAGTAAAGTTTTTTCTCGTGGTTGGATTGTGACTAGGATGGTGCAGGAGAGTGACCAGGAGATGGAATGGTGGTCTGACACCTGCTATTACTTCCCTGCTATGTCTTAGACTTTCTATGTCACCTTGGACTAAATATTTCATCCTGGAACATGGAAGGGACTCCAACTCTGCAAACAGTCTGAAACAAGGACTTGGAAACTTTGACATTTCACCCACTTGCCTTAGTTGATATTCATTGTAAAGTCAGTAGTGGTCCTTTATAAAGTGTTATTGTCCATTAATAAACCATTTTATGATTTCATGCTTAATAAAACATACCCTCATCAGAAGTCAAAACCTAAGCCCCATCCCATTTCTTTCCTTCTTGGTGCCCTTCAGTAGTTTCTTGCCTCCCACATTTCTTTGCATTGCACTCAGCCAGCAAAATCTGCACCTTGCACTTACCCCCCTCTTATTTGTTGCACCAGGGAGTGATGAGACCCACTATGAATGCCATATGCCGCCTTTGTGTGTTTAGCATAACTCTGAAATTACTGTGAAGACAAATGGCTTTGAGACTGTTGTTTTCATTTCAGTTTGGTGGACACCACTATTTTTGTCCTGGCTTTAACTAGCCAAAGAATTTTGGTAAGCCAAAATTCATCTTTGGAATGACACAAAATGTATTGTGGGGACACATTAAAGCTGTTAAGTTCTCTGGATTTTGGTGAAGATAATTTTGGAGGGTGCAATTCTGAGGTTTTACTTGGGCAGATCTCCCACTGACTCATCCAAGACTACCATGTTAAAGTCATCAAGAGGAGATTGTATCAAGAGGATACAAGACTGTATGTGGTATGTTTCTGTAATACATTTTTTTGTGTGTCCAAAGCAACCAGTATTAGCTTTATTTCCATGTTTTCTGAATTATTTTTGATTTCTTCACCACTCTTGCTCATCTGTTGTAAAAACACCCTTCCTGACATGAGAAAGGAGACAAAAATTTCTGGCTTTGCTTCCTTTGTAAGAGATGGTGATGGCAGTGTCTCAAGTTGCTGGTAGCAACAACTTTTGTGGGGGGAAAAGGGAACAATTTGTCCAGTAAAACTCAACATCCCTTCTGTGGTGACACGCAGCACCTTCAAGATTCAATTTATGTAGAGCTGGCGCAATGCAAGCATTTCTAGGCTGGAAGGTGTTCAAGATTTTAGTGTCAGTCAACTACTGACTTTCTTCTACAGATTATATGAATAATGTGTAAAATGTAAGAAGTATCACTTCATAAAACAGTTTTCAGATAGAGGCTGTGATTTTCATGCTCTTTTGTGAGTTTAAAGAAACTTAGGCATTTCAAAAGAGCTTCTTACTTAGGTTTCCTAACAATCTGCTGAAAGTCTGGTGTCAGCCATGGAAGTCCAGCTCCATGGATCAGTCATGTAAGCAGGAACAAGCTGCCCAGGATTTTTCTCTCTTCATATCTTTCCTCAATGAAACTTCTGTTTGCAAAAAGAGACTACAAGAAGGAAAGGAGTCTGGGGCCTGAGCTTTTAGATGTTGAAATAAACAACCTGAAATTTGTCCACTATGGGACCTGTTCCTGGCTCAGCTCCTGCCTTTGAGGAGCTTCAGTCTTTGTGGGCTTGGATGTGTTTCATGAATAGGTGAAAAGATGATTAAGGGGAAAAAAATGGCAGTGTTTTCATTAAATTAGTTTTGCCAAGCTGTAAGGATGGAATTGTTGCAGCATTTCATACTTTTTTCAGCTTCAGTAGAGCTACTCTGCATTTCCACTGATACAGAGATCTGAATCTGTCCTCTTGGCTGCTCCACTTCAGCAATTGATTCTAAATCAGCCTTGCTATGCAAACATGTAGAATTAAAGATTTGTTACTAATTATATAGCCGTAATTCCTGACTATTTTTCTTCCTAGTTTAGTCAAAATCCTTCTGACATTTAGCAGATTGACATTCTCTTAGCATCTCCACAACAATCTGTCCAGTTTGTTTAAGAAGACAACATTTTTGGAAGAAACGGCAGCATCTCTGCTGGAAACTCAAGTACCTGGCAAGAATCGCTTGAGATACTTGTTGAGCTGGCCAAGTTCTGCTGTTATGCTTAGTGATGGGCAGTTGTGTGATCTCACATGTCTTTGGCTGTCTAGGGTTCACCTTTTGTTTTCTTCTAGAAGGCTTAGAAAAAATCAGTGTGGAGCTACAGAGCACTGCAAGAGCCCTGTTGCCCTGGATGGTTTGCTCTCTGCAGCGCTGACTGCTCTCTGTGGTGAGAGGTGATCGATGCCAGCATGACAGACACATGGTCATGTTTCCAGTGTGTTTGCACATTTCCTCATTCCCATGGGATAATGATTGCTTGCCAGTCAGACATTGTCATCAACACTCAGTGAATATCTCACCCACCTCAGGGAAGATATAAGGTGCTGGATGATGGCTGCTGTTCCCACAGGTCTGGGAAAGGCTGGGGTGAGGGGAAAAGTTTCCATATTAGAGTTGCCACTTTATATTTTAAGGGTCTACCTAGTTAAGACCTAAACCTGTCCCAGTCTAAGGACACAGGATCTTTGTCCTCTCAAACCAAATAACTACTGAAAGGCAGTCATCACTCTGAAAATAAACATGATTGTCCAATTTAACCCATGGTTGGAGGCTCCCAACTCTACTTGGGGACTGTATTTTTTCAGCCACCTGGGTTACAGTCTCTGTTGCTGTTCAACAGTGCTCCAATAATCCCAGAGCGCTCTTCCTTCTAATACCTGAATAGCTTTCCTCTGCACTTAGTTCTTATTTCCACCGGTTAGTAGTGATGTGATCTGTGAAAGACCCTTAACAAATGTGAAAACACCTCAAAATGTGTAAAATAGTTTTAAACATAATTTCTCTTTTGTTTTCTGTTGTGGGCTGACACTCTTCCAGGTGTTTACATCCACAGCATTTCACATTTCACAGTGATACTGCTGAGCCCCACTGGTGCCCCTGCAGGTCAAGATGGGAATGAATGCAGGATATGTGCTGCGAGCTTTTTTTCGTTGTTCCTTTATTGCTGTAGTTTGGGCGACTGCAGGCATTGTTCCATCTTATTGGGCAGATCAGTTATCTTGCAGGATCAGCTGTGCTCATCGCAGGTAAAAGTGGATTGCAGGTCTATTTTTTACACAATTAACTGCTGAACAACAGTCACACTGACAAGTACCGAATTCCAGGTTAGCCACATTGAGTATGCAGTATTTTTGCTACAGTCTTTTTTGGCCTCTAGTGAAACATACTGAGGACTTGTTCAAGCAGTTGGTAACACCCAAGGGTTGCTCAGAGTTCAGCCTTTTAGCAGATACTTACCTTATCTGTACTTGTCCCGATTGGAAGATCACTGTTTATTCTCATTTTGAGCTCCATGATTTGGATAGCTTTTTACACATTGCTCATTATAAATTATACTTAGTGTGTTTCCATTTGGCCTGGATTCTTCTCTTTAAAAGTTTAGTCCAGGATTTGTTCACTATCTCTGTTTCATATTCAAGTGTCCCTTTTATAACCTTGGTGAGAATTTACAAGTAATTTCAAGCCTTGAGTCCAATTTCAGTTTGCATCCCCCTTTCATTTATGGCACAAGCACAGACTGCCATAGATACAGCAGTTAAAGCAGTGATGTTGAAAAGTGGTGAAGACTTGGTTGCAGAGACAACTTACTGACAAGGTGGCCACTGCCTAAATTTTAGAATGACAGTGAAGAAAACATGAAAGCTGTGCTGAGCCAGACCATCAGTGATATCACAGTAGCAATCAATATCTCTCAACAAAGTATTTACTGATGGATCCACACGTGTCAAAACCTTGGGGTAAAAAAGGCTAAAATAGATAAAGAAGTCCTTTCCCTCTTGCCTGGGGCTTTTTTACTTCATCTAAAAAATAAAAGTTCTTGTTTGGTCTTGGTGAAGAGTGCATGTGACTTTAGCTGTTGCTCACTCTGCCTGTTGCTTTGCTGTCTAAGAGGCCATCTATTAAGTAGTACTCTGGCAGAAACTTACGCTCTTTTATATAGTGCTTGTCATTTGAAGATCTCCAAATCTGCCCAAAGTGGAGGAAATTTATTATCTTTATCTTGTAAATTTAGAGACTAGGAACAGACAGACTGGGTCAGAAAACCATTGCCAGCACTGGAAATAGAACCCAGCTTTCTGAGTTGTAGTTTCTGATCTTGCTAGAAACTAGATAGCAAGTGGGGAAAGGAAAATGATTCTGAACTTCCTTCTGAACGTATCTTCTGTTGCAGTTCAGTTGCTAGGCTAGCATGGTCTCATATTTACCCATGCAAAGTAACAATATAAGGCTGTTTGCAGAGCGTAACCCAAACCACTGCTTTGCGTACAGGAGCAGTAAAGCATTGCACAGCTCAGGAGTGTCCCTGCACACTCTGGGGAGGGCTGGGTCATGGGGGGCCCATGTTGTCCTGTAAGGCAGCTCCAGCTATGGAGCTGGATCCAAAGAATGCGGATTATTTACCCATAACCATGCACAGAGCCTGGCAAAATAATGACTTCATCTTGCTTTGATCTAAGGTGTTGTGAAACATAAATAGTATAATAAAGTATTTTAGATGCAAAAGCTGTGAACTTTAGAGAAGCAAATGGAAAATCCTCACGTGGTGCAGCATCCAGCGAACCTGCTATGCTTTCTTGCTTCCACAAGTCATTCACACATGCTGTTTCACTCACTGTTAGGAAGTAGGGAAGCCCTTTCAAACCTAATTTGCAACCAAATAGAAGAGAAAAACAGTTATTTGTGCAGAATAGCTTCAGAGACTATTCTGTATGCATCTGACTTGGAGAACATTACTGCTGCTTTTAAAAACATCAGATAGTGTCTTACTGCATGAGATAGTATCTGTCTGGGAAAGACACTCTCCTAAATTCCAGCAGTCAACCGTTAGAGAAAATGAAATTAATTTTTCATTCTTGTCTCTGGTGTAGTCATCTCCTTTCTGTGAAGCACAATACACATTGCTAGAGAAGTCTGGAACAGAATGAACATTTCATTTGTACCTATGTTCTTAAATTGATCCCCATCACTGCATTCAAACATCTGCTCCCTGAGGAAGACCATTTGCTTCAGTATTTTGATTTGGAAATTGTACTGACATAAATAGACAGCAGCATCAGATTCAGCATCTTGAATGCACTTTCCAATCTTCGCATATCTTCAGGCTATCTGCTAGGAAAAATATTTGGAAGTATTTCTAGTGAATCTAGTTAGATGCTAAGTCATTTAAATTCTCAGCCTTTTTAGCCATTGTTGTTAGCAGGCATTTGAATAATGGCACAAAGGTGTGTTCCCTTCCTCCCCTTCCACATTCACCCCAGTATGTGGTCTGGTGGGCTTGAGGACAGCAACTTAAAAAGATCCCTTTGTTAAAATGACAAGTCATTTCTGAAATGGAGGGTGCCTTGATCTGATTTGAGATGGTGGGTTCTGTTTTTATGGAATAATGCAACAAAATGCTCTTTTGTCACACTGAAATAACAGGCAACTTTAAAAATCCATTCATCTGGCCACCCAAAGAGTAGCCAGGAGTCTGAGAGAGCGCACATCTCTTGTCTTTTCTCCGTGATAGCTCTGGGAATGTATTTTGCTAATTCTGAAATGGGAGCTAATTGAATGCTGAAGACTGTTTTTGCAAACTGCTGCTGAGATAAGGTGACAAAAGTTCCCAAATTTCTGTTACTCTAACCCAAAGTGAAGATGTGTGCTGTGCTTTTCCAAACGATGTCCCACCAGACTTGTGTTGAAGACACTTTGTAGAAGGCTGGGCCATGCTGTTGTGCTGTCTTTTCTGCTTTATGGCATGTAACCTAAAAATCTTTCTTTCAGGTTCTCTTGTTTTGGTTTGTTTTTTTTAAGCTTGGGGTGTTTTTTTCCTGATGGATGTATCTTGAAAGTTTTGAAGGACTGATATAACATGAGAAAAGTTGCATTCTGCTTGACCAGTTATTCTTTTGTATATTTATATCTAGTTTTTCTACTGCTGCTCTGCTTGTGTCAAGGTAGATGTAAGAAATAGTGAACAAATTTAGGATGATGCTAAACAGAAGTTGTACATCTGGTGCTACAGCTACAGAATTTGACTTAGTTAACTTCCAATCATGGAACCATGTATATATTTGTAAGGTACTGAGTACCTTGGCTTCTTAAACTGTAAAACACTTAGCATCTCTGGGATCTGACAAAATACATGGCTATTTTCCTTTCTCGCACATGTTCTCAGCTGTATGAAAGTGTGAGAAATGGTTTAGAGAAGGGATAAGCTCAGAGGATGGCCTAGGTCTATTCTAGCTGTAGAAAAGAGGGCAGGTGTTGTATCTCTCAGTTCTGTTCCTCTAACTCCTCATGACTCATTTGCCACACAAAGCTCCTGGACTGAACAGAGGCTCTGGGGCTTTCTGTGATTACTTATTTATGGAGCCACAGCAGAGCAAAGCCTACAAACACAGAGCAGACTGTGGTGTTGAGGAGTACAACTCACACCCACCCTGCGTAATAAAATAACTCAGACTTGCATTTAGTTTCCTTGTCTCCTTTTTTTTTTTAATATGACTTGGCAAACAGTCCCCTGCTCCACACATGGCAAAAAGGAGCTGACTTGGAGAGAAGGGTGGCCATAAAGGAGCAGCAAAGGCTGTGGCAGTGGTGCTGCCCCACTGTCACTCATCCTCATGTTTGGGGGAGAAAGCCCTTCTCTCCTTGTAATTTCCTTGGCTCCCATTTGGATAGAGCAATGATAAGGATGACCTTGGGCTCCCCTGTATTGTCCCCTGCCCTGAACCACAGAGGAATGAGCAAAGACCAGTTTGGTGACCAGGAAGAAGATAGGCTTATGGAGAGACTGCTCCACATGAAAAGAGGAGTGGGGAATGACCAATGAGATCCTGGTCTCCATCCACAGCCGTGGTCTGATTCTGTCAACAGTCAGAGCAGGTTCCTGTATGAGACATTTTGTTCTTAAGTCTCAAAGCAATAAAGTGCCTTAGCCATGTTTTGCCAACAGCTGATGGTGTAATCACAGTGAAAGGAGTGAGCTGCAGTGTAAGAGGGTGCTGTGGACATGTTATCCTCTGGACTGGGCATGGAGCAAACCCTTTTACAGCTGTGGGTTTTTTCCAGATTTCATTGCTGTTGACAGTCAGTCTTCCTCCAGAGTCCCTCTTGGTACTAAAGATAGCATGTGTCAACTAAAGTGGCTGAGTATGTGACCCTTAGGAAAGGAGATTTTGTTTTTGATAATTTTTCACATCACAAGGAAGAAAAATCACACTTGTAATTGCCACTTTGCTGGGAACATGAGCAGAGGAGCCTAGGATGGTGGTGGCTGCACAGAAGGTTATCCCTTGAAGGTGGTCTGGGAACAGTGGGAGGGGTCACTGTGGTCTGCAGTGGCACCTTGGACTGGGTGCTCTGTGTGCAGTGAACATTTTGAGTGGTCCCATTCCCAGTTCCTTAACTGACTTTGGTAAATCCATGATGTTTGGATGTGTGTTACTTAGCTAAAATTTCTCTGCTTCTGGTTGAACAATTAATTGCTTCTGACCTGTTAATAACTAGTTTTCATTCACTGCTCATTTCCACGGCATGTGACAGAGCCCTTCATGATAATGCCTCTTCTTACTGGTTGGGTCATTGTAGGTGTTTGGTTTGGGAAACATACTTTCTCCAAATATTTCTGTTAGCACAGTTTTGCTTGTCTGTGCATGAATCAGTAATGAATTATTTCCACATATGGTGGGTTCATATTTGCTGTTGGTGTTTCAGACCACTGCAGATGTCTACAGTCTGGCTGAGGGAGAACTGTGATATTGTGGCGATGTTGTAAGGCTTGGGAAATGAGGAGAGGCATTCGTTTGCACTGAAATTTGCATATTTTAACTTTAGAATAAGTTTAAAATATTTTTTTTTAATTTAATGGTATAAATCCTATTTGAATAGGAAGAAATTGTGAAAGAACTTGCTCCAGCAGGGAAGCTTCCTGTACACAAACATTAATCAGAAAAGATGCTGAACTTAAACCACATGGCATTTGCAATGATTGCCATTTCTCTGGGGCTCGTAATGAGAAACTTGCCGAGTGTCACAGCTGGTTCATCACTAGTGATGGTCCATTAAAAAGTTTTTTGTTGCTTGGCTTTCATCCCTTGTGGGGAGAGGAGAGGGCAGCTCTTGAGCAATGTGTTCCAGTTCTGTGCATCTGATGCTGGTTGCCTCTTATCGGGGGTCTGACCCTCAGCTGGTCAGGGATGGCAGTCTGAGGTCCTCAAAGGACTCAGGATCTGACCCACTTGTGATACCCCTGGTCCTTGCTGGCCTTGCTGGAATGTTTAGATGTCAGCATTCATCCAGAACTGCTCTTTCTCCTCTCCACACCTTGCCTGGTGCTGGAGCTCTCTGTCTCCATGGTACCTCTTCATGTTACTCTTTGCTTATTTAAAAAGGGAGAAGAAAGCCAGGTGGTGTCAGGCTCCACTGTGTGTGCTGCTAATTCACCCTCTTACAGTCCTACTGTGTAATTTTCCCTGTGACTAAAGGGGAATCGTTCCATCTAGTGCTCCAATTTTTTTATTTTTTTTTCATTTCTAACAAGATTTTGCATGAGTGCAGAGAAAAGTGAAGAACCCCCTTATTTTCTTCTAAAGAAGACAATAAAATGCCCATTTTATTCTTTTGATTAAAAAACATGAACACCTGACTTGTTAGGTAAAAAAACAGATGGCTGAAGCTTGAGGGGTAGTGTGCACACACAAAACATCTGCTGTGCAGATAGTATTTAGAAAATTATGATATCAGAGCCTATTGCATCCCACAGGCTGTAAATTGTGGAAATGCCTCTGAAAAAGAAAGCTCCCAGAATAGGACCTAACCTCAGTTTTGACTGCCCTGAAATTCCAGGCCTGATTCTAGTTGTGTTTGCTTGATACTGGTCTCCTACTTACCCAAAGGTTAATTGTTTAGGGCTAGGCTCCTTACCCTATTCTTCTGCTGTCCCCCAGTGCAGGTCTGCTGCCTGCTTGACTAATCCATTGAGAATGCCTGATGTGATAGTCCAAGTCCCGTTTCTCTGTTCTGCCTTGTTATCTTCATTATATGTTCTGTGCTCAGAGAGATATTAATTTCTGAATATCATGCTTTCCATAGTGACTGCTCAGCAGCCATCTCATTATGGTCTTAAAGATACAAGGCCAGATGCTTTCATTTATACTGGATAAGCCTCTGAGGCTTATATGATCAGTTCCCAAACAATAATTTACAGAAATATTCTGCCTTTTACATTCCAAGAACTTAAGTTTGAAGGCTACTTCAACTATAAATTACTTACAACAAAGTTTAGTCCAAATTATCTTCTATTTCTATGTTGTATTTTAATATATTTTTCTCTCACATGTTCTTTTGTTCGGTGTCTTCTAGATTTAACGTGACAATTCAAATGAAAAATCTCTTATTAAACATGAGTCAGCAGAAACAGCTTTTACAAGCATCAAAACTTCAGATTATGGTACCTTTGTACTGTGAAAACAAAAGTTTAAAATCGTATGCTGCTTATGGTGTATTATTTATCTATCTCATAGGCTATTAACTACAGCAATTTGTATGAGTCTGACATAGCAAATGTCAGATGTTGTTTTCATTTTTGCTTTTGTTTTGCTACACTGGCAAAATTCTTACTGATTTTAGTGTGTGTCTTTACACAACTCTCCCACTCGAATTTCAACACCTTCCAAGTCTCCTTCCTTGGCTCAAGTTGTCTAAATCCCAACAAGTATTGGCTGAGACTATGGTTTTACCCAGCTAAGGGTCCATCCCTGCTGTGGGAGACAGACACTGCTTCTGTTTGCTAGAAGGTGAGATAAGGTATTGAATAAAGATGCTTTTCTGTATTGCCTGAGTTGAGCCTCTTAGGTGTTTCACAGACTTGCAAAGCAGCAGATGGATAAATGGTGTCAGCAATATAGGGTAGGCTGTGAGGAAAAAAGTAGTTACAGAGCTTTAGGTTAGTATGAGCAATACCCAGAAGGACTGACCAGCAGGCAAACTCTGCTGTTTGAGCATCCAGGGACTGGTGGCTCCTTGCCCTCCCCAAGAGCAGCCAGTTCAAAGGGGAGTGCTAAGGGACACTGTGGTGTGGGTCTTGTACATATTCTCTTAAATAAACCTCTGTCTTGACAACTGGTACTAGGGTTTGTCGTAAAGCAAAAACTAATGTCTGGGAAGATCACAAACTTCTAAGACATGAATCTTCAATAGACTTGAACTTGTTAAAAGGACCATCATCTGAAATATCATCATGTCCATCTAGTGTACAGACCTGTGATGCTAACATGGAACATGCAGAGATATTTATCTTGTCATACCCATGTCTTAATGTTCCTATCTAGATAGGACATATCCTATCCTAATCTAGATGGACAGAAAGATATATACTTAACTACTCTACATTAATGCAAAACATTATCTTCTGTCCTCTCACTGAACCTGAAGGGCAAATAGTCTCTGAAATGGGGGTGAGACCACAGTCAGACCTTGAATGAGGTCTTGGAAATATCAGCAGACTGAGTTCACTGTGTGTGAGTTAGAAGTGACGTGGAGTGCAGTTTGATAAAGATCTGGTTGAAGTTGGGGAGCACTGAGCATCAGTTGTGTGTGATTTCTCATTGGAGGTAAAAGCTGGGTAAGAGTCAAGTAGGGATTCCCCTGTGACATGCAAGTGCCTCCTGTGGACAAGGACATGCTGCTGCCACCCAGGTGGTGCTGGTCCCTCGAGTTACACAAGAGGAGTTGTGTGAAAATGTCCAGTTTAGAAAATCTGGTGAAGAGTGTGGTGGCTGATCTACTTCTAGAGGCACAGGTAGGAATTTGCTTTCACTAGAGCAGTGCAGGTGGATCCTGGGTGAAAACCTGGTTAAAGGCTGTCAGCATTATGATGACTCTGGCTGCAGCTGTGCTGATAAAGCCATTGAAGATGGACGTTTTGTCTGTGTGGCTACATAAGGCTAAAGTGACAGGAGTCATCATAGTTGGCACAAAGCTGCAGAAGTGAAAATGCTTTTGTGCAGCTAAAATGTCTCCAGGACATAAGAACAGCTGAGTTAAGATGACCTGATAGGGAGGAGAGACACTCTGTTTGGATTGGTGTTGTAAATGATGTAATTGCTGATTTTTACTAGCCTGGGGTATGGCTCACAGGTCACCTTGAACAAGCAAATAGCTGCACAGAATGGCTTAGAGTTTTTGAGTCATCCTGTGGAACATACACTTTGGTCCTAATAAGCAGTGTTTATTTCTCATTGAAACTCAACTTCTTTGATTCTAATCACAGACATTATTTTTAGCCCCTCATGCTGAATAGAGTTCAGATGTATTTTATCTGCTTAAGTGACCAGTTATGCTGAGGTCAAATCCTGCCTATTAATAGGAATGTGTATTTAATAAAATATCTTGTTTATATCTAAGTTAAGTATTTTTTTCTTAGATAGGTGTTATTTAATGTTTTTGTTTTGAAGATGTTTTTCTCTGTTTCCCCAAATCCAAATAATAATTTGGGAGACCGAGAGAAGGAAGGGTGGGAAGAAGCAGACATCTAAGCAAAACATATGTTGAATGGGAAAAAAATCAGTCATCCTGGGTTCTGGGCCTGTGATTATTTCCACATGCCTGGACCGTATTACTGTGCTGTGTGCCATTAATGTCATTAGATGCTTTATGCCAGAGTGGTTTTTTTGTATGTGCTGGTGAGATTGCAGAATTGGGACCTTGATGGGTAAATGTTGCCAGTGCCATGTGGGCACTCAGGGGGTGCTGTACCTTTCCAAACTTTCTTCTTGTGCTGTGTGTGTAGGCACATGCCCAGCCAGCCCAGCAGCCCCTGAAGTGCCAGGAACTGCCTGGCTGGTTAAGGAGCCTCCAGGCAGGCAGCAGAGCTTGTCCTCAGCTCTTTTTAAGAAAAACTAACAAGAAAACTGACTAATCCAAACCCACCTTGTAAAAACTGATATTTTTAACTGGTGCTTGGGGCTCAAAGAAGGTTCAAAAGAAGCTTGATGTTCCTATTCAAAGATGCCTGTGTGTCCAGAAGAAATACCAGCCTTTCCCCCTTATTTTTGTGAGGGTTGATTTGTGAGAATGTGAGACCTTGGGATCCATCACCATTCCCTTTGGTTCATGGTGAAAGGAGAAGAGATTTGATTGCTCCCTCCAGATAAAAATACAGAGGAGTCTTCTAGGCCAGAAAACGTCTTTTTTTTCCCCTTTTCTTTTTTTGTTGTTATTTGAGCTTGCCAGATTGGTCTGCTCTCTGCTCTCCAAGTGTGTGGGCGGCACAGAAGAGGTTGCTGAGACAAAGAACTGGGGGAGGGAGGAAGGAGAAGTGAAAAAGACCTTTGGATTGGAGGCATGGTGTATGGGAGGAAGAGGCACAACGGCAGGAGCAGTGTTGTTTTGGTTTGCGGAAGTTTGCGGCCGATCAGAAGAAGCTGTGGTAGGTCAGAGACACACAGTCTAGATGGTGCAGTGGTGAATATATTAGCATGGTTTAGATCCTAGGGATATGGACATTTTTCTGCATTTGGTAACACGAGTCTCATGTCCTGCTCTGATCCCTTCTCCTGGAAATGGAGATGTGGGATGGAGAAGTGACTTGAAGGAAACATCACCATTGCTCTACCTAGTGCAATATTTGCCCTTTATGTTCACCTGCTTTGTGCTTTGATAAAGTAGTATAAAACAAGTGGCATTTGGTGAAGATAAAGCTGTGATTTTTTTTGTACTGATTAAGTCCTGTTTTCCTGAGCTGAAGAACCAAAACTCTTTTCTCATTCCAATAATAGCTGCCCCAATCTACTGCATCTGGCTTGTGACCTTTCATGATACTTCTGTGAGATTGAGTTAGAGTCAAAATGTCTTTTAGCTTGAATAACAGAAGAAGGGAGTTAAGGGACGTAACAAGAGAGGAAGGCTAAATTTCACTTTCAGGACAAAACCTGAAAAGCCACAAAGAGTCTAGGATGGGGAGGTACAAAACTTCAGTATCTGGGGAAGAAGAGCAGAAGACCAGAGAACAGTGAGTAAAAGATGAACAGAGGGAGTGGGAAGGGGCAACACCTCTAGCAGGCATGACATGATTTGTTTGGTATTTACACTGGCAAGATTCCTCTCACCAGGGCTGGAAAATTCACTCTTGCCATGCATTTTGCCCTTGAAGCATTTGACCTCCAACTCCTTCGGTTCCCTGGAGACCAGTGTGAAAGAGCTCGTAAAAGTGGCTCCATACAGGAAAGGTAAATAAGTCACATTTCCTCTGAGATGGCCCTGTAGTAGGAGACAGGAAAGTTTTAGGGTGAAAAGGGGTGAATGAAAAGTCATTCCTGGACAAGGATCACCAACTGTCCTCTGTGACCCCAGGAACCTTTCAAAGCCCAGGCTAAAACTTTCTGTGGGCACACGCAGTTTGGGACATTCTCACAGACATTTGGTGTGAGCCTGCCTGCCTGCCCGTCTTGCCAGCCCAGAAGGTTTCTTTTGGATCCTGCTGCCCTTCACTGTCCTCTCTGGAGGACTTTCAGCAGGGTAATAAAAAGGTGCTTCTCTGCTGGGCTAATATTTACATCACAAACATACAGTGCCTTTGCTTGGTTACAAACATCCCTGCGCATAAATGAGAGGCTTTACTCGGAAAGGGTGGCACAGGAAACAGAGAGATTATTCACTCTTATCATTGTATCTACTAAGAAAAATCTTTAGAAACTGCATTTCTTTGATGAGGGAACATTATTAAGATTACAAAGTCAGGCTCTCAAAAGCTATCACGTGCTGGAGTGGAAGCTGTCTATCTGACCTTGGTGCTGGTGCTTTCTGATTACCTTATTTACCTCTTTGATTTCACAGAGTCCTGCCTTTCCAGAGGGCATTGAATGAAGGTTGTTAGAGTGAATTAACCTGTTACTTGAAAAGGTCCTCATTAAAGTTTTTGAAAAAACTCAAAATACACTTCTTTAGCTCAGGCAGAGAGGCATCGCCTCTTCCCACAGGAACATTGTGAAAATGAACGTAGTGTTTGCACTGCAGTCATAAGTTAAAGCAAAAATGACAAAAAAATGCTGTTGATTCCAGCTAGTAATTTAGTTTCTCAGTACAGAATTTGGATGTTGCCTGTTTTATGTGAATGAGCTAATTATATAATATTAAAGTATATATATTATACCAGCATACCTTGTAACTTCATATGGAAAGACACACTTGTGTTGCTAAAGTCTGCCATAGTGCCTTATCATGTGACACTGTTTAAAGTTTCCAAATATTTAACAGCCACAGAATTGGGCTTGAAATAACACATTTCTGCCATGTTGTCATTGTGCCGTACCTCCAGTTAAAGTAAAAATAAATATATTCTCATGTGATTAAAGATAAAATAAAGATTAAGATTAAATAAGTATATTCTCATGAGATTTGCTTTAAGATAGAAACTTTAGTTTTCTCTCTAATTCTGAAAACATAAGTCAACTTCATTCAGGTGAGTGTTATAAATCATCATTTCTCTGGTTTTTAAAATTACAGTGTTTCTTCTGTTGACATGTTTTTATATTAATTTTCCATTATATTTGGATAAGCCTAGGATTCTTTTGAATGTTGTTCTGCTTGAAGAGGTAATATGAAATGGCAGTGAGAGGCAAAGCTATTAATTTAGCATGGAAATGAAGGTCAGAGCTGGAGGCATTTGAAGGCCTAGTTGGTGTCATGCACAGCATGATACTTACCCTCAGGAATGGGCTTCTGGCAGATTCCAAGGACCTTGCCCCAGACAGACACAGTTTTTCTGTATCATTTAAAAGCTACTGGTTAGCTCAGTGCAAGGTTTTATTGCCAAGCACATCTTACATTGAATTATTTGATTTTTAGTCCTTGCTTCCTCTTAGTTTTCCACAGGGTTTTTTTGATATATTATCCCAAAAGTATTCACGGAAGAGAGAGCATTGTTGGCTTTTGGTGCATGAATTTCTTCCCTGACACCTTCATGCACTGAGTTACTCTCTTTAAAGATAAACCCCCATCCAGTGGGGGCTTGTGAGCATGTATGTGCTGATGGGAAAATATTGTGCAATTTGGCCTGAGGTCAGTTCAGTTCCTTTCCGTAGAAATCTTTCTTGCTCTGTTTTTTGACTTTCTCCAACACTGCTGTTTCTCTCTTCCACTCCTGCAGACAGTCAGGCAGGGAGGTTATGATAAAGTGCTGAGTGCTGGCAGCGTCAGGGTTAAGACTTGGATGTCCTGTGGCAGCCTTGGCTTTACATAAACAGGGGTGACAGCCCTTGAGCAGTGGCATGAGGCCTCTGGCTCTCCTTCACCAATCAGCCCACAACCTGGACATCCATTGCAACTCCTCCCTGATGTCTCTATTGCCCTGCCAGAGACAGCCTTTACCACTGTGCTGCTGCAGCTCCTGTCACTAAGGCAAACACAGCTGATGTCTCATTTAAGCTAAGTGCAAATGGGAGGTGGTTAGTCAGCCTAAAGATTTTTCCTGTCCTTAAATTCCCCTTCCTGCTGTGCCTGCAGAGAATTGTATTGGGATAACTGAGCCACCTGGGTTAGCAGTTGAAGTGCTGTAATTTGTAGGTATGAGTCGTGATTTTGATTTTAAGAATTTAAGCCAGAATTTTGAATTTCCTTTGACTTACGCTATGAGATTTGTCTTTCATCCAGAGCTGCAGCTTTATAATAATGTTTAATAATGACATAACTCATTATATTCCCAAATGGCTGCAAAAAGGTCAACTAATCAGCACATTGCTTGCTACAGCAGTATCTGTGTCATTGCATCACAGATAAAGGATTGAAGGTGGAGACACACCTTTGTCTAAGTCACCTCTGTTAATAGCAATAAATTAATTTTAAAAGAATGCATAGAAGGCAAGGTTTCATAGCTGTTTCTTGTGCATACTGGTGAGACATTTTTTTCTTGGATGCTTTCCTGCTGAGAATATAATTTTTCCTCTGAAGTTACAAGGCAGAGGTTCCTGAAGGAAATATGTTTTCTGTACAGGTGAAGTTTCCCCCTAGTAGCAGTCAGAGACTCATTCTGAAAAGAGACCTAAGAATGTGTACCTGTAAATTATCCCATCTTCCTAGATGAGCTCCAGTAGCTGGGAGCTACTGCATTGAGTAAAAAAAAGGCATTTTCTAGTCAATCTGTGTGTTATCATAGAATCAAGTGTAAGTAGTAATAGAGAAACTGATTTCAACTTTTAGACCTAAAAGTCATTAAGAGAAGATTCCATATACCTGGTGAATATTAGATTGATTTCCAGAGTTGCCACTTTTCACCCATGCTGATACAAGGAAACTTTTTGGACTGTTTCTTGGCTGGATGTCTCTAATTGCAGCACTGTTAAAGGAGATGAAACCCCCATCAAGGGAGGTTTTATTTCTTGTCTTGTCTCGCTAATGAAGTGTTAACTCCAATTCTCCATAGAGTCAAATACAGTTCCAAAGGACTTCTAGCTACACGAGGCTTTCATGAACTGGATTTTCATTTTCTTGGCCTAGCCTGTGCAGAAGTATGGTCTTATCCTTGATGTCTCTGAGCTGGAGTTTTCATCCTTTTCTTCTTCTCTTTTTTTATCTTTTTCTGTGTCTCCTCCTGTGCAAGACAAGTCTCTGCAGAGCTGGTTCTCCCTGCTGTGGTTCCCTGCAGATGTCTCTTCTGCGTTCCCTCAGTCAGGGTTGAATGTGCTCTTTGGCTGTGTTGGGATGTCTTTTCCCAGACCATGATGGTTCTTTGGCATCCTCCTTGCTGACCTTCTTACCAGGACACCAGGAAAGCAATGCAGATAGTCATAACCCTTCCTGGCCACCCTGCCTGGTACCCAGGTCTAGGGATTTTATCCTGGGAGGGCTGGGAGAGGTGCCCCATTGTCTGCTCAAGGCTGCTTGGAAAGATCCAAGGTTTTAGTTAATACACGGATTGATGACCGTGAATCTATTTTCAGAAGTGCTCTGCAGCCTCAGCATCCTACTCTTGTGGTTAATAAGTATATTTAGCAAGATCAGACACTGCCTCAAAATACTCCTGCAGCAGATTCCTCCTGGCTTGGACAGCAACCCTGCTGTTTGGCCGGAGTTTGCTGGATGCAGTTCATGAATGGAAATGGATTTAGGGGCTGGGTTTTTGTTGGGTCCAACCTAATGCCTTTGTCAGTGATTTAGAAGGGAGTGCAAACAGTGATGTTATTGATTTTTATACCTGACACCAAAATGGGAGGCCTTATCCTTATTGACAAGGGCAAAGAAACACCCCAAGGGGACCTAGAGTGTATCGACAGAGAGAACTGAAATACAGGAACAGGGCAATAGGTAGGTTTTCCCTTTGTCTAGGGGAGAATCTGAAACATGAAAGATGAAGGAGTAATTTGGAATAGATAAAGGTCTGAAATGGGCTTGGAGGTGACCAGAACAAATCAGCAGTTTCAGTGTGATGTGTCTGTGAAGGAAAGATTTGCCATATGGCAAATAATCCTCAAGGAATTATCACAGAACAGGGCAATCAGGCCATTCTACTGCTGTGGATGGCTCTGAGGGTCTGTGTTACCCAGGAGCTGCTCCACAGCACAGGGGGACGTTCAGAGGTAGGAGGGGATGCTGGAAAAAAACCCCCAAATTTAAAATCAATTGAAATTGTTTATAATTTTCTGCCAAACAGGATGACTCACTCTGGCAGTCTGCCCTCTCCACCCTCCCCTTCAGACAAACAAATAAAGCCAATAAGTTGGAAAAAAATAAAATAATCAGACAAGATAGCAATTCACAGTTTTCCTTTTGGTATATTCAAAACAAAGGGCTTATTTTTTTTTTTTAAGGATATAATTTCAGAGTTGGATTGGATGACCGTAACTTGAAAAAAATGAGGTAAAAATAACTGAAATAAAATGCTTCATTTTGAGTTAAAGAAAAATTTTGCTCAGTGAGATGTACAAAGCATTCATTTTTGGGCCAACATGAAATTATATTTTTTTCTTAGCAATCTTTTTTTTGAGGCAGTCAACCAAGAAGTCAATTATTCACAGACCTGTAGCAAGATTAAGGTAAGGATGGAAAGCAGAGTTGAAATGAGAAACTGAGGGAGAAAAGTTGGGATTGAATGTCCAAGTCAATCTTCATTCATCCAAGTGAAACATGGTATTTGATGTTGTAAATTTCTGGACCCTTTGCCATCAGCCTGAGAGGGTGAGGTGACCCCCAGAAGATGAAACCAGCAGTATCCTTGTGACATCCGTGGGTCCCCAGCAGCCAGTGAGAGAGCAGGGTGCTGTGATGGGTTGGTGTGACCTGAGACACGTCCTGCACCCACTGGGGTGTAGGGGCCACACCACAATGCTCCTGGGGATGAGTCCTCACCCCACCTGCTGCTGCTGTAAATGCAGCATCATCTGGGGAGGGGGAAAAATAAACAGAAGGAAAAAAAAGTAAGATTATTCTGCCAAGAAGCTGCCATGAGCTCTGCAGAGTGTGACTTGGGGCAGGAATGAGCAGAGTGATGCCTGTGCACTGCTCAGCTGATGAAGAGCTGCTGCTTGGCTCTGGGGTCCGGGTGCATGTCTCGGCTGGGCAGATGGGAGCAGTGGGTGAGCAGGCAGTAGTGACTGGATGGAGGGCTCGGGAGAGGCTCCTCTTGCAGGTTGAAAATGCTGGACACAGCTTTCCTCAAGCACGCAGCACTAGTGCAAACACCCTGACTATGCTTTTTGGCTTGGGCTTTTTTTGCACTGTTTTTTTTTTTTTTTTTTCCTTTTCTTTTTGTTGTTGTTGGGTTTTTTTGGTTTTTTTCCTCCAGAAGTGCTGAGACCTCAGCACACAGACGTCCTAAGCAAATAATCCTTACAACACAGGCAAGAGAAAATCTTATTTCCCCCTTTTTCCGGTGACAGAATCGAGGCAGTGGGATGGCAGGATTTGCCCAACACCATGGTAAGAGTTGGGAGGCAGGGCTGCACTCGCGGCTGCACAAGTTTGACTCCCGCTCCTTTGCAGAGAGAAGAGCGACTGCTGCGCAGCATAAAGATGCATGAGCTAGTTTTAAACGAGCCAGCTGGGATCTGCCGCGGCTGGCTGTGGCAGCTCGGTGCCTGCTGTGCTAATTTACCCACAGAGAAGTGGACAGGAAAAATGCAGGGAGATGAGTGAGTGGGCAGGGGCGTGCGGTGCTGGAGATGGAGAGGAGGGAACGAGCGCGCTCCTGCACGAACTGCGGGATGCAGAGAGCAACCGAGGAACCATCCCTGGCTGCGGTCCCCTGCGCACCTCCTTGCACCACTCTCGGCATCCCCCCGCTTTTTCTAACGCTGGCCATTATCCATCAGCAGAGGTAATGAGCTGGAGCGCAGGAAGCATTGTATCTGGGCTGAGCATGCGAGCCCCGCACAAAAGAGTTTACGGGGGGTAATGTTTTTGATATTTCAGTCTGCAGCGAACCATTTTGCGTTTCGAGCACTTCTTTGCTATTAAATAATTAATAGTTAACCTGCAAAGGCCGTTTGAAGACTGGTGTGGTGATGTCTGGTAATAAATTTGTTTACCTTTTCTTTTTCCCCCTTCTAATTTATTCCAGGGTTTTGCAGTGGGGAGCGAAAGTTTCACATGGCCAGGGTAGTTTGATTTTATAAAAGAGTTCTTAATTTTTATTTTCTTTTCTTTTTTTTTTTCTCCACCCCCGTGGAGCCAGCGGTGCCTCCGGCTTTGTTCTGAGCGTTGCCGGGGCTGCGGGTACCGCCGGGTTTGAGCCCGGCCGGCAGCCGCGGCGGTCCCGCACAGCGCCACGCGTGGATGCCTTCGCCTGCCGCGTTCCGCGCTGCGGGACCGCGCTGTGTGCGTGGGGAGGGGGGACACGCTGCATCGGTGAAACGCCGGCAGCTATTTCAGGAAGCCTCGAAGTCTCCTCCTTCTTATGTAAATAAAGATGACAGCTCGGAGCGCCGGTGCCGCGGCGGGAGGCGCGGGTGTGGGCGGAGGCTGCCGGCGCGGGGCAGCCGGGTCCCGCGTGGGCCGGGGACTGCGGAGTGGAGCCGGAGCCGGGCGGGGGCTGCGCCGACATGGGAGGGCAGGTGACGAGAAACCTGCTCTACGGTAAGGACCGACCGCCCCGCCGCCGCGGGAGGCGGCTGGGAAAGGTGCGGCGGGGGATGCCGGAGATGCGGGTCCTGCCCGACTCGTCCTCCCGGAGCATCCCGCTCCAGGAGCGGGGCTGGCCAGGGAGGGAGCCCGGCCTGGAATGGGGCTGATCTGGCTGCACCGCGGCGATAAGGCGTAGATACCTGCCCAGGCAGCTCATGGGCTTGCTGGGACGTGTTAGGGTCGAAGGAAAAGTAACTGTGTCCGTGTGTATCCGTGTGCGCTGACAGCCCCGCCGGGAAACACCGGCCCCGATGGGCTCGGCCAGGCAGCTGAGCGCGCTCTCGGAGCAGTCACCTTATTTCTCCTTTCCACCAGCAGTTTCTTCTTCGCTGAATTGATAAGGTTTGGAATGAATGTTGATGTGAATTGACGAAGCCGAGGCTGTTGAGTAAAGCCCTCTCCCTGGGTTTGTAGGGTGATGTACAGCGGGGCGAGGGAGGAGCTGGAGAGGGACTGGAATGCCCTGCACAGACCAGCGTTAAACCAGAATATGAATCTATGGACAGCGTGCAATATGAGCCATGTCCCTGCCTGCACAAATCTCGTGCAATAAATACTTCTGTGAGAATACTGCAGTCCTTAGTATTAAACTTGTGTTTTGCTCTGAAATGTTCAGTATGGGTTTGGGCATAGTAAGTGTGCAGCATGCTCAGTGAGGTGTGAATGGAGTTTTCAGAGACCCTTCCTTGTCACAATAATAAACATGGATATGAAAGACACAGGTAAAACTCTGCGTGAGTTTGGAGTATCTCATATCCTTTCTTTGAATAGAGGTACATGAGGTACATACATTTACACTGTGAATATTCATATTACAGCCCTGATTCTTCTCATATTTTCTACCAAGTCCAAACCCTATAGTTTGAGGAACATAGTTAGGAAGTACATCACTCTCCCTAAAGATATTTAGCAAGATGATAGAGATTTTTATTTGTTCATTGTTTATGTTCTGAAGTTTCTGTGGCCTGACCTTATTTCTTATTTTACCTCATGATATGCATGCAGTATGCAGAATAATTGTACTGCTGGGTCACGAAGAAAAAAAAAAAAGCTCTGGCTTTTGTCTTGTGATTTTAAGTGCTTCTTTCTTGTGATTTTAAGTGTCTTTTCCCCTTTGAAGTGTTATTTGAATGTATTTTTAAAAAAATTTAGTGAAAGAATAAAAAAAATATAAAATGTTTCCTGTATGTGCCAGGGGCTTGGCATTCCTGTTGGGGCCTTCTTCTGCCTGCAGCTGGCAGCGCAGGGCACAGTAATCTTGCAACTTCTGCCTTTCAGCGATTCTACTCCAGCAAGCATGCTTCTCTTTAATTTTTATTTGTTGAGAGATGGAGACTAATGAGGTGATGTGGGTAATTAACTCAAATTTTCCTCTTCAAACAGAGGGGCTACAGGCTGTGTTATATACAGAGGTGATGCACTGCTCTGTTCAGCACAGTGACACTTGAAAAAAAATAGGGATTATATTAAAAAAAACAACTGTGCTACAAAGGCACATTTAACAAAAATAGACTACATCTGCACTTGTGGTTTGTCTGTGGCTACTGTTCTTCCAGTTCCATCTTTCTGTTGAATATTTGTGTTTCACATGTATCTCAAAATAGCTGAGTAAAGAGAACAGAATCTGTATCCATTTCTCATAAGTCAAATTGAAAGTGAATGTAACAATACTGAAAGGAGTTGTATTGATAGCCTTGGGATTGACAATCTTTCTTTTACATAGCACAGGTAATTAACCAATGTCCTCCAGATATTTCTGGTGACCTCTCCATGTTGCAAGGATGAGCTGGGATTTTTACAAGCACCTAACTGTTCACTGAAAATTAGCTCAGGTGTGGTGGTACTGCACGTGCTCGGAGCTGGTCCTGGGCAGAAAGCAAGTTTCCCTGAGATGCCCAGGTGCTGGGTCCCTGCCTCTGCCTGGGCACACCCTAACCTTGCCAGGGTCATAAAAGTAAATTGAGATAAAAGCTCCTGAAGTGGCTCTTGAGGGAGGCACCATAAAATCAGGTTGTTGGTTTTAGAAAACTGTGGGTTCCCTGATGTAAGAACAGAGGTTGGGTGTTGGCTGACAGCCAGCTGAACAGTGGGCCCAGACTAATGGCATCCTAGCCTTTATCTGCAATGGTGTGGCCAGCAGGACCAGGGAAGGGATTGTCCCTTTGTACTTGGCACTAGCAAGGCTGCACCTCAAGGGCTGTGTCCAGTTCTGGGGCCCCCAGTCCAGGAAGGACATTGAGGAACCAAGTGAGTCCAGAGAAGGGCCACAGAGCTGTTGAAGGGTGTGAAGAGTAAATCATTTGAGGAGCAGCTGAGGGAGCTGGGGCTGTTTAGCCTGGTAAAAAGGAGGCTAGGAGGAGACCTTATCACTCTCTACAGCTGCCTGACAGGAGGCTGTAGTGAGGCAGGGGTCAGCCTATTCTCCCAAGCAGCAAGGGGTAAGGACAAGAGGAAATGATCTCACATTGTGCCAGGAGAAGTTTTGATTGGATATTAGAAAAAATTTCTTCTTTGAAGGGGCAGTCAAGCATTAAAACAGGCTGCCGAGGGAAGTGGTGGAATCACTGTCCTTGGAAGTGTTCAGGAGGCATGTAGCTGTGGTGCTTAGGAACATGGTTTAGTGGTGGACATGGCAGGGCTGGTTAGGAGTTGGTCTTGGTTATGTTTGAGATGTTTTCCAGTCTTAATGATTCTGCGATTCTAGGTTTACAGTAGTCAGGTGCAAACACACACAGACCATCATGAGGAACACCTGGCATTATTTTACCCCCTTTCACTTACAAATCTGCTTCCAAACAGAAAAGATACGCAGCAATCCTGCTGGATAGGGGAGACTCCTTTGGCTCAGGAAAAGCCACACGTGGGTGATGTGTCATGCGGGGGGTTGCATGGCCATGGTGGTGACACTGGATGTCCCTGGACCTACACTGATGCTTGGGTCTACCGAGTGAAGTCCTGCAAGCCAGTGCTGCTGATCCTATTTGAGCCACACCGTGAGGTACACACTGGCTCGCATGCATAGGCATCTCCCTGGGTGAAAATGCTGCTTTCCCATTGATACATTGCTGCAGAGCCATGCTCACCTGCCCTAAGGGTGGAGTTGGTGGATGCTTAGTGGGCCCTGAGTCACCTGAAGGAAAGTTTCCCACCTCATGGGACTGGGAGGAGGAATAAGGTTTCAGCTAGTGTCACTAAAGTACCAGCTACTTGAGCTTCCTAAGAGAGGTCCACTTCTGACTTTATTCCCTGCTACCAAACAAGCCCAAATTGATGGTACCATGAAAAGCAGCACCTTTGTTTTTGAAGAGTTTTCTGATGGCTTGAGATGTTTGGTCATGGGAGTATTCTCTGTGCAATGCTGAAACCCACTCAAGCATGTCCCTTCGCCTGGCACTGTGCCTGTCTCTGTTCCTCTTTCCCATTCCCTCTTGCTTTCCCACCACCCTTGTAGAAGTCCCTGAGATGATCTCCAGAGCAGTCTACACAGCAAGAAGTTGAAATAGGAGGTTCAAAGGTAACACAACCTTGATGGGCAGGATGTTTACTTTCTATTTAAAATGTAATATCTATATATGCAGTGCTTAACACGTATCAACAGGAGATGTTGATATGGTTCCCTGTGATTCACAGAAAGCTGTTTTTTACAAAAATGACTGTATACTACACTATTTCTATAACAGAATCAGGGTTTATTAAATAATTATATTAAAATACTTGCTAGCTAATCATGCTTGTAAGAAAAGTCTAATAGATGCATATGTCATAATGCCTGTGTTCTTCTTATGTGTTTGATACAAATTTCATCTGCTGCAGTTGTTTTTCATGCCTCCGTCTGGTCATGAGCTCATATTTGTAGAAGATCCTATTCTTGATTTTAGCGGCCAAATCTAGGAGATTCATTCTAAGGGAAAAAAATCCCCAAACACCTGTGTACTTTTTATGTTGCTTTCACTAAGAATCAAACTAACACAAAGGGATGGTTTAGCCAAGAAAGCTGCTGCGCTGTGTGGGAGAGAGATTCAGTGTATGTAGGCGTGCAGAGGTTAGTGATGACACTACACACCTCTTCAAAGGGCTTTTGGCTAGCTAGAGTATACACTGTGGGTTAGTCCACGTGCAGGGGATATGTGAGTCTGCTTATCTGCACATTTGATCAGTAACTGTCCCTACTACCTCTTGTAATTATTAATAACTCATTAGTTGCAGGGCTTTGTTTCACTTTTTCTTTAATTACTCACGTCACCAGCAATTCATTTGCTGTGGAATCATTTTTACAACGAGTAGGGGAAAAGGTATCTTGTGCTATGTTTTTCAAACTATAATAGTATGTCATAAATGTAATTGCAAAGAAGTCCCAAGAGAGAGTATGTCTGGTTTTTAGCTCGGGAGATGGTGCTGATTGACAGGTGTGATTTTCCATCGGAATGGCTGAGGTTTTTGAACTGCTTGCAGAAGGTGCTCTGTGGATTGTGAATACAATATAAATTACAGCATGTGTGTCTTTGTGTGGTGTGCACAGAGGATCAATTAAGTGTTATGCATTACTGGATTTAAACCACCCACGTGTAGGTCTGGTGAGCAATGCAGCCACACTTGTGTGCTGCAAAATGGAAGAAGGAAGCAGGAATTAGATTATAGCAGGACTTCATCCACACTGCATGGCAATAGGCTTTTGGGTTTCTATCTGGGTTTGTTTCCCATTTCATTGGGATCTCATTTTCCATGGTCTTTCCTTTCCTTCCTGGCTGGTCATTTATTCCTGTAGAAAAGAGTGTGAAGCCCTGACATGATCCTTCCTCCACATTTTGTTCTCTTGGAAAACAATTTCTGGGTCTTGTTCGCACATGTTGGTGGGAGATCCAGGACATTTGGGTGCTGTGTGACAGCCTTAGCCCCCATGACAGCTGCTGAGCAGCAGCTGAAGGGCTCTGGGGAAGAGCAGAGGGTGGAGGCCATTTCCCTAGTGAAAAACGGCTACGGTGTGCAACTTCTTTCGGTCTTACTTTGCACTGTAGAGCTCTATTTTTCTCTTTCTGTGAATTCCCTGTAGAGTGATAAATGATGTATCTATATGCATGTGCTGAAATCAGCCCCACACTTCATTTCTCGCTGTCTGTTCCTTGCCTGTACTGCAATAGCCATTCTAATTACTCAATTTACCCTTATAGTTAATATCACTAAACAGCATTGTTCTCTAACACACACATATATTCTAATTTAATAATTTCCATCTTCTTACACCTAACTAAAACTGTGAATATCTGAGAAGAGATAAGAAACAGCAACACCAAAAAGAAAGACCTACAACTCCAACTGCTAGTGAGGTTTCTGTGAAAATTACTGTTGATTTATGTTCTAATAATCTCTGAGTTATTGCCTAGATTTTGGGGTAACTTATCATTTGATGGAGTGACTGGTGATGATATCAGACTCACTAAGGGATGAACATCTCCTGTATCCTTCTGACAGTTGCTTTTTGAGAACTCATACAGGACTGAGGAGAACAGGTTATTTCTGAACTCCCTCTACTTTCAGCACAATTGCAATATAGCCCTGAAAGCAAAAGAGTCTGTGTGTATGAGAAATTAATCCTGTTCAGGGTTGGATTAACTGGTGCAGAAGACCTTGGGCAGGGTGCCAAAACAGTGTTGGCATTTGCTGAAAGTGGAAGTGGAAGTTCCAGAGATTATTTCAGTGTGTGCCTCTGACCTGTGTGCCACCTGCCAGTGTCCCAAGGTGACCGATAATAGAGCATTATCAGCTGCTGACAACACTTCTGACAGGAAGTGTAGGATCTCTGTATGTGGCGATTTTATGGGTAGCCATGTTTATACTTGAAAATGGCTTTATTTATTCTGAAAGGCAAATGAGTTTTTTATTAGCCATGGCAGTTTTTGAGTGTAGGGATCTTGCTCCAATGGTGAAAGCAAAAACTGTTCCTGTTCTCATTTTATCCGTTGCTTTCATGGCATTTTCTCATTAACTTTTCTGTCAGCTTTGATGCTCTGTTCTGGTGGGACCTCAGGACTGAATGTTGTTTGACACATTTTGTTGTCTAATTTGTCCTCTCTTGGACTGCTCCTTTCCCTTCTCTATGTGAATGCATTCTTTGCTCTGATCCTTCTTCACCTCTTCCTTACTTCTCCTGTTTTCTTAAGAATTATGGGTGATTTATTAATCTGTCACTCAATTAATTTAGAGGCAGCAGGTGTCTCTTGGGAGGTTTATAGGATCTACTGACATGTTCTAGGGAATCATTTTCATACTTAATCAAAGCAAGTATTCCCACAGACAGCCTGAAAGTTCATATTGTTAATAGTATTAAATAAATGTACTAAACAAATATGACTACCATTGCAGACATTAGGAGGAATTAAAAAGAGGTTATCTCTATACATATAATCTCAAAACTGATACAGCTGCTTCAGTTTCAGTACAGAATTTTGCATTAATGGTGTCTATATGTGTATAGGATTGCATCAAGAACAGTCTAAAAATTAATCAACAGTCTAAAAATTAATCCTAAAGGAAAGGTAGTTTCATGAAAAGTGAAAGCAAACCAAAGGGTGTAATTAATGTTTGCTCTCAGGAGTTGTCAGGGATCAGTGATGACACAGCAGGGTGCTGAGCTATATATGAGTATAGCTGTGAGCCACAAGCTCTGCAGCACATGTGCCCATGGTCGTTGCACGTACTTCAGCCCTGTGGGTCCCTGGACTTTGTTCTGGGTTTGATCCCTATGATCACTGTTGTACTTTCATTTTCTTCTTGTTTATTCCCCTCTAAATCAATGTTTTACTTTGAAAATGTATTTCTTGAGTCCAAAATGAGTCAGAGTCACCTTCTCTGTAACTCTTGTTGAGTTAGTCCCACCAGTATTTCTGTTCCTTTACTCTGTCCTTGATTGTCTCTTGAAGGAACGCTGTAATTCTTTGGCATTAAAAATAACATTTAAGATGACTGCAGTTGATGGTGCTGGGGAGAGGAGTCCTTTGGTTTATCTGAGATTTACCATGAGCCTGATAGCTGGAAGGGGGTGGGCTCAGAGTGAAACATGATAATTGATCAGATGCATGATTCTACTTTCCTCATTACACACATTGATAGCGCTTTTGTTTTAAAGAAGAGGGGAAATAGTAAAATGGTCATATAATAAAAGCTGTATACATTCATGAACATGGTACAGTGTGCTCCTGGTTGCCTCTCCCCTAACAGCCAGCATCAGCAGAAATCTGAAGTTCTGGCCTGCTCCATCAAGTTAAAATAACTTTTTTCATGAGAAACCTTTGTGTTAAACCAAGGCCCCTTGCTATGAAAATCAGCTCCTTTTTGTGATTCAATGTACATCCTCTTCTGCTTGTACCAGTAAACACATCCTGTTTACATACAGAGAGGGAACACAGAGGGGTCAAGTAACCCTTGTACCCATGGTCTGACTTTGCCCCATCACGTTGTATCTCACAGGTTGGTTCTGCACAGAGGCTGTGTGATGTAGGTCCATGCAAGGTGACCTACCCAGACATGCTGGGTCAGCTCCCAAGGCTCAGCAACTTGCTCACAGGAGACTTTGATGAGGTCTGGAAAACAGAAAAAGACCCAACACTTGTCCCAAGGAGGACGGATGTGACTTCTCTATAAAGTTTTCCTGAATAGCAGAGGCTGATCCCATCTTTGACTACCCTAAGAAGAAAGTTCGCACAAGCGACTTGCAGATGGCTCAGTGTGACTCCGAAAATGCTGGTTAGTGTCACTTCTGGTAAAGTCTTTGGGTTACTTGCTGTGATTTCATGATACTTTTTCTGGCTGACACTGCCAGATTTTCTCTGTGATAGGCCCTGCTGTGCAGCCACGTGGCGCCGTGTGGATACAACACTGGAAGTTTTTGGCCAATAGACTAGTCAGTAAAAGCAGGACCTGCTGTGAGATACTGGGGTGGGACTGAAATGGTGTTTTTCAAGAAACTCTGAGGCTTGTGGCCTGGCTTAAGCAGAGCCCAGGCAGTGCCTGTTGAACCAGGAGGGAGTTTGAAGGAAACATGTGCCTGCATTTGAGTTGCGCCTTGGCAGATCTGGGAATTGGTTGTGGGTTTTTTGACTCGGACTCTTGCAAGAGCCTGTTTGTCAGTTCCCTGCAGTGCTCCCTAGCAACTGATCCCTTAGCTTGTTTTATGAAGTTAAGTGATCCTCAGGCTACTGCAAGTCCCAGACCTGTGTTATCAGCCAGAGGGAAGCTGTGCAGCCTTGAGAAAAGTGGATGGGTTTTATCTGGGGAGAGCTCTCCACCCGTGGAGCGAAGGTTTCTGCCTACAAACAGGGATGGGAAGGTGCTATGCAGAGCCCCAGGGCAACACTATACCCTGTTTGCCAGAGTAGAGGGGGATTTGAGCCATAAACCACATTGTGACACACAAAGAAGCCATTTTAATTTCAGCCTCTGCTGGAAGCATCACATGGAAAAGAAAATGTGATTGGTATGAAAAGAAATGTTTACGTTTCTAGGAGCAGAGACCTCCCAAATAATTAGTATCACTTGACAAACTGCTGTTTAAAATGCAAGTGGTTTAAGTGCTGCAGCTCAACAGGCATTTGTCAGAGCTCTGGCGTAAATGTGATCTCTGCTCTGGGTTGGTTCCTGCTGTAAAATAAAGAAGACTTCCGGTAAACATCTTTTGCTTAAGGAAAATTTCTCCATGGTTTTATCCTTTCTTTGGCTGGAAAGCCTAAATGTTAGAAACTAGTCAAATGGCAGCTTGGTGGCAAGAGTGTTTGGGATAATGTTTTGGAATGAAACAAATCCTGGATTTTATTTTCTGTTCATTAGACCAGGCTTTTGGTCAGAAGAAAGATAGAAATGTTTCATTTTCTTTAGCTTTTGGGAGGAAGAGAGTAAAGGAAAGGCTTTTGGGTGAGAGTTTTGAAAGCCACAGTTTCATCTCTGATCTGCCTATATCTAATATTCACTGACTCAACTAAAAGTACTTTAAATAAAACTTTTCTCTAGGGCTGTTTGAAGACTGACTGAAGACATAAGGGTTGCTAAGAGCTGGTATTTTTCAAAGGTTAAAAAAATGGCAGCTTATAAAGAGACTGAGATAAAAAAGAAAAAGTTTTAAAAAAAACTCTCTGGAAGATGGAAATATATGGGTGGCTATAATGTACTGAAGTATCCCAGATCAAAATGTCTTTTGTCTTTGCACACCAAATAGAATCAGATTATCAAATATAAAATAGAGCTTTATAATAATTGCTTTTGCAAAGGCATCATTGATGGTATGAATTTCTTGGCAACTTGGAAAACGAGATCTGCTCAATTTATTTTCTCATTATCTTAAACTAGTTCAATGCCACCCTCTGTTTTTTCATCTCTGAAGGGTAAGAGACTATCATGTTGTTGCCTTTTTGTTTTATGATTCTGAGTGAATCTATGTGCTTAGAAGGAATGCAGAAGAAGATTGGGAGTCTTGATGGGTGCTGGTCTCATACAGATCTCACATGGAACAGGAGCTACAGCATGGTAGGAGTTGCTGTTCTTCTTAATCTCTCTGCACATCAGTGGCTTTTCAAAATTGGCCAAAGAGACTTTGAGCAGCATGGCTGCGACAAACCTGGCAAACCTGTCTCCTTTCTGACCAGCCCAAGGCACTATTGCTTGAGCAAGGGTGGGTGATCCAAAATCTTGATACTGTGTCTCTGTATTTCAACACTTGGATTTTGGAAGGTTGCTGACTGTAAATGATCTCTTTGGTATGTGCTGTTCAGTGCATGGCTCCTAGCAGTCAGGCTTAGCTAGGAAAATGGGCAGTGCTATCACTGGGATTCTGCAAAGGATAATGTATCATGTTAGATATTAATTCCTGAAAATGGAGATGCAGTGATTGCAGTTCCCTGCATCCTTCCTACACAGGCGTGCAATGGCATTTATCAAACAAAGGATAAAACATCCAGGCTATCTGTACCAATGGCAGAAAGGATAAAATTCAGATAAATATTGTTCAAATGTACTACAGATAGATTTGAAAGAGTGCTAAAGTCATTCACAATGTTTGTGAGAGCTGACTGCTCACAGTGCACTTCAGCAGAGATCCTGTAACCTTGGCTATTTTACTGGGAGATGTTTTTATCCTGTTAGTTGCAGAGTGGCTACCTGACCTCTCTTTACCCACTCACAAGTTATCCCACAGAGACCTTTCTGCTCTGAACCCTCATACAGCAAAGCTGTTCCCTGGGGACTCCAGGCCATGCCTCATCCCCAGGCTGATTGCAGCTTCAGACTGCCCAGTATACAAGAAGTTGCTTGGAGATTCAGAAGCTCTCTGGCATTTAATAACTGGAATATTTTGAGATTTATTTGCTGTATATATATCTACATGACAATACATGCTTTCCAACTTTTCTTCATGCTGTGCTTTGGAAAATCCATGCTTTAACCCTTGTGGACAGACTTTATCAGTTTTGTCTTTAGTGGTGTGGCAGAAACAGTAATTTTGTGCTGCACACATGGCTGGTAGTGCTGGCTCAGTTAATGCAGAGTGGGGTATGTAGTACTGTGTGAGCAACGGTAATAAAGTGTAAATATGGGCAAATTACCCTTAATAACTTGAGTATTGCAGAGATTTTGAAGTGTACCTTCTGGGGAACAAAATACAGATTGATAGTGGTTTGGTATTTGTGCAACTTCAGTTTGATATCAAACATTTTGTGTTTTTCCTCTGTGTACTCTATTTACAGCAGTAGGTTCAGATTCAGAATTGAGATCTGCTTTTGGGTGCAGAAAATTAATCAGGGAAATGCTTCATGGCCCAGAGGTCTGGATTTGCAGACTCCAGTTCAACAGCTGCATCTCTCTGTGCTGTCAGGAAGGAGCATCTGTCAGGGATGCAGTGTGGCCCTTATTACATTATAATTTAGTGCTGTGGCTTAGATAAACAGGAGCATTTATGTACTGGAAAAAAAAACCCCAAAAACCCAAACCTGCAAACCCCTAAAAATATTAAAGCTCCACTGATTTTTTTTACCAGAAGAAATGCCCCTTATCTGAACATTGAGTAAAAGATGTTACACTTTTTTTAAGCTAAAAAAAGCAAGGAAAATGGATGGACAAATTGGTCTCCACACTTAATTGCTCCTTGCTTTTCTGAAATAGTGTATGTGTCTTTCCACCAAGAGAATAAAGTCCCCTGAGCCCTTTAGGCTTGTTTCCAGCTCACACGTGATCTTCAAGGCAGTCACACTATGAATGTGGCTTTATCAGGAGCAATGCTCTGACTCACGTGGCATTAAATTTCTTCCTCTTTTCGGTACATCAATATGCAAAAATGCCCCTCTGCAGGACTTGTAAAGCTATGTGATCTTCCCATTCCAAGCTGGCTTGCTTTTCTAGCCCATCTCTCTCCTTTCAGCTATTTAGAAATGCCCTCATCTCCATGATGACTTTCATCTTCATGATGTGTTCCTCCCGTGCCACCTGCTGTATATTACCCAGCTTCAGTAACTGGTAACTGGTCATCTGTGTCAGGAAAGATCATGAAAGTAAATCTGCAGCAATGTAAAATTAATGAAAATTGAATTATTGTGAAGTTTTTTTCCTGTTTGTACATACTGATGTTAAATTTCAAAGCCAGGGGTGACAGAACTTCTTCGGTGTGTTTTCACAGGAAACATTGGGGTATGTCCTCTACAAAACAACTTCGAGGGGTTGACTCTGTTACCCAAGTCATTAGAAAATAATCATGGAGGTTTGAGGAGGTTCTGTGAGGGCTTATAATGAAAGGGCTTGGAGCTTCTAGTTTGAAGTGTGTTTTTGCCTATGCAAATCAGAGAGGAGTAGAACTGACTTCCATGTGCTGTTGTGGTGGCAGAAGAGGTGTGGAGTCACCTCCTGCTGTCCTCCGGGGCAAGGAATAGCACTGGCCATGAGTATGGAACAGCATGATTCCAGAAA
Source organism: Parus major (assembly GCF_001522545.3). Lineage (NCBI taxonomy): Eukaryota > Metazoa > Chordata > Aves > Passeriformes > Paridae > Parus > Parus major. Next base: position 22,240,343 of record NC_031775.1, read on the forward strand.
CAGATTCATTAAAATCACATACAGATAAAACATATGCTTGCTTACAGAGTTATGTTCCTCTTATTCCTATTTCTTTTCTTATAACCTGTAAACAGTTCTGGGCTGGACCCATCTCTTCTGTCTTTGTGAGATTCAGCATGAGATGGTAGCAGGTAGGATGACTTCTAAAGAAATAAAACAGGTCTATGTGCTCTTGTCCTCAGGCAATAAGGATTCAGCACCCTTGGTCTTCTACTGGCTGATCTGTGGCGGCAAATGCTAAGGAAAGCAAGTTCCCCCATGGACTGTTCCAGCAGCTGTTTGTAGCAAAACGTGAAGTGATAACTTCATGGATCTGGCCTGGGAATTGCTAGGAAGGATGGTGGAATAGTATTCACACTTACTCTTTGAATAAGCATGAGATATAATGTTTATTTTTGTAAAAATAAACTGTAACTTTATGGTCTGACTGGCTGGTGAAGTTTCATGTTTTAATTCAGTGGTCGAAGTTCAAGTTCTGGTCTGCTAAAGAAACAGAGTTATTTACTGTAAAGGGTGTTGAAACTGGTGCAAGTGATGTGCTGTAGAGCCAGATGAGAGTGGGAAAGTCAATAATTTAGATTCCACTTGTGACTGTGGTACAGAAAGTACAGATTAATGAAGGAATGTGTGTGTAGAGGGCCAAATTCTTGCATAAAGGGAGAAATGTTGCCCTTTCTTCTGGTTTTGCCTCAGCAGTACTTATATTATTTGCTTGGAAAAAAATAATATTTTATGGTGTGGTTAACGCTTCTAATGCTACTGGAGTCCTCCCTGGTCTGGGCAAAAGTCCTTGTTTATAATTTCTATTTGTGCATCAAAGTTGCTGGAGAGCAGGGCTGGTGCCCTGCCCTGGGCTGGGAGCTTTACAGCTGGCTCTGCCAGGTGCACTGGGAATTTAAGAGGCTGATGGTGGGAGTCAGGCATGGGGCTCTGTACTTTCATCCCACCAATGTACCTAAAAAAACACCATTTCAATGAGAAACTTTAGCCTCATTTAGTACCCAGTGCAAGTTTCTTTGCAGGAATGTGTTACAGATTAACTAGTGGTCTGCCAAAATAAATCCATCTCTTTATAACTTTGTGAGATTGGAGAGCCTTGGTTATTCACAAGGGCACAGGAGGTACTTGAGGAGACAGGGAATTGTTTGGGTTTTTTTAATATGAGAAGGTATGAAACATGAGGAGAACAAACCAGGATAGTCCAAAAGACTGAAAAAGAGTAGACCTAAGTGAGAGAGAAATGTGCCAGATAAAGTGAGGCTAGTGAAGGAAGGTGAAGACTTGAAAGAGAGAAGTGGCTGAAAAACTAATATTTGTGACAAGGGAGGAGGAGGAAGAAGGAGGAAGGGATGGTAAAGAAAGCAGAGAGGAAGGTTGTATGTTATGTGAGTCTTCCTCAAGAAGAAATAGGCAGAGAAGAATGAAAAGGAAGAATTAAAAAAAAAATGTGGCTCGTATAATCCTGAAATATTTAAGAGGATGTTAAATGTAGCCAAATAGTAAAAGTAATAGTAAATTTTGACCTGCCTGATAAGTTGCTAGCTCAAATAACCCCTTACTTTAAGGATTTATTTGTTGCCAAACAGGAAATAAAGCCAGTGGAATCAATGTCTTTTGGGTCTAGTCAGTGTGGAGCAAGACTAGAATTTCAGGTCGTATTTCCTTTGTAAGCACTTTCATATTCCATTTCACAAGAACATAAACCCTACAAAACCCCCCTGCATAAAAAGCAGCCAGGTGACCCTGAGCAGATATATATTTAAAGAAGTTCCCTTTAGGACTGCTTTTGGACTTTATATTGAATGGAAATCTTTGACATTTGGGTAACTGATGCAGATGGAAATAGTTTGGAGACTGTTCTGACTAAAAGCAAAGAGAGTGGTGCAATTCTCTGCTGCTGAAAAACTAAATTTTCAGTTGATCAGAAGGAAATTAAAATAGGCAAAAAAAGGACAGAGAAGACCTGCTGGTTGGCAGTATTTCCACAGCTACCAGTTACAGGAAGGAAAGAACAGTGACCTGAGTTTGGGTACATTATCATATCAACACTAGATAATTTTGGCAAAAGATCACTGCACCTCACAAATTTAAATATGGATGGGTAAGGAGCTGCTCCTGGCAATCATGCTCTCAAGGGATCCTGCAAGGAAAAACAGCAGGAGACTTTCAGGAGGAAGGGTTTGAAACAAGAATAATTTGAGCACTGTGTTTTTAAACAAGACTGCACACAAAATGACCCAACTTCACACTTTCTTGAAGTGACTCTAAACTGATGTTTTATATTAGAAAAAAGGCACACTCCAAGTGTAATTGTCATGTATGACAGAAGAAAAACTGCTTTCTGAGAGTCTCTAGAAATGGCATTACAGCATAGAGCTTCATGATATGTGGTACTGAACACAGTCTAATCTCCAACTAGGTAAGAGAAGGTGCTCTTCCACTGCTCTTACCATTCAACCCAGTGCATGTCTTTCTTGATTAGAGGTGGTCTCTGATTAGGGAGCTGTGCTGAACAAGATGCTCAGGATGTGTAAGCATCCTCTAGCTGATCATCCAAGAAGAAGAAGAATTCAGATATGCTCCACAAAATATCCTGTCTCTTTCAACTGATGCAAAGAAAAGCATCCTGTTATATTGTAAATATTCAGTGGGAGCAGTCTGATGTGTGCCTAATTCAGCATCTTGAGTCTAGGGGCACATCTTTGATTTTACACAGATACAACTCAAAGCAAATCCAAGTGCTTGATTTCAGAACCACAGCTTCTCTCCTTTTCTTTGCATGGCCTTCTCAATAGGCTACACCATTTCTACCATCTTTTGGATTTTGGTTCTACAGATCCATTTGCTTGTCTCTACTGCTCTTACGTTTGCTTTCTCTTGCTCTCCATTGCTCCCACATCCTTTCTAATCCTGACAAATAAATGAAGTTTAACCTTGATAGGTTACCTCTGTTTCTGGTGAACTCTCAGTGTTCAGACTTTCAAGCTATTACAGTGTAGATGGAAAATGTGCCCAGGATAGACTTTCCATTAAACTGTATTTAAATTGGAAGAGAATGCTGGCACCTCAACAAGTATTCCAGAATTAGATCCCAAAATACTGAGGCTAGCTAATCTTTTGGAAGAACAAAAACTCTTACTGATTTATATTTAGCAGAGGGAATGCATTTTAAAAACACAGCCTATATGAGGCCCCTTGAAGAAAACATCTTTTACATTGATTTGTAGTGCATGGAAATACTACACAGCCGTAAAATATTTGCACTCGGGCTCTGCTTTTGTGTAGCTTTTTTTTTTTTTCTTCTTGCAGTATGAACTGTCATGAACTCTCTGAGAGTGGCTTCTCTGCTGACTGTGGCTGTGCAGTGAGACAGGGCTGCCTCTGGGGCAGCAGCTTTGCTGTTTGTCACGCCTGTGCCCAGCGTTGCGGGGCAGCACCACGGTGAGAACACCCAGCTTGTGACTGTGAGGCTTTGGTTCAAAGTGGGTGCAAGGTTTATATTTGTATGGTACCCTGGGACCTGTGTAGAGAGGGATGAAGGGCTCCTGGCCCTAATCTCAGCAGCACAACTCTAATGTGAATATCTGCAATGACTGCTTGGGCTTGGTTTACATGATTAGTGTAAATCATGAAAACCATGTTAGTGTAAATTAGGAGGAATTTTGTAATGTTAACAAAAACATGTTCTGTGCATAGTTCTGATCTATACTAAAGAAATGAGTAACTGGAGTTACAGTAGGTGGGAGAGGTCAATGGCTTATCCCAACTGGGCAGCATCTGGAAAAGGAGCTATGACAAGAAGTAGGTTTGTTAATGCAGTGAGTCAGAAAAGCAAACATAACTTATAAATTATATGTAATCTTGTGGCCAATAGTGTATCAGCTTATCTTTGAGAAGATAAGGATTATCAACAGGGCAGAGCATGGAAAGTTCTGAGTTTTTTTCTTCCTTATGTCCCACCATCTGCAGCACAGACAGATCAGCCATCACTCTCGGCAGGCTGTTTCTATTCCTCCTGAAGCATCAGCTTTAGAAAAGGAGTTTACCAAACTGCACTTTTGCAAGAGAGGGATAAACAGAGTTTTTGAAACATCCCTAGACCCTAAACCTAACTAGACTTGCTTTCTTTTGTTAGAAGACATAAATATATTATTACATTTCTCATTAGAGTGCTGACAGAGCCTACCTGATCACAGCAGAGCAAAAATGTTCTAAATCAAGAAAGAAATCTTAGATGCTTCCATGGCACTAAGATTTTTACTTTGATCTCCTGCTTTCCTCCTCACAGCATCAACCTACAATAATAAGTTAGTAAGCCATAGTAAGAATAATAAAGATGCATCACCAAGGTACAAAGAAAATAAGGTCAGAAATGCCTCCCTGCTGTCAAAAACATAATTATTGCACGTGCAAGTTGCTCCTGCCTGTGGATCAGAGGAGCTGCTGGAAGCTACTGTAGGGAGGAGTGGCTGCTGCTGATGCAGGGATGCATCCCTTTCCATGGATTTGTCTGGAGCTCGGGGGTGCAGCTCCCAAGGCAATTCCTTCTGCCCAGCAACTTCCGGGGGGAGCTGCTCACCCCTCTCTCCTTACCTGGCAGATGGGAGCATATGGCTGCTTACTTATGCTCTGCTGTTCTTACATGCTTAGTGGGCTTATGGCCCGCAGGGGCTCAGGGGGATTTGCATGGAGAGAGGGCAAGGAGGGACCTGGAAAGGGTGGGCTGCATCCATGGGAAGTGGAGGGGTGCCAGAGGCCTCTGGTGTGTCACAAGAGTAACTGAATTTTTGTAAATGACTGAAAGACACTGAATAAACAGTGCCTAATTAGGCACCGGGAGATGATTAATGATTACACAGCATTGTAGCCGAAGATATGAAATTTAAAAATTCATTTATAAGGGGAAGAGAGTTCTTCTTAATAGCCTGATGTGCATGTAGAACTATATTCACACTTTTCTTCTTGGTGTCATCTATTCTTCAATAAAGAATAGGGCCTGGTCAGCCTTGGTACTTTTTAAGTGCTTACAGAGCCATCATCTGGATTGCTCTTCCTGGAGATGGTATGTGTGAGGGTTTGCCTTCCCAGCTCAGTCCTGTCCTGCTGCCCTCTCCATCTGCCTCTCCTGCGTTTTCCTTCCCTCATCTGGCAGAGTCTTCTCTAACCTCTGCACAGAGACATCTTCTCATCTCTCTGTGTAATTTCAGCAACAAACATCAGTTCAGCCTTATCCTTCCTGTAGTCAATTAACAGATTCACTTCTCATCTGTAGTACTTAAATCTATCTACTTTACCCTGCCTAAACTTTTGCTCTGAGTATTTTGCCTTTTTTAAAATAAAATATTACAAACAACTCAGGCTTATTATAACTGAAGAAGAGATCTTATTCTTGTGTTACTCCTCAGCTCTTTTATCTACTTTTTTCAAGCTTTACAGAAGTTGCCACACTCCTGACTCTTACTGATAGTCAGAGCCTCAGCACTGTCTTCAGGCAAGCTTTTGTAAAGCCTTACATCCAGGTTCTGACCAGGGACTCCTAAGTTGAGGTGTTCAGCTGTGTTGCTAAAAAAGCCCCACTCCCAGGTCACTGCCTGGCACTCTTGCAGAGGTTGCTGTCCCTGTGCATCCTGTTGGACAGGACGTATCTCTGCTCCTCAGCTACAGCACTGCAAGGAATAGAGAGAAAATGCACATCCCAGCTGAGCAGAGACACAGAGGAAATGACAGCGTCTCTCTCTCTCTCAGTCCATCCTCCTAAATGCGCTCAAACACACCAATATTGTGAGTCTTGCAGATCCAACTTGCCTCTATGCCATCCCCAGGACATAGCCTTTCTCCTTTCCTTTCTGTGCTGAAGCTTTGAAGTCATGTCTTCTGTCCCTGGCAAACAAAGTCTTGCTGTGCGTGTATTTATTAAAAATTTTACTTGTTGCACCTGTTTTCCTGCCCTTTGTTCTTACTGTCATTTTTTGCATCTCTTCCCCTCATTCCACTTTTCTTTATGAAATGAAAAATCAGCTTCTTCACTTTGAGGGCTCGACAAAATGAACCACTTCCTTCCCACCATTTGTCAGGTTTGAAAGACGGATCCATTGCAGATCATCCTGCAAACAACTCCAGCTTCTGTTGCCCAAGTTTTATACTGGATAGAGGGAGGTTTCTCACAGATGCTCTAAAACCTCACTTGTTGTCTCTTATCTCTTACTGTAAAGACAATTTAGACAAATTTGCATTTCAGGTTAAAAAAACAAACAGGACTGGTATTATCCCCTTTCATATGCACGTGGTTGGCCTGCACCTGCCTCTTGTGTTGTAAATGGAAAATCTTACACTGTGCACAAACCTACTCGCTTGATACATCTTGTCACCTCTAAAATAGCACAGATGAAAGTAAGTTATGTTTTGGCTTTGACTTCTTTTGGAGTCTTGGATGGGAATGCTAGATCCGACCAGCTGGCTGAGATCCACCTTGTAGATATTTCCCTAATTCACTAAAGTTAAACCCAAAATGCTCCTTAATTTGGATTTAGCACTCTAGAATTAACCCTTTGCATTTCTATCATTGAATACCCCAACTCTTGCAAAGCTATAGTCTCTTCCTGTGGAGGATCAAAGCTTTGCTTTGGCTTCTCGGTCATCCTGCCATGCAAACATGAGTACTTTACTGTGGTGACAGCAATCTGACAGGGTCATTGCCATCCTACAGGCCCAGGGAGAGCTGGCAATAGACTGTAGATGTATTATTACTTACTCCCTCAAGAACAGCAAACATGTTTTTAAAGGCAGTGAAGATTTACAGTAATTTATGTTTTTCTCTTCTGTGCACATGCCCTGGGTCAGGCTGCATGTGAGAAAACAAGGTTTGCACCCCCTTTCAAGTTTCCACTGGTGTTAAGCTAATGTTTATTTTTAGTAAACTGTATTTCAAGTTGTGCTTTTAAGAATCCTTTTGCAAAGCCTAGCATAACAATTTCAATATGTTTTCTTCTTCTGAGCTTATTATTAACAAATATAAATGATCAGTGTAACTAGTTATGCTGTGTTTCACTGATAATTTTCAAAAGTATGGGTCCAGCTCAAGAAATGGTAAGGTTTGCAAGCATTCATATAGGTTGATTTTTTTTCTCCCTGTGCTATTACTAACTACCCAGCTTTGGAAAGGTTGTGTGGAGACTCCTTCAAGGGCAGGCCTTTTCTGCTTCACTTGTGTGGGTGTCCCTGTCCCTACACCCACATATGGTTTCCTTTTCTTCCTTCTCAAAATCCTTCCCTTTAAGTGCTTATCCATTAAGGCCACCTGCCAGATAAAGCACTGTCAGCCTCTTCTGATAAAGTAATAATTCTGAAACACTCTTCTCCATTCATAGTGTGGTGTTTGCCATGCCTGCTCGTTTCGCTTTCACTTGCCTGCAGCACAGGTACCTCTGTCCCCACCCCAGGCCTCTCCTTCTCCCCAGGCAGACAAGGATATGTCATTTCCATTTGCTATTGCATGTTAATCTTTGGCCTCTGTTTTAAAGTCTTGTTTTCTTTTTCTTTCAATTCTGAATGATACTTATTTCACATGCTATAAGAAATTTATCTTTAATCCCTTGCAGTCAGTTTTCAATCTGAAATGTTTTTTTTCAATATTGTCATGAGTGCCTATTGAGGTATTTTCAACTGGAAAAAATGTATTAAAGAAAAAATAAATTCAGACATTTCTTGCAGAATTTAAGAAATCCCATGCCTTCAAGATTATGTGTAATGTTTGCAGAGCATGAGCACTTCTGGTGGAAACCCCTAAGAGGCTTTGAGCTGCATTTTCCTAAGCTGAGAACTCCCAGCGTTGCCTTGTGTGTGCTATACAGGATGCTGGTCAGGCCTTGAGATCTGGGAGAACAGGGACATCTAAGGCACAGGGAAGGAGGAGTGTGCCACTTTTGGGGAAATACTCTGCTTTACCAAAGGGCCTCTAAAAGGATGCACTTAGGAGTGGGACACTGAAGACAGAGCAGTTCAGTTGTGTTGTGGTGTGGTTCATATTAGCATCTTCTTCACCTTGGCTCGCTTAAAGGTTTCAGAAGATCCAGTCCATGACCTTGCAGCTCAGGGGAGCAAGTGGTACTTTACCACTTTTGCTATGGTCTTGGCAGGGCTTAGGATATTCCGAAAATGTTGGGTTCAGGGTTCAAACCTGGTGCTGAGTGAAATAGTTCAAACAGCATCTATAACCAGGCATGAATGGAGAGATGAAGTCAAACCTAAGGAGTGAGGAGCTGCTGTTCTTTGGGACCCCTAGCATGGAAGCTGGAAAGCTGTACAGAGCTCTACTGTGCCCCTCTGGGCTTGCAGCCCTTCAGCACAGAGGCTGTTTTCAGACAGGCATGATCTTGCTCTTGTGACTTTTGTCACAAGATAGCAGTTTCAAAGGGGAGATAGTAGAGAACACACCTAGTTTCCGAAAATCTAGTGATACTGGAAGGGATTCAGCCTTCTGTTCTTTGGGCATGTGACAGTCTTTAATTGAGAGGCAGTACCTCTCTTTTAGGCAGTTTTAGGCAGAATATTCTGAGAATATTCTGTCTGTGGGCCTGCTGCAGCTTGTATTGTCTTCTGACCTCCTACTCTGGTCTGTGGGTAAAGCCAGGGTGCTCCCCCCACAGGTCAGCAGTGACCTTTCCAAAGGGAAAAGGTCAGGCTCATGTGAGCTTCTACATCCTGACCTTCCCCTGTGAAGGTCCCTTTTCATGCAGTCTGTTCTTCCCAAAGGTTTCCCTCTGTGACCTGCCTGCTCAGGTTAACTTCTACTTTTCCTCAGTACTCTGCACCTTACTTCTCCGTCTGCATGTGTGAGGAACAGAAGTAAGCTGACATATTCCACATCACTTTTAGCATCAAAAAACTCCCAGTTGATTCATATGTCCCATAAAGCATTAATGGAAGTGTTTAAAGGTAACAGCCCTGCTGTATGACCTACCTGCTCTGTTCTGAAGGAAGAGTGCTGTTGCTGAAAATGGGAGGAAAAAAATTCCATCAAGGAGATGAGAAGGCCAGAGTGACAGCTGCTGAAGTTGAATTAGAATGTTCTCATCAGAAGCCAGCATTTTAAGTTCTGCTGATAGTTAATCACACTCAGTTTGAGGATGTGCTGTTACAGCTTTGTTGTAGCTACAAGCTAAGACTACCCAAAAGGTTGTAAGGAAGAGGGTCTGGACTTTTTATTGCACAATCAACAGTTACATTAGAGGTGTAAGCATTATTTTATAGTAGCTATAGAAATACATAGCAGTGAACAGTTAATTTGTGTGAAGAATATAGATAATTAGTTTCTATAGTTTGTGTATGTAAAGAGTACAGTTTAGTCATGCAGCTCTACAGCACAAACTGGCACATTCTTAAGATCATATTTGCTTTTGTAGCGTCCCTCAGTCTGTCACAGAATAGTCCTGTGTTCTGTTGGTACTCTGTTTCCAAATTTAAGAGTATTTCCTCCCAAACATGTGTGCATGTTGTAGTGTGTATGTGCACACAAGGAATAGGAAGCAGATGACTTGTGTTCAGCAGAGAAGTTGTTTTGATCTGGAGCTGCTGCAGGTTCCCTGTTAAAAAGAAACGTGCCTGTCCATTTGTTCAGGAACAAAGCTGCTGTCGTGGCTGTGCTGATCCTGTGTCAAGTCTTTCTGTAGAGTCTTGAGTGGAGAAAGATGTAATTTCTTCCATTCTTCACAGCCTTTCTCCCTCTTACTTTTCCCCGCTGTAATCATGATGTGCTGATCAATGCCTTCATGATATGTGGGATCTCAACTGAGGTTCTTATCAGTGGAGGAGAGATCCAGGTGAGTCAGTGCTGAGTGGTGCTTGTGTATAAATTAGCAATGTGTGTGCCTGAGCTGGCACATGGCGTGGGTGGATAGGGCACCCAGAGTCACGTGGAGGCAAAGGTCAATGGAGCTGCTGTTGCAAAGGAGGTGTGAGAGAAATGGTCAAGTTGTGTAAGAGTCCTATGGAAGGGGAAGATTGTTCCCTAGGTGTGACACTTTAATACAGCAACTTCACAAGGGCTTTGATCCAATTTTAGAACCAATTCTTTTATTCCCTCCTGGTCCGTGGCCTCAAGATGACCTGTGATTTCAGTGCTGAGATGCAGTCCTAATATCATGCTCTGTACTGTTGGATTGTCCAAAGTGGAATCTTCAGTATCCTTGCAGCCTTTTATTGCTGAAGATACTCTAAAATCCCTCAGCAGTTTATAATTTAAGGATTTGGCTAATTTTTTTCTATCTGAAGTATGTCTGCTTTTTTTTTCTCCTTTCATTGAAAATTATCTGTATTACTCACAGTAGATTTGAAACCCTTTTTTCTCCATTCTGCTTTCAGATTCCATTGGTGGGTCATTTTCGACTTCCTCCCATAGATGCCACCACAAGCAGAAGCACTGTCTCCCCATCCCACAATGTGGAACTCTATCCATCAGCCCTCTGCTTTTCCATCCTCACACGAAGGGGTCCCAGATCATCATGGACACAACACAGAAGGCAGTGAAGCGCCAGGCTAGCTTCTGCAATGCCATTACCTTCAGCAACAGGCCCATTGTTATTTATGAACAAGTCAGGCTTAAGGTGAGTAAATTATAAAAAGTAAAAACTTTTTGCCATGGGAGCTGCTGGGAATGAATGCTGGGGTGTATCGGGCTTTGGTGCTTGCAGCAGATCTTTGGCTCTTGCTTGAAAAGCACAGTAGTCAGATCTTGGCCTTGAATATCTGCAATCTTCATTGGTACTTCTGCTTTTGTCACTGTAGTTCTTGGAGCCATAGGGACAGACTGCTGTAGAAACAGAACAAAAGGGAAATCTACCTTCCAAAAATACTTCCATTGATGTTAGACAAGTACAACAGACTAAACTGAGATTGCTTGGAAAGCCAGGAGATAAAAGGTCAAAAAGGAACCAGAAGTGAAGATTCTTGCTCACTAGCTTGGCAGGAAAAACAAAAGAGTTTGGAGGAAGGGATGAAAGGAGCAGTCAGTGTGATCACTGTTGCTGTTTAAGAAAAGGACCTTTCTGGCAGTCTGCTGACTGCTTTGTTCAGTCACCTGGTAGCATTAAGATCAGAGGAGAGAACATTGCAGGGATCACATTTTTCTCACTGATACAGGCTGATTTCCCTTTCTTTGTGTCTGTGGTTGTCTGGAGGATGGAGTTTGTACCTCTGGTACCATGCCATGCTGCAGCTGGCATGGGATATCCAGGTCCTCTAAGATACCATGCCTCCATGAACACCAGGAGCTGCTTTCTGATGGAGAAATTCCTCCATGTCCTTAGGAACTGAAGCGCTTTTCAGATTATTGGCACCTTTAAGGAGCTTGGGACCCTTGAAACTTCACCTACAGATACTTTATGTCCTCTAGCTTATGGGGCTGCTTTTTTCTGTTCATAGCTGATTTCACGCCTTTATTGGCATGAAATAAGTCATCTTCTTTGGCCACTTTAGTTCATGGCACACATGAATGATCTGACTGCTAATTCTTTACTTGTGCAGAAGGAGTTTTCCAGAAGGTTTGTCAGCATCTAGATACCCAGTTAGAATGATCTTGCTGTTGTTGCCCATTTCTAGAGGTCCTGGAGTGCTGGGTCCTACTGCTGTGTATCAACCTTCTCTGCCTCTTCCCTCACAGCCAGCAAAAGAGCAAGGAATGAGGGACATGCCTCCTTTGGGAAATACATGGAGATTTCAGTGATTTCAGCCTCAGGCCAAGAGACAGAAAATCCCCACTACAAGTTTGTTATGCTTCCTATGGAGCTCTTACTGCTTCTATTCAGTCTGGAAGCCCAGCAGGAATCTCTCACATTGCCCAAAGAGATTTTTCCCATGTTGGCCAGCACTTTGGACAAGCAACTGTGACAAATAATCTGGGAGGAGATGAAAGCAGCATTTTACTTTTGAAGACACTATCAAAGATTTGAGTGGATTTAGTGGTTTAGGCAAAGGTTCTGGGTTATTTCTTCTTCATTCTGAAACAAGGTAGCTACCTCTGGAAATTCACACTTGTTTATCTCTGTGTATTTGGGGATTTTATCTTGCATAACATATGTGATGGATACGCATGCAGATCTGCACAAGAGATTTATGAGCAGAGCTCCTGCTGATTCCAGTGGGAAGGTCTCATGGGAGTAATCAACAGGCTTTAGCAGACCTTGTGCTCTAGGGAGGGATGAAATGTGAAAACAGCCTTGCTTTTGTATAAGTCCATCCTGTAACTGCCTTGCTATTGTTTGTGCTTGTGGAAAGCAGCATCTTAGACCTTCTTACCAGCCACAGACTAACCATGAACCCAGTCATTCAGGTCCTATAAAGTCTATACTCCCTCTGGAAAACTGAGGAAAGCAGTAAGGAGTTTTCATTTGGTTTATTAGCTATTGTATCTCAGGTTTTATTCTGACATTATTTTGCAGCCCTGGGAATACGGGAATATGGCTGTCAAGCAGCCTCAGGGACAAGTGCTCCAGTATGATTTCTTCCATGTAATTTGGGGCAATGCTAGGAAGTATAGTTCTCAAAGATGGCATAAGGCAGTAAAGATCAGGAGCCTGAACGGCTTTTATATCATCTGCCTGAAAGCAGCCATGGTTTAGCAGTTTGAATGTTGATTCTGTGTTTTCCTCTCCTTCTGGTACCCGGTGGACCTCCCAAGCTTTTCTACTAGGAGTAGCTGCTGAAAGGAGAATTTGGTCCATCATTAACTGTTGCCTTTTTTAGAAAAACTGTGTTCCCTTTGTCCAGCTGTGTCTAATTCTTGGCAGGCTTTATACGTGATTTTAATTTGGATATTAGTTTGCCTGTGGTCAGACTGTATTGAGAACTGTTTATAGGTGCTGATTAATACATGGAACATGTGCAGCCTCAATTACCATATGAATATTTACTTCATGCTGCCTGTGATTGCTGTGAAGTATTGGCAAGAGACTGAATTGTACAAATGACAATGAGGCCATATTTATCTTAGACCCAAAAGCTTTTAGGGCTTGAAGTAAATTTGCTGCAAAAAATAACCCAGGCTTCTTCTTGGAGCGTGTGTATTGTGTTTCCCTGTTTTGTAGTGTGTGTACCCTGTTAACCCAACTTCTACTGGGGACACACATATAAATAAAATAGCAAATGTGCTTCAGTCCTTTTTAGTGTCATGCCAGTGTCCACCCTGCAAGCAGGAGCTTCCCATGGCTCCTGGGACTGAGGTCAATGCTCAAGTGTTTCATGTAAACAGTTTAGGTTAGCCTGGATGGACTGAGAAGGGAGGGATAAAGAGCAGCACCTTTTCCTTAACTGAAAAATTGTCCATTGAAAACTTTTTTCTGAGCTCTGAGTTATTGTCTCTGATATTTTAATTATAAAATAGAAATCTCTAGGCTTTGAACAATGTCTTTGCTGTAAGATTATTGTGACCCCAAGGGCGCATGTTCCAGATTTGCCTTGGAGAGGAATATGTAAAAGAAAAGCACAGTATTTACGAATTTGATGAGCAGGGAATTCAGAAGTCCAAAGAAAACATCTTGTAGAATTCCTTAGTGAAAATTCTATTCTTCCAAGCTGGTACATGTGAGGCTGTTGCCAGGCTTTTGAGAACAAAGTCCTGCAGTCCTGGACAGTTCAGTCTCTGTCATTGCCATACATCCAAGCCATTAGTGCTTTGGCAGAGCATGAAATTACAGAAAGATAGCAAGTTTTGTGTGACATCTGGTAGGTGGTACCTATCCATGTTTCTGCTCTTGTCCTGTGGCCAGCAGTGGAATTGCTTGAGGCTGCCGAGGCATTGATGGAAGACAACTATCTCAAGTGCTCTTGTGTTTGCTGCAGGTTCAAAGTGTGAACAGATAGCATGATTGTGTGTCAGCTGGCATGCAGGAAGCGTCTTGGCCTCACATCAGGGTTAGGTCCAATATTCTTAGATCTTTCATGTCAAAGTCTGGATGCTGACAGGCAGAACCCCTTTGAGTGGAACAATTCCTAGCAGATTCATACTGAAAGAATAAAATGAGAGGAAAAACTTCACCAAGGACATCATCTAAGGACCATACTAACTCTGGAAGACTCCTTGCTTCCATGGGAAAAAAAAGAGACCTTGTCACTGAGTAGTGTTTTCAGTGTGCTACATGTGTTTAGGACCTGCTGCCTGCTCCCCACAGATCCCCTACTGCCCAGGGCTCAGCTCTTGTGAGTAGAAGCTGATGACTTCAGAGGTATCTGTGATCCTTTGTCCTGCTGTCTGTCATGTGCAGAAGGATGGGTATGACACATGACCATTCCAAAAACCATAGCACTGAGTAATTGCATACTGACAGGTCAGGTGTAATTATGCACAACGTGCTTCTCAAAACACCATTCACAGCTGAAATAAGTAGGTTTTCCCAATCATAAGAAAACATCTATTGTTGCTTCAAAATTTTGTATTTAACAAAGGCAAATACTCTATATTGTGCTTATCCCACACACAAGTCCTCTGCTGCAAGGCTGTGATTTCAATATGTCATCCAATATGAGAAGTTAAACAAGGGAAAGACTGTATTTACTTGCCTGAGAAACCCAGAAAACTGTGTGGTGGTAACTGTGATTCTGGAGCTTTTCTCTCAGGTCATGAGAGACCCAAACACCTGAGCACAATGTGAGAAGAGCTCTGCTGAGATAAAAGGTCTTGTGGCCATTTTGGGCACATTTTGTGAGCGGGTTATTCTTAGGTTAAAAGGAATTACCCTAGAAATAGAAATGAATCATCGTGCAGCTGTAATTAAATTTCACCTATTCACATAGATTTAATTTGATTTATTTGGTTTTAAATATGGGCACTGTATCCTAAGTGTGCAGCAACATTGCTGTGTGCAGCTGAAAAAGCTACAGCAGTGTTTGGTGAGTGAAATGTTTCCTAAATCTGGTGGGGTTTTCTGCTCACTGGCCACCAGTGTTCAATGCATAAAGCCTTTAGTGTGTAAGTTTATGTTAAAGTGTCCAGTGCTGTCATTGCTGCTGTTGTCTTTGCAGATCACTAAAAAGCAGTGTTGCTGGAGTGGGGCTCTTCGACTCGGCTTCACTTCCAAGGATCCATCGAGGATTAACCCTGACACTCTGCCAAAGTACGCGTGCCCTGACTTGGTTTCCCAAAGCGGGTTTTGGGCCAAGGCACTGCCAGAAGAGTTTGCAAATGAAGGAAACATCATAGCCTTCTGGGTGGACAAGAAGGGACGGGTTTTCTACCGGGTGAATGACTCTGCTGCAATGCTCTTCTTCAGCGGCGTGAGGACGGCAGAGCCCCTCTGGGCCTTGATTGATGTCTATGGGCTCACTCGCGGAGTGCAGCTCTTAGGTGAGTACCTGGGTCCAAGCCATCCCTGACAAAGGGCCAGCCTGACACTGCCTGTCCCCTCTCTGTGCTGGGACAAGTACAGGGAAACAGCTGTCGTTCCTCCCCAGAGCATCTCAGGACCTCAGCCTGGATCAGTGGGTGTTTGAAACTTAGCATGTATATACAACATCAGTGGGAGGTGGGAAACAGCTGCTACAATATAGCACTAGAAGCCCTCTCTAAGTAAGTAGATTTCTGCTCAGAGGTGTAGCTCTATCAGAGAATAGCCTGGAGTGTGTCATGTACCTTGTAAGACTTGATTTTTTATATCATCTTGTGCTTTCCCTGTGCCACAGTGGGGAAGTGCATTTTATGTGCTATGGTTAAATCCTTCCTGGTTGGCACTATTATGATTTTCTGTCAGGTTTAATGGACAGGTTTGAAACATGGCCATCTTCCAAATTATCTGAGAGAATCTGTGGCTGGTTTTTCCAGGATGTTGCTTTCACAGAGGAGTTTGATTTGTCCTCTGGAGCCTGATGGTTGGATATACAGTTGGGGTTGGAGGATGAGGAGTGCTGAGTGCCTGTGTCTTCGGCCATCCTCAGTTGAAATGGAGATAGTTTGGCATTCATGAGGACTCAGTCCCTGATGTGGAGGCTGTCAAGGTTTGGGCTATTTGAGTTGATACATCTGAGAGGAACTGAAAAGAATCTCAAAGGTCTGAAGGGCAGCAGCACTGCTGGGAACCAGGAACCAGGGAACCAGGAATGTCAGCACACAGCCTTAGAGTATGCTTTGCATTGTCTCTGGGAGGCAAATTGCAGCACTTCTCCATGTAACAGTAGTTTCATGGGCCTTTTTTCACCGTGGAAAAGGTTAGATGGTACCTTCAAGAGCTGAAGTTCCTTCTGAAGATGAGATGATCTGAGGCTGAGAGAGATTCTGGCTTTTTCCTGCCATGCAGCCTGTTAATCTCTGTTAAAGTGTCAGCTTCATGCTGTATATCATGCTTTATTCATGCTATATAATAAAAACTTCAATTAAACTTCTTTCTGACAGCTCTGCCTCATTTTAGCATTCTGTGCTGTATTAAAAAAAATATGGTGGCAGGCCTACGCACAGCAATCAGCACAGCAGGAAAGAGGGACATACGTTCCGGAGATGAAGAAATGAGAATGACCTTGTTGCAAAAACTCCTGGCCCAGGATTGCACAAGGCAGAGGAATTGAAGAATTTCTCAGCAGCTTTTTCTTTTTTTAGGTGCAGAAAGATTTATCTTCTGTTGTGAATCAACTTGAATCAGAGCCACTAGGCAACTGTTCATAGGCCAAGGTGGTGATATTTGAATTGGGATGGAGAATTTGGGCAAATGTCATGACAAGGGTTCAGTTAGGAAGAGCTTACAAATGACTCAAAGTCCTACGGCTGTTCTTGTGAGATTTGGCTCCTCAGGAGTACTCTGCCTGATTAATGAGTGCCCATAACTTTGGATTATGTGTTTCCTTTCAAAACGCTAGAGAAATAATTTCCTATTTGTCATCTGCCCCTGCATTTTCCTAGCATCTTCCACATCCCCTTTCACAAGGAAAATGTGACTTCTGCCAGCCACTGACTTACCTCTAGTCCAAGTAGCTCCTGACTCTTTGGTGGGTATGAAGTCCCTGAATGAAGCAGGCAGCTTCTGAGTTTACACAGTTGGCGTGGAGCTCAGAAATGTATTTAGAGTTTGTTCCAGCAGCCTTCAGCAGGCTTTAAGCCTGAAACTGCTGAAACGGCTTCCACGCGAGTTCTCTCCATCTCCATTCATTATTAAATGTGAATAATGCACTAAAAGTCAGAGGAGGGAAATCATCAACTGTGTTGCACTGGATCCTATAGACATTCCAGTTACTCTGCTCTGCATGCCTGCTCTAGTGTAGCAGACCACACATGTAGCACAGGATAACTTGCCAAAAACTCCCGGGACTTGACAAATGAATTTCATAGCTTAGCTACAAACATATGGTCGAATTCAGCCTGGTATGGCATGCAGGGCATCTGATGGAGGCTGGGGATGCTGGAGTGGTATGTTGAACAGAAGAGCCTAGCATTTCAGATTCCAGTTCAGTGATTTATTGCCCCCCTAACCCCAAATATGTTCCTTGTTCTTAAGTCTCACTGTTTTCTCAATGCTTGTAGGATTACAGGGTCAAACAGCACCTCTGCACGGTCTCCATTTGCTTTTATGTGTAAGAATCAGATCAAAAACGTTACAATTTCTGGCATCATTCTGTTTATTACATAATTACTCCCTCCTCACTCCCAGTAATGTAACTTCACTTCCAAACTGAGACTTGCCAAAGGAAGGACCTGCAGCAGTATGTCTCGTGTCACTGCAAGATCCCAGCTCTGCAGGGAAATGGACAGTGTGCATTTTTGTTCCCAGAAGTAACAACATCCAAAACTGCACGTTTTTATTTTGCTTATCTGCATTACACTGTCAAATCACTTCCAGCCTGAATAAGGAACTCAGTAAAACAGGGTAATGACTAAGGCTAGTGACAGTGTTCCTGTCTTACAGATCTAATAGAGAAAGACTTGAATGAAGGGGGGCCCAAAGCTTGTGAGAGTTAAATGACTTGCCAGAGCAAACGGTGTCACCTGCCATCAGCCTTGTTACCCAGCTCAGTCCTGCCTCTCTCTCTATCTGCATCACAGGCTTTGCACAACATTCTGGCATCACTAAAAACCAGCTGGTTTGTACCTTAATTTTTCATTTCCTTCTGCTTATGGCTTTACCCACAGCATCAGCCTTACTGACAATTACCCTTGTGTCAGTACTGCTGTCACTGCACAGGTGTATGTGGCTGTCACAGATGTTCCTGGGTCTGATTGTCCTTGCTGTATGTTCAAAGGCAGAGCTGTTTAAGCAGCTTCTTTGCCAGCTGGATTTTGAAGTTAACCAGGTGAAAAAGACTTGCATGGCCCACTGCACCTCAGCCAAGGGGAGCTGGAACTGAGCTGGGACCATGACTGGGTTTGCCTGTCACTGCTGGAGTGATTCAAAAGGAGGGACTCGTTCAAATCCACCTTGAGGTGGCTTCAGCGATGAGGTTCACAGTGCTCTCACACGTGAGAGGCTGCTCCTTGCTCTACTCTATCCACATGATGGAGATGGAAAGGCTTAAATTCACCCAGGAATCTGGTCTCCTCTGACCACAGGCTCTCAGCTGTTTTCTGTCACAATAAGGGCCGACATAGAGATTCTGTGGCAATGGAGTGCGTGCATGTTCTGTGTTTTAGGGCATGAGTTTCAGTGTAGGTGTAGGCTTACATGACCTGTAAACATGCCCTTATACAGTGACTCTCCTGCTGACATGCTCAACTTGCAGGCAGGATGGTTTACAGCTCTGCTTTCCTTTTTGGGCAGCTAGTTTTGCACAAGTGCACTTTTACATTCCAGGGTAATTTAAAGTAATATTTACTAAAAATGTGGCTTGTCCTTATGTTACCACTTCAACATACACACATGCTCATTCGCACTTTTAAAAAAGAGTCCGAAAAAATGGAATATAAGCAGTCTGCTGCCTTGCAGCTATAATGAAGCATCAAAAAAATAGAAGGCCCAGCTGTTTAAATTCTGGAGTCTTCAGAGCCATGAAGGAAGAATGGCAGCTCATGGGAACCAAGTGGTGTCTCATACTAACCCGCTTCTTTCAAGCACTGGGCTTAAGCCTGGCACTTGCACTTTCCATGGATTCACTGCAGGACAGCAAGGTTGGTAACTTCCCTCAGTCACATGTGCAGTACAGCATGATGACTGTTCTCAGCATTTTCCTTTACCTTTGGTGGGAGATTACAGATTTGCCTCTTCTATATGGTGCTTTTTTTGAAAATCACTATTTTATTTTTTTTTTCCTTTTTGAAAATCACCTTTTTTCTTAGGCAGTGACACTGCAGCACAGCATTGCAGATGTAGGGAACGGCCCTATGAAGATCATCTAGTCCTAACAGCTAGTGTCTTTTCTTTCAAAGCACAATGCAGGTACTCTAGAAGTGCAGAAAAATGGTGCTGCAAAACTGTTATGATTCCAGCATACCTCACTACTCATTCTGTTTCCAGTGGGGTAATGTGAGTTACAGCCTGCTCATTTTTCTTGGTCCCATTCTTTGCTAGTATGATCAGCAATCACACCCCTTTACTGTTTATTACTCTTCACACTCTTCTCCCATTCATTAGTATTTTCATTCATGCAGTACTTCAGAGTATTCTTGGTCTTTTACCAGCACAGGCTTTGAAAATCAAGGATAATTTTATTTAGATTGGCACACTGAAAGGCACCTGTTAAAAGCTAAGTCTCACTACATCTTGTAAATCTAAAATATGTGTAAAAACTAGTAAGACCTTGCAAGATTGGAAAAATTTAAGTGCATGTGTATTGAATGTACATATTAGATTTACCTGAAGTAGAAGCATATATAGTATAAATAAATATTTTGTCATAAATATATGTACATATCCTAGGAGAATTAAATGGAAGATCTGTATATTGTGTTAGATATTTGAGAAATCTCTTCTTTCACCAGATCCTCTTCCTAGCTTCTTATTGTTTTATGTTTGCAAAGTATCTAAGTCAAAATGTGAGCTGATCCTGGATGGAAATGTACCCATCTTATGCCTCAAGCTGGCGTCTCTTTGACAAGGAAGTTGCACATTTTGTATGTGCAAGAAAACAAATGTTTTTCTTTCTTCATGCCTGTCCGTTCTTACGTAGTTTGAATCTCTAGCTCCTGGCTGCCTTTAGAAGAAACATTAAATAAGACTTAAATGAGGTAGATTTATGGGCAAATTTCAGGTGTTAATGGTATAAAACTGATGATAAATCTAATTTATTGCATGCATCTGCAGTTTTACTGTGTGCTTATTACTATTTTATTTTCCAAGTGCAAAGCTTATTTTCCATTGCCCACGGGAATCCATTTTGTTGCTATTCTGACATGTGCAAATAAGCAGACTGATGTGCCGAGAGTGCTTTGCACTAAACAAAATTGGATAATCAGATATGACTGCAGTGTATTTTTATAGGGTATTGTTGAAAGTGGAAGCTATAAACAATTAATCCTTTTTGTGGAAGTCTGTGACTATCTGGAAAAGCATAAGTGCTTAAACAGAGTCCTACTTAATGAAGGCAAGATACACAAGACCTGCAAACAGTCAGTTGTCTTTGTTTTTCCCCATCTCCTAAGGGGAGAGAGAATTAAAATTGCTCATAAAGTTTTATTGTCTGTAGCTGTTTTCTCTATGGCAGCTGCAGGAAGCTCTCTAACACAGCTGAAAATGTGAAAACAGTTTAATAAATAACTCATCTCTTGCCATGTTAATTACTCCCTGCTTTGCCTTAGCACCTCTGGAGGGAAATGTTTTTCCAGATGCAGTAGGCACACAAAAGTTTGCCCTTGGACCTAGGCAGCTCCTTGTGCTTGAGGGTTTGTGTGTCCTCCAGGTCTGCCTGTCTAGTCTGTGATGAGGAGGCTGCTGCACACAGCACTTCCAAGCAATCCAGAGCTCCTCTTGGCTGTGTGAATGCAGTGGGGGATTTTTTCTTCTCTTTGTGTTTGACTGCCAGCAGTGGAGATTTTGTGCCCATGAGCTGGGGAAGGCAGAGTCCACCTGCCCTCGCGGTTCGCACGGGGGTTTGGGCTGAGCAGCAAATGGCAAACACCAAGTAAGTCAGAACAGGCTGATTCTAAGTGAAATGAAATCTCTGACGGGTCAGCATTTCAGGCTTCACTGGGTCTGGAGGAGGTGTTGAATTACAAAGTTTTACAGAGGTTACCATTATTTCTTCAGCTTTGCACCTCGGATAACCTGTTGATTTCAGCTGCAGCACCTTTGCCTTAGCAGGAACTCTTGGAGGGGAAGGCATTGCCATGGGTTCACAGAAGGGACAAAATCTGACACATAATGTGCTATAGGGCACTTTATATCCATAAAATCTCATCAGCAACAAGAGAGCCTGCAAGGGTACCTGGGTAGGAATAAACTTGAAGGGGAATAGTCGGGCTTTTATTGCCCACACTGAGAAAAAAAGAGACTGCTACAGGACAGAATGACCAGTGAAAAAAAATTCTGTGCTATAAAGTTTCTTTAGTTCTGGTAAGCTGTAGTATTTTTCTTAACACAGGCAAGAAGGGCCACTTTACCCGTAAAAAACCCTAGGAAATATGAAAACTCTGACAGTTGTCAGTGGTGTTTGTTATGGGTCTATTGTAGTTCAGATGAAGACACTGTAAAGATAGGTCCCTATGTTAAAAAAAAAAAAAAAAAGTGGAGTCTTCACATTAAATATCTGTTGTGATGATTGATTTGGCCGTTGCTCTAAGGAGGTAAATGTTGCTGGTTTACATTAAGAAGTTTATCTTGCCTTTACTTTGTATTGGAAGTGTGCAAAGTAGATTCTGGAAACAGTGGTTCCAGTTAAAAAGCTTTTGACTTTCTTTTACTTCTACTAAAGGTATTAACTACTAGAACAATTGTATGTATACTGAATTTATTACACAGGTATAGTTAGTTACGGACATTTCTAGCATGGACAGGGCTTTAGAGAATAATAATCCACCACTAGTGGAAAAATGTATTCTTTTGAGAGACATTTCAAAGAATTCCTTAAATTAGCAAAGATTTTAGCTTTCTAATTAAAACCATTCGGATATCTATATTGCTTTTGTTTTTAATGCACTCTATTAACTGATACTTAATGCCACATATAATTGCATTTTACTTAGTTTGTATAATATAGTTCCTTTTTTAAAATCTGTAAGTAATAGGTACCTTAAAAAAAAAGGGAAAGAGAATATGCTGGGAGAGGAAATTAATCTTGGCAGATTTCTTAATACCTTTCTCAATTCAGCCAAATAGTTTAAACTGTTCAAACCTTAGGCTGTAATACTGAAAGCTAATTCCTCTTCATTCATAAAGCTATAGCTTGACAGAAAGAGTGCATTTGGAGTTGGGGGTAAGTTTTGGATGTGAATTGAGTGATCTGATAAAAGTATAACAACTTATTGTGCTAATATAGCAATTTCAGCTATTGCAGCTGTTCCAGCTGTGGAGGCCCTTTCCCCTAAGCGTGTATGACAAATGACAGCTAAATACTGCTGGTAGGATAAAGCCAAACACTGTCTCTGTGCAGTGTATCTCTGCAGCACTTTGTAATTTCAATGTCTAATTGGCCTCACAGCTGCTGAATATGCAATTTACTATAAAGAGGATGTGAATTTGTTATCCCTGTAGGTATCTGAGTTATTAAAAAAAGTTTGACATCTTTAATAAAATAAAATTGGGTTTTCCATCCATGTCAGCAACAGAGCTAAAAGTGAGGTTGCTCTGTAGTCCAGTCTCCTTCTGCTTTGGTTTTGTTTTAGTTTTTTTCCCTCAAACTGCATAAGCAGAGTTGTTGTTGAGCTCAGTATAGAAGCCCTTACCTATAGCCCAACTTTGCTCTCAGTTTTGCCAACCTAAACTTGTAGCTACCTCTGGAGTCACTGTGAGTTTACACTATGAGCAGAGTCCAGCCCTGGGTTTTTGCTCACTCATCCCTTTTTTTTTGGCCAAACACTGAGCAGTGGAAGCTCCTCCAGACCTTGTCTGGTTTATCCTGAAGAAAACAAAACATTTTGACTATGCTGATTTTCAAAGCTGTTCTGTTTCGAGCCAGAGCTTCTTCACAGAATCATAGAATGGTTTGGGTTTGAAGGGACCTTAAAGATCACCTAATTCCAATACCACTGGCATGGGCAGGGATGCTGTTCACTAGATCATTTTTAGTCATGCTGAGCTACTACTTCTTTTCTAAAGGTTTTCTACTTGTGTAGAAAATCCACTTCCACTTCCAGTCCCAGTGCAGATGTTACATCAGCTCTGCTTGTGATGCAGCTGATCCTGCAAGGTGCTGTGCTCAGTGAGAGCCTGGACTCCTCTTTCCTACTCAGACATTTAGGAAAATCTCAATCTTGCATTCTTCTATGATGCTCTCTTAATTGCATTTTTGTAACTATGTTCTGACAATAATTTTTTACATGTTTCCTCTCTGTTGTGGTTTTTGGTGATACCAAAATATCATACCTTGAACAGACATACACTAGGTAACTGCTTCCTCCTGTTTTCTTGGAAATTTTAGCAGGGTAGTGTTGGCAGAACTTTGTGAAATTTATACGAAGCATTCCATTTCTATTGGCTAGAACAAAATGTCCAGTTTTGATTCTCAGACATTAGCATCATTTTGATGTTAAAGGCCTTTACATTTTTTTTTTATTCTTTAAATTCCATTCCATCTGCTCATATTAGATTTAGAAATTAAAGTTATTTGGGATTGGAAAATTTTTGGTTTGTAGCTAGGGATAAAAAGATTGATAAAACAGATTGCTATCCACTGACTATGCATTTAAGAAGATGAAAATCTCTTGTGCTGCATCTGGCTACCAGTGTGACTGTTCACAGACGATTAATTCTCTTCAGGAAAAAAAAATGTTTAATTGCTCTATCTTTTTAAGAGGATAAAGACCACTCCAGGGAAAAAGCCTTTCAAATCCAATAATCCTATTCTCATGCTGGTGCTATGCCAATAAATACTGCACCACTTGCAAGGAAAGATCTGAAGCTTCTAAAATCTTTAATGCAGAGTGTTCCCTCTTTGCCTGGCCAAGGCCAGAGGACCCCAGCGCCTCTGAGCCCCATAGATGTTCACTTGAACCAGGAGACTGGTGACAATTTGTTAAATATGTTTCTGAAGGCATTTTCATTTCCTCCTCGTTCTTCAGTGGTGTTTCCCTGGTTGATTTTTGTTGCTCTCTCTGGTGTTTGTAGGCAGCAGCCATCCGTCTCCTGAGCCCTTCCCAGACATCAGCAATCCACTCTGTTATCCCAGCAGGGCTTGTGTGAAAGCATCTTTCTGACAAAAACACTGGGCCTTTCGGTTTCTCCCCGTTTGTAGCCCTGTCTATTCT
The DNA here is from genome assembly GCF_001522545.3 of Parus major. Classification (NCBI taxonomy): domain Eukaryota; kingdom Metazoa; phylum Chordata; class Aves; order Passeriformes; family Paridae; genus Parus; species Parus major. The sequence goes on from NC_031775.1 coordinate 22,264,665, forward strand.
AGATAGATCTGATTCAGTGTGTCCATACACTGAAATGTGTATGCTCATGTCAGAGGTGAGCCTTCACACTGCCTGCCTTTGTCAAAATGCATTTTTATTTCTTTATTCCTGCCATGGTAGAGTCTTAGGATCTTGTCTGTAACACCCCTTGGCTAGGTGGATAGAAATTGGCCTCACAATGTAGATCAAAGCTAGAGATAGTTGGAAAGAAAACTGAACTAATGAGAGTTTCACTGTGGAGCTGCAGGGACCCACAATTTCAACTCAGCGTAATTGTGCACTCAAGAGAAATACATAAATAATTTGGTTTTGAGCCATGACCACTATTATGACTATTTTAATGATAATTTCTAGTGCTTCAGTTTTGGATGTGATGCCTAAAAGATCAGTGCTCCACAAAATCAGACAAGATATGAAAAGTCAAGGTGACAATCTGATGGTGAGGCAGAGGGTGCTCTATGTTGGCAAGCTAAAGGATGAAAGCTGGTGGAGGGAAAATTCAATAGGAACTACTCAAGTAGTACTGTATTTTTAAAGGTGTGCAGTTTCCAGCTGGGCATTTGGAACCCATTCTCAGGTGCTCAGAAAAGAGTACTGCAGGGCCCAAATTCAACAGGATGGTAAATTCTCTACCCACCTCCATGTATATGTAGTTATGTGGTATGCCAGAAATCAGGTATACACTTGAATAGATATGTTATTTCACATTCCTAAAGATAGCCATGTGCTTAAGTGCTTTGCTGGATCCTTTTCTTTGCCATCTGCTTGTTACTGGGTTCTGTGCAGGGCTTGCTAGGTCAAAACCTGTGGTCTGTGGTTAATCAGTAATCAATGGTTATGCAGGGATTAGCCTCTGTGCTTAATGGTTTTTCTGGGCAGCAAAGACTCTTTGAGGAGGAGGAGGAGGAAGAGAGAGAGCATGAGTAGGAGGGGCTGAATGCACTGTTGAAATTGGAGGGGAAGTAGAAAAGTTGCCTTCAGGCAGTGCTTGATTTTCTTGGAAAACAGGTCTGGTTTCTGTGCAGGAAGGTTTAAGAAACGGTCCAGATGACTGAGGTAGGGAAGCAGGAAAATGCAAGCATGGAAACAGGGTGAAGTGCTGTCTGAAAGACAGGTTTGGCAAAGAGAGATCAGGTTATATTGATGGGGAAGGCAAGGACAACCCAGTGGCCAAGATACCATCCTTTTCTTGCCTGGTTTCTTCACTGACACCAGTGGCTCATTTTGTCTTTGTGCTGGCAATTCATTAGCCATAGGCTTTGGTTTCCTTTTTTCCCCCTCATCTTTATCTGGACAGCACAGGGTGTTAGGTGTGTTTGAATTATTTTATATGTGTCACCATGAATGTCTGGCATGTTCCCTGAAGATAAGTGAGCTCTTTTATCAGGACAAACCCATACTACTGACAGTCTCTCTATCACAGGGATCATGAAGATACAGGAGAAAACAACACTGGACAAAGAATCTGAGTCAGATTTGTTTCTTACATCCTGAATTAGATTGATGGCTCTTAGTTCTGCTCTTGATAACACCTATTCCTCTTCAGGCAATGGTTCTTCCACCATATAATTTATTATAGAAATCTTTTTGCTAATAACAAGTATTGACAGAACTAAGTATCAAAGAGTTTATTTGGATGAAGGTGAGAAGTCTGAATGAGGAGAGATGAGAGATACTACTTTGTGCTTTGCAGTGGGATTTCATTCTCCTCCATCTGTGTCTGTGGGATTTCATTCTCCTCCATCTGTGTCTGTGGAATTTGCTGCCAGATGAACTCCTGTCTATTGAATTGAGAGTCTAATCTTCCACTTAGCAGCATCTCTAGGTTGCTTGGCTGAGGAAAAAACCCCAAGCAACCATCTCAAAAATACATACTGAGTGCTGTTATTTTTCCAGCAGAGGGTTTCGTTTCAATGGACAACCTAGAAAATCAATTCAAATTAATAGCAAATGTGACTTCAAAAAGAACTAGCTATGCTAACCTGAATAGTTGCTATGGGCAAGCATTTGGAATTGAAATAGTCTGATTCTGGTTTAGCTAGATTCAGAGTGAGATCTGATTTACTTTAGGAGTTTCACTGACAACCACAAAAGTGAGAAAAAAAATAATCTTAACCCCTCTCTGAGACAGACATGGGGTGAATGGTGGCCACTGGAGAAGGCCAGGCAGCCACCTCTTATATCTTTACCTGAAGTGTGAAAATCAGCAGTGACTGCAAGGAGATTCTCAGACTGTCCTGGGGTGGACTTAAAGATAACTTTGCCATCTCTCCTGGAGATGTATCACTGCTGGTTATTCTGTCACAAGCATTGTCTGGGACATTTTTGCAGCCAGCAGTGCCAGATGTTTGCAACTGCTGTCCCCTCCTCAGGATGTTCCTGTTGGCAGCTCTTTGCCAAGCTATTATTTTATGGTATATTTAGTTCTTTTTTATCTTCCCTCAGTGTCAGTCTATACAGAACAATAATCATGTTTTCTTCTTTACCACAGCTTCCATATCCTCCTGTCATTCTAAAAATGCTTCTGTGATGTTAAATCTTTTCCAGTTATATGATGAGAATTAATTCATTCTGACACAGCCATGAAAATCTGATTCAATTCCTTTTTTTGGTATCTCAGTCACAGTCCTTGATCACAAATCAGCATGAGTCAGAATTTCCCAGATTATTATTTCCTCAGAAAGGCTGATTGCAACCCTGTGTCCATATTTAATATCCCTTTTCTGACTGAGGTGGAGCAGAGCAGTGGAAGCTGCAGTAATTTTGTCTGCAGACCTGTCTATTGTTCTGGCATTTGATGCCACAGGTGGGAAAGGTGACACCAGAGGATATCCCACAGCAGTTCTAGTGATGCAGTTTCCCATCATTAGGGAGTTGAGTCCACGCTGGCTCTGCAGCATAAAGACTACAGAATCCATGAGGATTTATTACTCTAGAAACTAAGAAATCTTGGTTCACAGGTGAGGATGTGTTCACAGGCTTTATCAACATATGCCAGGACATGAGAATTAGGTAACGAGTTTTTTAAACTATCCTATCTAAGCACTACTGTATTTAGATCTTCTGCCAAAGCAGACTGCCCTGAGATGTTTCACATAGATGGGTTTGGAATCCTTTTGGAGTGGACTATTTAAATTAATTGCTTATCTGAAGTTACTAAAAGTACATCAGAATGAAAAATAAGTGCAAAATACTCTCTTTGGGACCCTTAAAATTTATTTATTATCTCCAATACACCTTTTTCTCTCAGTGTGATGTATAGAGGCCAGGACTGCTTGGACTGCCTATTGAAGGGGTGGATTTTTGGTGGAATGCTGTCAGTCTGTTTTGTTGGGCTGGGCTGTGGCCAGGAGGGGTTTGGAGGGACGAGGAGGCTTCCCCTTCCTTTATCCTCTGGCAGGAGGAAATCCTGCTTCCACTTGCCTTTGTACCTCTCCTTGTTCTGAAGGCTGTGCTGTCAGTGAGCAGGAGCTGCAGGGCTGCAGGAAGAAGCAGGGGAGACCCCTGAGCTGGCCCTGTGGGGTTTGTCACTGCACAAATTCAATGTCCAGCTTGAGAGCTAAGGAAGCATTTCCATAGGTTCTATTGATGGCTGCAGTTTCCTTTTGTGTTTCTCTTGGGCTCTTCAAATAGGGCACTGGTAACTTTAATACCCACTTGGAGTTTTTGTTTGCTTGTTTATTTCCTTTCAAGCTCTGTGGATTTTTTTTTTTTTTTAATATGAAAAGAGAAAAACAATGCCCAGAGAGAGATAGGTCCACTATTTTTATGAGGGAAGAATATTTATCAGGATTTAATTGTGCAGAAAAAGCAACCAAGCACTGCCTGTAGGAGAAAGCCTTTACACACTGGTGTGAATACATCAGATCAATAACTACTGCTTAGCAGGGAGGGACAAAAAGCCATCCTTAGTTTTAGTGGTAAAAGATTCAGCTCCTTATTCTGACTCAGATTATTCATTTTCTTGAGACATATCTCACAAGTGCCTTAATTTTGCAGGATGGAGATACTGCTTTTCTCCCTGATGGGGACTGTGGGTTTCAACTCCTCTTCAGGTTTTGGACTCCTCACAAGCTAAAGTGGGCAAGCCAAGCTGCAGGTCTGACAGAAGTGCCTCACCTTGGTTTGACTCACATGCCTTGTGAGTGTGTTTCTGGCAGAGACCCAAGGTATTGTTTTATGGTTTGATTTTATATTGTATGTTGCACATGCCAAAGGCCGAGCTGAGCTGCTGCTGCCCTGCTGGACACAGCAGTTGTTGAAGCTTAGGTGAATGAATTCAGTTTCCCCTAAAGTTTCCAAACAAGTCTAGGCTTTATTGGTGAGGAGAATTAGGATAAGATGCTGGCACGCTGAGCAGAATGGGTGGCCTTTGTGAGTCTCATCCATTTTTAATCAATCATGTAATTTCCCTTAAGTGGCAAGGTGAGATTGCTTTTGTTTTAGGTCCAATTGCATGTGCATGCTGGGAGCAGAGATGAGACCACCCATTACTGTGAATTATCCATCTGGGAAATGAGGATGCTGTAGGTTGGAGGTACCTGGGAGCTTGCTTGTGACACAAAAATACAATCAGATGATGAATAAGGCAAGAAATTAATTCCTCCTTCCCTTTCTGCTTTCCCCATAAGAGATGGGTTTGTTTTTGCTGGAGCTTTGTCTGTGTAAAGGCTGCAGTGTGGAGCCAGTGTTTGTTGTCACACTTAACCTTTGGCATGTCAGAAAGCAGCTTATGGTGGAGACCAAAAACATTCTCTGATGGTGGCAGCTGAGCATGGAGGGGACCTGGGGGAGCCAACCAGCCCAGCCTGAAAACACTGGAAAACAGACTTCTCACAGATGAGACAACTGTAGAACACTGATTTAATACAACCTAATAGTTGAGCTTCAAATGCCTTATAACGGAGAACAAATCAGCATATTCCTAAAACATATTCTAAAAACAGAGTGATGGCATAGTAAACATAACCCTATTGAACTCCAGAAAGCATAAATCACTTATATATCAGAGGAATTATAAAAAAAATACCTATGATTCACTGCTGAACTCTGTTTTACATTCTGAAAAATGCTATGTCTTGCTTTCATAAAGGCATTTCCCTTAATCAAAGTTGTTGTAATTAGAGGGAGTGGTAATGAGCCAGAAGGCAGATTAGTGATGTTGCCTTTTGAGGATCTCTACAGATGCCATTTCCATAGCATGAAGAGCAGTGCTTGGTGCTGGCAGAGAAGCTCCCGTGGATTGGTGCTCCAGAAATTGGAAATGTTGTGTCTTGTAATACACCCCCACTCCCCTAAACCTACTGTGTTGTTGAATTCCATCCACTTAAAACAGAGCCTATGTTTAACAATAATTTAAATCATTATCCTGCCTGTCAGCTTGGAGTTAAGGGGCTATGCGACTGCGATTCTTTGTTTAGAAACTGCCTGGAATAATAACTTTCAGATGTCTCAAATATGCACCACTTATCTATAACATCTAAATACAAATGTCTCCCTGCCGAGCAAGCCCAACACTGTTTACCTATCGTGTCCAAACCATTCCAGAAGGTTTGCTTGGCGTGGAGCGGAAGGCCCTGTATCCGCAGCTCCGACAGCACTGTCAGTGTAATGTTTTTCAACTCCCCCTCACCCTTAGGTGATTGCAAAGAAAGAAATAGCCTAAGGCTGGGAGTGACAAGTGAAGAATGCGTGTGCATCGCCCTTCCCCCGCCACACTGCAAGGGTAAAAGTGCACTGGGAGCAGGCCGGTGCTGCCGCAGACGGGATGATGCTCACGCCCTTGGGTCCGTGCCAGCTGCTGGGAGATGATCCAAATGCTGAATCCCGCGTGCCCCGGGCGCGCTGGGGCCGGGCAGAGCCGAGGCGCTGTCGCCAGCTTGGGGGCCCCGGGCTCTTCCTCCGCGTGTGGACCTCGGTGGGACCTGTCAGGTCTCATTGAACATCAGGCCACGCAGTCGGCTTGTGCCCTGTGCTCCCCCGAGCCGCGGCGTGCCAGGCCGTGCTGGCTGTGGGCGCTCAGCGTGTCCCTCAGAGAGCTGTGGGGTGATGGGCTGGGGTGTGGGGCTGTCCCAACAGCTCTTGAGCAGGGAAAACTGAAAAACCCTTCCTTGCTTCACTATATCTGGCCTGTGGCTTAATATCGGGGAGCCCTTGGGGCTTTTGAGAGCTGTCTCAAAGGTATGGAGTGTCTTATGCCTCCCGCCTGGAAAGAGGGGAGCTCCATCCCCATAGCTGGCATTAGGTACCAAAGGCTTCTCCACAGGGCTCTACAACCTAATGGGATATACTACATGGCTTCCAAATTTTCTGGTATATCCTGGAGAGCCCCACATAGTGCTTGGGCTTTGTTTCCCTTGGACATGCAGAGCACCCTTAGCTGGTGTGCACTGTCCTGATGCAGTGAACGAAGGTTAAATAAGGAGAAATGAGAATCTTTTAATGTGTCTTTGCATTGTCTTTGGTCCCTAGGTGAAGACTGAGTGGCAGCTCTTGTTCATGTACCAGGTCTTTGATGCTGACATTCTTTCTGGGGCTCCTGTCCCTTTGCTCCCAGTTAACTCCTACATTACTTGTGTCCAGCCCCTGCTGCTGGCCTCACGCTACAGCAGGATTTTTGAAATGAGCACTGAGGGGCCACAGTTCATACCAAATTGTTTTACATGGCTATGGGTATGGAAGCAGGCCTTTCCCCTTGTCCTCTAGCTCTGCAGTCAGGTTGGGCCCACAGTAGTGTTTATAAGAATAGCGGCAATTAGCAAAGTGTACAATGGCTGAACTCAATGCACAGTTTCTTCCTCCTTTTTCTTTTTTTTTTAATGCAGGCTTTCTTGTAGGGATGTGTCGTGGAGAGGAATCCTTTATAGTTTGCTCACAGCCTGCTTAGGAAACCAGTCTGGTGAGGCTCAGTACCTGATGGCTTCTCTTCATGCAGCATGGCTGCCTCCACACACATGAGGATTCATGCATTTACTTGCTTGGGATGCCCAAACTGTGCTCCTGTTCTTCTTTCATCTCCTGGATGCTAGTTATAAGGCAGATTCTTCTAGTTGTGGTTTCTTTGGACAGAAACATGCACAGGCACATGGCTTGGTGCCTGCTTAGCTTACTGGAGCTGCCTGTCCCACCTGCTGCTCCAGCACTGTGGTGATGGGGGAGAAGTTCTGCCTGGGGAGCTGGAGGCTCTGCCATGCTCAGGAAGTGAGTTGCGCTGAGGTTGCTGTCCCTCTATTCATCCTCCCATTCTGAATATTTGGGGGCTCCCTTTTTACGGGCCTGTCCCCACATACACAAGCTTCAGGTGGGGGATGGGAACGAGAGCAGCATGCAGGATCCACGGGCTCTCCAAACACAAGCTGGCTTCTCCTGCATGCTCTCCCACTCCTCAGCAGCTCCTCACTGATATTCCCATCATCACTTATGTCAGAGCTCCTGAAGCAAGTTAACACAATAGAAAAATTTCATATATTTAATTAATTGTTCTCTGTGTATCTGTGCTGGTGGAATGTGGCAGGGAAAAGCTACCTATGCCCTCTGCATCCCATTTACCAGTCATTCTCTGATACTGTTTGTTGCTCTAAATTTGTGCGGGGTGCTTGCTGCCTGGACAGAGAGAAGGCTGTGATAGCAATCCTGGCATCTCAGATGTCTCCAGTGAGAGATGACCAGTGACGTGTTGCTTCCCAAGCGGCATCCCGAGGTGACAGGACAGAATGGCAGATGGTGTTGGGTTGCACAAGAAGCATTGCTGGCGTAAGGGGTATAAACAGCAAGCACGAGCCCACGTGATCAGGTGCAATCAGTCTCTGCCAGTGGGAATTGTTTGCTATAATAAGCTAAAGGTTCAAAGCTGAATTGAATCTCAGCTCCTCTAAAACCCCCAGTGCTCTCTGATCTGGTGTTTTGATTACCTGAACCCATTTTAAATGCTAGCTCAAGCGTCAAGCCCTCGCCTTTCCATTTAGCTGTTCAAGGGAAACAAATTTAATAGCTACCCAGCTATTCATCAGGATTAGGCCCTCTTGGAGTAATTTGGATAGCCTGAAAGCTAAGTGCAGTGTGATCCAAGCTTAACTTGGAACATCCAGAGGCACCAAAAAACATTTGCTTCTGTAACCGAAGCGTGCTCCTCAGCCCCCGCTCTTCATGCTGCTGGCCATGTCCAGGACCAGAAGAGGAGGGGCTGGGGAACAGCCCGCTCTCCTGTTTTTCCTGGCCCTGATAGAAACTGGGAGAAGCAGAAATATCATCAGGAAGCATCCACTTTTGGAGCTCCCACCCACAAGTCGACAAGCACAGAGGAGAAAAGGATCTGTGTGCTGGGGTGCTCACCTGGCTTCCCCACAGGCATCTCTGTGCCCTGGCACTGCAGCACGGAGCACAGCAGCCTCCCAGGAGACCTCTGGAATTCCAGGGGAGCAGGAGCAGTTAATTAGTTCTCTATTTATTGTCTAAGTTTAGATAGCTAATATACTGCTCTGCCAAGTGCTGAGGGAAAAAAAAATTCCTTGCTCCTCATTGTATGTTTCTTGGAGTGACCCTTGCTGAGCTGCCAGTGCCCAGCCAGGCAGCAATAAGCCGGGCTTCATGTCAGCACTGAAGATGTTTTGCTGGTGGCTTCAAGACTTGGAAATGCACAAGAGTTTCCTCTTGTGTCCACATATGCATCAAGAAGTTTTGCTTATTTAATCTCCTGTATGTAGTGGAAAAGTGCTAGAAAATATTCTTTAAAAAAATTAAAAATTTAAGTTGAATAGATTAGGGTTGTTTTTATGCTGTTCTGCTGGCTGGCTTTTTCCTATCCAGACTTCACCAAGATTTCTGCAAGAGGCTAAGGTATTAAAAACAAATTGAACATTTAATGGCTGTGGTGGTGGGGACCTATCAAGGGTGATGCTGGCTGCTTTCTGTGTAATTGCTGAGATCTGAAAGTGGGAGCTGGAAATCCCTTAAGAATCTGGTCTCTTTAAGCACTTTGACCCTTTGGATTGGCTATGGAGGCTCCTGGGACAGCAAAATTTATGTAAGACATTTTGCAGTGTCATCTTTTTTTTTCAGTTTTGGGAAGTGTTGAGGCTGGATGGAGTTCAGCGGGTGAAAGGAATGGTTCTGTTGCATTTAAAAACTGCTCCTTGTTCCTGAAGCTTGTTGGTTGCTTTACAGGGGGAGGCAGGAGAGTATCTGCTTTCTGTCTGGTAGGACAGTGACTATTTTATTCACATAATGGTCTGAATTAAGATAAATCACTGAATCTTGCAGAAATCATGATAAGTGAGACAAAGCCTCTAACTAGCTAAAAATAATGGCTTTTAAAAGCTCTCTCTAGAAATTTTTACAGTCCTTTTTCTTTGTGTATATATATATAAATATATATATATATGTAGGTATATATATATATGTATATGTGTGTAAATGTAAAAGCAAACAAACAAAATACTTGCAACACTGCACAAATACTAGAAATCTTCCAGACTTTCACCATTTCCATAAAAAATAAGGGGAAAGCAATACATTAAGTTGTTTGCAGTTTTCAGTTGTCTAGATAGTGCTATAGTGAAATAACACAGTGCATCCAGCTGAAAAGGAAATTCACCTAGGGCTGCAGATCGCATGCAGACAGCAAGGAGGAATTGTTGGAAAGCTTCAGAGAATGGTGAGAGGAAGCTCTCCACTCTTCACTGTCCACCTGGTCATTGCATCTCAGAAGAGATGTTGCAGCTGGAAGGATCTGTCAGCTGTCCTCAGTGCTCCCTCCTAAAAGGGAGGAGGAGGTCAGATGGAACCTTCAGCATATACAGAAAATAAGACAGGAGAATGGGCCTCATCTCTGCTTCTGTGCAAAACAGAGAATTACCAAAATTCGTGAAAGTGAAGTAAAACTGTGAAGGAAGGAGTTTGGCTCTCATAGTTTATGTATTTTAAATACTTTGAGGATCTGAAAAAAGAAGAGGGAATTTGTTGTTTTTTCTGTTGTTTTGGCACTGTTCTCCTGTTGCTGTGCTTTACAGTGTTGCACAACAAGCACAAGATGCAACTTTGTAAGAGGAAGTGTGGCAAATCTCTTAGACACTTAAATACCTCTTGATTCCTCCCCTTGGACGTGCATTGACATGTTCTTCTGGTCCTTTCCTTCTCCCCACCTCCCCAGGAAGAAAGATACCCAGCACTGCCAGGAAAGCCTGAATAGACATGGAGCCACATGGAAATGTTTAGGCTCTTCTCTGGGTGACTTTTACAGCAGGAGCAAGTGTGAAGCCAAATATCTTACAGACTGTTTCCTCCCTTCACCCTTCACCTTCAGGCATGGGATGAAACATTTTCAACTGAACACATGCAATGCAAGGAATAAAAATCAGAGCAGGACCTGATGTGCTTGAATTTTAGGGTTCCTAGAGTTTTGTAGATCATAGCTACTCTTTATTTTTAAGATGGGCAGAAGATTCAGCCCCATAACTCTGCCTGCCAGCATGAAGTCCATCACCTATTTTTAATTGAACTGCCAGGAGAACATTTAGGTCTGATCACAGTAGTGCCTCATGTTGGGAAGCACAGTGGCAGTGTTGCAGTATAGGATGGTAGAGGCCCTTAATGAGGAAGGACTTAAAATTTATACCAAGTGTCTCCTCCATTTGTCAGCATCATCTTCCCTGAACAGGAATGTGCTTCCCTGAACAGGAATGAGGAGACAGGAGATACCTCTGCTGAAAGCTGAGCCCCAAGTCTGAGCATTTGAGCCATCAGACATGAAGTCTGTGGTGATTTTACTTAGCCACTGGATGGTGAAGACAAATTTGGCCCTTGCAGAAACTTCAAAGCAAAGAGCTGGCTGAGGAGAGAGAGCTGATCCCAGCATTTCATCCAGAGGCAGGAACAAAGAGTCCCCCGTGGCCCTGGGAAGGCTAACAGTTGTGTTGAAAGCCTTTCATGCTCAGCCTCAGGAAGACTGCTGAAACAGCAAAGATGGGGTGGATTGTGACTGTCACTTGTGGATTGTCAGTGCCTGTGCAGACTACAATAGATTTATTTAAAATTTCACAGGTTGTGTTTCCCATTTAAAACTACACAGATTTCCAGGAGAAGGTCAGCTGCTGGCCACCTGCTCCCCAGAGAAGTGCTTAAAAGGGTCTTTTCTCCCTTTTAACACCTAAAGCCTTTCAACATTTAGCAAGGCAAGTGTGGGATGTCACTGAGGACTCCAGGACCTCACTGCCTGCAGACTCCAGAGGGTATTCACGGCATCATAAGCTGCTTGCAGGAGGAGAGCTCAAGTCACAGATCACAGGGATTGAAAGACATCCTGAAGGCTCTTTGAGGAGGTTGAGGAGGAATAGAAACTGGGGAGCCTGGCTTTCTGCCCCTTATTCTCAAGCACAATTACAGATGGCTGTAGATGTGGTAAGAGAGTAGTGGGAGGGGAGTTTTGAGCAGGGGTGGGATCAGGAGGGGTGAGAGGCAGAGAATGGGATGAGATGGAAGCAGATGATTGTGGATATGGAGTGCAGAGAACCTTAACAGCAAAAGCAAAGTAGAAACCCTATCTAAAGGGCCATTACAGAAGACACTCATTTTGTTTATTTTGGAGAATCCATATATTTTGTTAGCGCACCCTCATGGGACAGACCAGTGTTTGTAATCTGAAATCCTGTTGTCTAACATATTTTTGGCGGTTAACATTTTCCAACCTATCATGTAAATAGCTTCTATTTTAACAGTTTGGCAAACTGCTTCCTGGGAAAAGCCTGATCCCTCCACCACTACTCCAGGGTCTTATTGTCCGGGGTCTTATTCTTCCTTCCTGTTTCACATGAACGTGCAGAGCTTTGACAATTGCACTTTGTAATCTTGAAATGTGAATGCTTTCCAAGTCTCGAAGGAGTCTCTCAGTTTTTGAGATTGACCTTTGATTTCCAGTGACAGCCAGGATGGATTTCTGCAATATTTCATGTTGCCTAGGGCCTGACATTGACTAATAGGACTGGATATTCAGCAGGAATGTCAGGAAACCTTCGGTGATGAGATTTATTCAGGCTGTCCATACATAGTTTCAAAACTGTAGGGCTAAGTTCCTGTTTGGGGTGAAGGGAACAGTGTTACAACATGGGTGAACTTAGACCATTGCCCTGCTTTCATTCCACACCCCTCCAGATCTGTCTGATCAACGGCAAGCAGTCTGTTCTGCTTCAACTACTGCAGTAAGGACATGCAAAATCACATGGTTTTCTGTTGAAGACTAGCAGCAATTCCATTGCATTTGCCTTTTGTTTATCTTTCTTAAGAAAACAGCAGATTCTGCTTAGTTTTACTGAAAGAGTCCATTGCTGACTGGAAATTACTATTTTTTTAAAAAAATGTAGCAAGATGTAGGTCACTGTGTTTGAGGAAGGTTTGTACAGAGCTTTTGCACTGACTTAATAGGGGGATGTGTGTGGGAAACAACTGATAGGAACTCGGGTGCATCTGTAAAAGCAATTTTACAGTCTGGTTAGGTCTTTTTGACCACTGGGGTTGCTACTAGCATCCTTGTGACCTGCTCCTTTTGTCCCTGGCTGCTTGGGAAGACATCAGAAACCATCAGAACTCTGCTGCAGGCACAGATTCTTCAGGGCACCCCAGGGGTTGGCTGTGCCACTGAAAAGGATGGGTGCCAAGCGCCCGTGCCATGCACGGTGGGGGACTCTGCATGGTCCAGATTTGTCTTGGTGTAGTTTCATCTTTTCCAACAGAGCAGATGGGGGCTGCAGGGGAGAGGAGAGGCACTCTACAGTTTGTCAGAGATCTCTGAGGCCATCTGAAAACGTAGACAAATGGAATAACTAGATCCTCTCATGGAGCTTGTCCACAGAGCACTGGTGATGCAGCAGGACATGATTCCATTGGGGTTCCTACTTTAAAATTCTTCATTCAGCTCTCTAGCTGTCCCTGAGTACAACCTCACATGATTAAAACAAAATTGATTTGTAATAGTTTATTTATTCTTTCCTCTTTTCCACATCTAGGTCAGGGGGAGTGAATGAAAAGGGTTTTTTTTCTCCTATTTGCCAGTTCATGTTTTCATTTAACCAGCACTGGTTACAACTATGGAAGAGTTTGATTTGTATTTTTATATTAGTGAAGCAGTATGTGAAAACAGTCCTTTTTATGGTAAAATTTTTTTACAAAACACAAATTTTAATTTGACTGTACTGTTTTCAATAGAGAATTGCTTTTAACCAGCCACTCACCTTCCTTTGTCCTTAAGGCACTGCAATGGGTTTCACAGGAGCTGAAAATCAAATTTCCATCAGTTTAAATACTCTCAGCAGCCATTAGGAGCCCTAACATGGCTCTTCCTTTGCACAGCAGCCAATGGGATGTGTGAGATACTTGTTTTCCCTTCTGTCCCCTTTATATAGCTGGCAGGGAGTGGGTGGGCTGCAGAATGCCGATCCAGGAGAGAAGGTGTCCTGACCTCCTTTCTTTGCAAGTTCTGGCATTGGATATCCTCCTGGCCTGGAGAGCATCCCCACCCCGGGAACCAGCCTTGGAGCCTCTGTAGTCCTCCAAGGAAGGTCACTATAAAGGATCAGCAAGCATTTACTTGGATATTTAAATGCCCCTTTGGGCCCCTGGGATCAGAATCTGGCCCTGGTTCAGGCAAAAGAAGAAACAAGCAACTGCTTCTCCAACATTCAAAGCAATGTGAGAATTTTAAACCGATTTCAAAATAAAGACATTCATTTGGGCATAAACAAACAGTCACCAAAGAAAGATCCTCAGAGCAATTTAGCTGCTGAATCCTTGACCTCTAAAGGACCCCTAAATATAGTATTGTATGCAATGTGCCTCTTCTTGTGGGTGAGATATTAAGAGCTTATTTATTTATTAGAAAGTGGTTTACAATGTAAGTAAATTAGTGAGTTCCAAGGCCCTCTCTCTGCTGCCAGATGCTGGGAGGATGTTTATGACCACTGTAAATAATTTCAAGGCTTAATACAAACACATTTTTAGAAATCAAGGGCTGATGACTGCATGTTTATAGTGCAGCTGCTGATTTATCAATTCCTCCAGTGTATGAGAAAGAAAACAAACAGTATTTCAGATATTTTAAAAATTTATAAAAAAGAAAAACCCCAGAGGTATCCTTCATTCACGGTGCTGTAGGCTCAGGTCTGCAATGCCTTGGCTGAGCTCTCCCAAGTCTTACCAAGTCAGTGAGATCAGGAAATGCTCAGCATCCTTCAGGACCCAGCCCATGCATTCTGGACACTGTGAAGGCTGGGTTTCAACAGCACAGACTAGTTTTCCCTGTACTGAATTTGCAGATCAGTTTGCTGCTGCTGAGTGACCTTTCTCAAGGTCAGCTTTAAATGACAGAAATCAGATCCTTCCCAGTCAGCAGAGCAGCAAGGTAGAGCGGCACAAGGGATTTGCTTTATGTTGTGGCTAAAATGTAATAAGGACTGAGCAGCCCCTCTGGGTACCAGCAGAAGGGTGGCTCCAGAGGGAAACCTGCTTCCCAGACATAAGACACAGAATGAAAATGGGGCTGGAGGGAATTTCCTTTTCAAGGCATGTGTGCAGCGAGGAATTAGAAATCGGCAAGGTGACGTCAGAGCGTATGTGGGATGCTTGGTAGGATTTTTGTGAAAAGTCTCAGTGCCTTGGGGAGGGATGGGCAGAAATGAAGTATTACAGATGCTTCATTTGAGCTTTAAGTCTATTTTCAGCCTTTGTGTGGATGGCAGTGGAGAGCCTGAAAATATCAGCAGAAGCTGTGGGCTGCTCGTGTCATGGTGCCTTGTGGTAGCTGCATGTTCCCGTGCTGTGCTCTCCATAGCAACATACTTCAATGTAAAGCCACAGAACCAGCTGAATAGTTATGAGCATTTACACTCCCATGTGCATGGGGAAAACTGATGATGCTGCTGAGCTGCTGCAAGGCAGAAATGGTCCTTGCTTTAAGGACTTTAAGCCTAAGCTGTGCTTTCAGTCTAGGGATGAAAGGAAGTTTGATGATGGAAAGTGCTTAGGCACATGAATTCACAGGTGCCTTGGATTTTCTTGGGAAAAAGTGACCCTTTTTTAATTACCTAAGAAGTTCTGGGGGCAGGAGAGTGGCCTGGGTCTACAACAGATGTAGATGTAGATGGCTTGACACAATAAGATTTGCCTAGGCTAATGGTGACAATTAATTACGGGCAATTAATTTAGGGAAAAAATACCCTTTTTTTTTCAGTTTTGAGAAGGCAGTCAGTCCCAGTGCAGCATTGCCTCAGGTCTGGCAGGCTGAGGTTTGAGCACTCTCATTGCAGCAGTGTCAATGTTTTGCCATGAATGTTGTCTGACACCATGCTGATCCTTTTCCTTGATGGTGCTGGATTTCCCAGCCTTGAATTCAGCTGTGGGGGCTGTAATCTCCAGCTAAGCAGAGGTGGCTGTACAGCACAGGCAGTCAAGGCACGACCATGGGCACGGCACTGGGATAGCCAGGGAGATAAATGGATGAAGCCTGCAGGGCTCAGTGGCTAATCCTGGTTTCTTGTTCCTGGAATCATTCCCCTCCTGCCAGTTTCTGGGACCAGCAATGTATGTGCTGTGAGGTGTTTTGGCAGGTAGCACAGTGGCAGAGTGTACCCTGAGTGTAGCTGTTGTCAAAGGAGCTCCCAGGCTCTGCCTCCACGGAGCAGGCATGCTCAGCAGGATGGCAAGCAGGCACAGAGACAGCGACAGCGCTTGACACGCCTTTGCTGAATGGCTGGGAGTGCTGGGGAACAAGGCTGCTGACCTGGAAAACAAGCCAAGATTAAGAAATGCCAAACTTCTGGGGAGAAGAGGGTTTCCCAGAGGGCTGAGATGTGAAGAAAATAGACTCTGGAGGTTACTTTGGGATGACTAATTTCAAATGGACCATGAACCCTGACATAGCACTGATGCCTCTGGAAAGGGCCACCCTGACACCCAGAGCTGGGACTCAGCTCCCAAAACAGGGCTCTGAGGCATGGGCAGCTATTGACAGGATGACATGAATGTAGAGGTGACTCTCCTCCTGGTGATGAAGGATGATGTCTTCTAATCACAGCTTTTAGGGAGCTCCTGGCAGGGTTAATGTAGATGTGGGCAGGGTAAGGCAGGCACACGAGCCACGCTGTCCCTCTAATTTGCACCCATAGGTGCTACAGCTGTCTGTGCCCCAGCAAAGCCACTGTATGAGCAGTTAAAAATTAAAAAACGGTTAAAAATTCTGGTAACCCCATAGGTGTTTGGTTTGTTGTAGATGTGAAAGTGAACCCAGCAGCCCTCCTGTTGTTTCCTTACTAAATTATGATTGTTTCACGTTGCTCACAAATATGAATTTTCAAGGTACTGCAAAACTCACTCTGGAAAGAATTGGCATTGCCTGAGCCTGTGAGATCATGAGCGACTGCAGCAGCTTTGACAGACCTGAGTGAAATGCTTCTGGCAGGACAAATCACTGAAATGCAGCGGGTAGCAAAGTTGTCATTCTTCACCATTCCTGCCGATTTGGGCCATGGTGGCAGTCCCTGTTCATTTCTATGCAGACAGGGCAGTTTTTCTGCCATGGCAGCTCTTCCAGCTGTGAGGCAGCCGATGAGACAGAGCTGATGTGACAGAGCTGGAGGGCAGGGCCTGCAGCACGGGGTGACCCTCACCCCTCCCCAGCAGGATGCAGCATCCCAGATGCACTGTGCTGGCTGTCAGCAGGCCAGTAGACAGTATTTCTGTTCTCAGTGCTGTCACTCTGTCCCTCTGCAAGTAACAGTGTGTGGTGTGTTGGATGTGGGGACAAGGCTGTAGTGACTTGGCGTCTCTAATTCAGGTGTTCCTCTGCCTACTCCAGCAGTCCTGATGAGCACCATGATTTCTTCATGCCAGTTTAGGGACTAAATGCTGTTCCCATTTTCCTCTAGTTGCCAGGCCCCATTGGAAATGGTTGGACTGCCAAGAGCAGCCCATTTTGCCTGTTAGCAGCATGGAACAGGACCTGCATGTTCAGCACCGTGGCCTAGTGGAGGGAAGGGTACTCAGCCAGGAGGGATTTCATGGACTTCACAACTCTTCAAAAGGGCTGTTAGCTCCAGGGTGGAAGGCTCAGCTTTGCCTGGGGAAGCTGTGGAACCCATCCCAGCCAGGGCTATGCCATCCCTGAGTAGCTGCAGTGTAACAGACCAGCAGGGCATTTGCAAAAAATGAGCAGGGATGCAGAACCGTCTCAATGTTTAATAGGAAGAATAAAGAGCTGACAGGGCATATAGGCAGCATCCCACCATCTTGCTCTACCCTCTTCCCTGTGTTTATTGTACCCTCTCACTCTGTTATGTCTAATAAGGGCCATAAACTCCCCTGGGATCGGACTTCCCATTTTTAGCTGTCAGGCACAAGGCACACCTAAGCCATGTTATAAATAATCTTTCTGTGCAGAGGGAAACTTGACCCTGGAACATGAAGGGGTGGCTATGGCAACCACTGTCTGGATGCTCTGTGTGTTCTGTGGACACAGAGCAAAGGGGCTGGGGACATGGCTTCTCCTGGGCTGGAGCAGAATGTGCATAGCTTCCTGAGGCTCTTTCTGCACATGGCCATCGACTTCCTCCTGAGCATAAGTCATCTCTGTGCCTCAATGGGATTTCTTCTTTTTTATTTCTCTTTTTTTTCCCTTTGATAGGAACAAAAGTTACAGAACAGAAATACAGACAGTAGTAACCCTTTATTCTCTCTTTTAGATACCAGGAGAATTTGACCACATCCTCTGCTTTTTCTGCCTTCAGAAGTGCTTTTACAAATTTAGCTATGTGGCTTCCCAGGACCATACTATAGTGGATGGGAATGGGTGTTGTGGATTATCCAAGCTCTTGCTCTGATTACTGGACTAGAGCTGTGCTTGAAAACAAAGACATATATATAGTCCTAGTTGTTTCAGTTCCAGTGACAGTGGGACTCTACTGAGCACAGTGGGGAAAGGTCTTCTTGCTCTAATATCCAGGTTCCACACAGACCTGGGATCAGTCCCAGATTCCTTTGAGCAAGGCATTACTGGTGTTGGTGATGACATTTTTGTTGATGTAAGCACATCAAACTGCAGTTTTTATTATTATGTAGCAAGGGTTTGATAGTTCCCTACAACAGTTCAGAGTGGCTGTAGAAAGCTTCACAATAACAATCTCACCAAATATTGCTTTAAACATTGATGCTGAAGGAGGCATAAGCTGAATCCTACTAATAGAATGAGAAATTCTTGAGTTTGGGAGAGTCATCCCTATGTTGATTACCAGATTGGTGAACACACTGAAACTGGACAAGTGGATGAATGATCTGTGGATGAAGTGGATCCTATGATCTTTGCATTCATCTTTAATGATAGGCAAGGTGTTAAAGCTTTTCTCTGTGGTAGATGAAAGTGAAATTTGTCTTTTGCTTGTTAAGGAGTTGGCTGAAACTTTGGTAGCAAGATTCAGCTCCTTAGTTCCTTTAGATCAGGGTATCAGAATAATTTTTAAAGAAAACACAAGCCTAATGAGCATTTGCCATGACAAAATAGATGAAGAATTTATAAAAGAGTTGGCCTTTTCAGTTATGTACCTTGGTGGAAGTGAGCATGGACTCTTTTGCTGGCTCCCCCATGATTTTGTCCAGCAGGGACAGCTAGAGTGGGACATCTAAGCTTAGTTTCAGGAAATCTCCTTTGCTGCTCTCTCCATTGGCACAATGCAAGGGGACAGATGGAAAGTAGTTGAGTGAAGATTTTTTTTTGTTCTGTGGAATGTAGTTTTTAAACCTTACCCTGTGCTCCTTGTTTGGAACTGATATGCTTATGTGTACATCCTGTTGCATTATTGTATATTGTGTTATCCTATTTAGTGGGATCTAAAAACTTGTTTAGAGGAAGTGTATGTTGAAGTGCTGTTGTGACATGGAACATGCAGTGACATGGAACATACCTAAACATACAGAACTTTTCTGAATTGGTGCAGACAGCAGCAATTGTGCTATTTTAAAACAAGCTCATCAAACAAGACCTTGATTTATTGCTTCCATGCACAGCTGTGAGAGTGCATCCTGCAGACTCCACCAGCTCTGAAATAGGGGTGGGGTGGATGGTGTGTAATGGTTGTACTGTCATTTTGTACGTGTGGAAAATGAGTCAGAAATTTTTTGAGAGCTCCTTCCTGCTGGATTATGGGTGGAAATTCTCCAAGAAAGAGATATTAAAATGAATTAAAACAAATAAAATATTCTGGACAAATAGCACTGTGTGAATTCTTTCAGATATATATTTGTTGGATCTTTAGATGAGGAACCAGCTTGGAGGAGGAGAGATATCTGTAAACTTAGTTAGTCATGGTTGAAAAATTGAAATACTTTTGGCAAACTCTAGCTGTTTTCTTTTACTATTTTCAACATTCTATATTTCAATGTTGAGCCTTGAAATAACATTTTAATCTTGAAAAATCACTGGCAACAGAAACCAACTGGAGAATCTCTTGGTCCAATATTCATTTGCTTTTATAAAAGGAAGTAAGATAAACTGAACACTGCTTCAGGGTAGCCTGGAATACTGTATCTTCACAATTAATTTTATATTTTCTTCAGGCAGGCTATGAAATATTATGTATTACTACTGCATTTCACAGGATGCATCTTTAGTAGAAAATTGTGCTTTTAGCCCTGACAGGTGAGTTAGCAGCAAAATCCTTGTGCTGTCCAGGCAGTTTATCATTTAGCAGTGCTTTTTTGAACCAAACAGTACTGCAGTGAGCCCAGGCTCCTGGGACTCCTAAGGCATTGAGTCTTCCCCCAGTGGCATTAAATCAGTTCAATAAGCAGTGGTGCTGGGTAAGAGGCTGGCCCTTGGAGAGACCCTGACAGGTACGAGGTGGCTGTTGCTGGGTTGAGTTCTCCCTCAGCAGCTGTTTGCAAAGCCATCAGTGCTGGCAGGAGCCTGACACTGGGAAATGGGGAGAAGCTGCAGAAGGAGCCATCATCTCCATGGCTGCCTGAAGGCACAGGGGGAAATGAAAGTGAGTGACAAAGGATAGATGCAGGAAGGGAGGATGATAAATGGGAAGGAGGCAGAAAGTGCTTGTTTTGAAGAAAATTGCTGTCAGGTGATTCAGGGGGTGAGGGAATGTGTCTGATGCAGCTTGGAAATCGGCTGTGAGCACTGAGATGCTATGGAAACATTTGCACAGTAACATAAGGTTTGGAAATAGGGCTGTGGGAGGGCCCATAGCAACCTGCAGCAGAGCACATTGGGGTAAAGTTGTGGGGTTAACACTGCATGCAATTGTGTTCTTACCTGAACAGGTGAGATATAAGAGGGTCAAAATTCCTAGGAGGATAGGAGGGTAAAAGGAATGATAGTGCCAGGAGTAAGCAACAGTCAGAGCTGTGAGAAGACAGGTCTATAAAGTTATTAGACAATAAGGACTTCCAATTATTGCCCTAATTTCCCATGAAGAAGGTGAAAAAAAAACAAAAAAAAACCTGGAGCTTTTCTACAGAGAAATTTACATTTTAAAGATCAGGAAACATCAGATAAAGTGACAATTGTCAGTCTCCTGGGAGAATTAAGTCTATTACAGGCAATTAAAACAAATAAAAAAGGCTTTCTGTCTGTAGAAATAGTCAAAGGAAATGGAAGGTATAGAGGCAGGACTGAGATTAAAATAATATTGGTATGGTCCTTAAAGTGATGATTGTTTTGCTGTGGTTTCCAAGATGGATAATAATAATTGACTGTCGAGTCTAGGAGGCCTGGGGCATGGAGGTGAAAATCATTGATTGAGGTGGGAGTAAAGTTCAGAGATTTCATATGTGAGTGGGAGATGGATTAAGGAGTGAATAACAGGATCTAGGCTGTCTACACAATACCCAGGGCACATGGTTTCTGCACAAACCATATTTCTCTGACTTTAAGGGGAGTTAGAAAGCCCACAAACACAATAAAGGGACTCAGACGAGGAGGCACCAATATCCAGAGGTGGCTGTGGCAGTGGCTAGGCACACCTTCTTCAACCTGAAGGATATTTGTCATTCTTCAAAACTGCTGGTGAGGGGAAGGATGAATTTACCCTGAATGAAAAGCCTGAATGAAACTCAAATGTGTTGCTTGTAACACAGATGTTGCCAATACCCCGCAGACTCTCTCTAAGCGTCAGCTTTTGTGGAAAAGAAAACAAATTCATAACTGTAACATATATATGGAAGTTTGTTCTCCACTCCATAACCTACTGTCAAACTCTTTCAGAACATTCATATTTTCTAAGGAGAACAGTAATTTATTTCAATTTTATGAGGCTAGTTATGCTCTTTGTGCTGTTTCACATGTGCAAATCAATTTGACATGCTTACAGATGTTAGGCAGAATTGTATGAATATTCTTTATAAACCAGACTGGTTCAGAGCACTTTATTAGATAATACATGCCCCAAAACTGCAATTTATCGGTTCATGTATAAGAGTGTATGCTTTCATTCCTTAGATTTTATTGAAGAATATGCAGATGATCAATTCAATTACTAAGCTGGCCTGGGAACTGCAGTTGCTCACTCTGGCTTAAAAACAGCCACAATTCTCTAAAGCTCAGGAATTTTTATTTTCCCTTTCTGAATATTTCAACTTGGGAATTGGCAGCACATGAGCTCACATCCTTTCAGAATCCAGATCTTTTGTTGTTTTTTTTCTGATTTGTTTTCCTGTGATATTTTGTCTGTAATATTGGTACAACATTGACAACCCATGACAAGAAATCTGTGATAGTCACAGCAAAACCAGGACATATTTGTGTTCTTAGAAAAGTACTCTGAGCAGATACCAAGGGTTTTCCTGAGAGTCATTTGGCAGGACACCAGCTGCCTGATAGTATAAAAGAACCATTACCTCAAAGCAGGATTTGGTCCTGAATGGCAACAGGAAGTGCCCAGATCTACACAATAAATTTATCAAACACCTAGCTGTTGGTAACGACTAAAGACTAGGTTTATTCTCTTCCATCCCATGTTTTATCACTTCTCCAAAACTGAGTCATGCAAACCAAATAGTTTTAGTGCTCAATATGCCCCAAAATGCCTGTAAAGAAATGCTGATTTTTATCCAAGTAAATGCAAACACAAAGCAAAGATGAATCCAGAGAGATTAATGTAAGCACTGTTGATCTCCACTCATTTCTGTTAAAGTAGCAGATGTTTGTAGCCTTGCAGTTGGTTCCACAGGGTCAATGACCAGCTTTAAAATCTGGTGACAATTTTTAGTGTAAATATGAATTATTTTTCCCACAGAAGAACTTCAGCTTTGAACTCTGTAACCCTTTGCTTGATCTTTGACTTCTGCCTCTTGGTTATTGTAGAAACTCTCCCAAATGCTTCCATCAATATTGGAAAAAACGTTTATCTGGGTATGATGTCAGAAAGTTGAGTAGGACGGTGTTGGTCACAGGCAAAATGGACTTGGGTGATTTAAATATCTGCCACTCCTGCAATGAAAATGGCTAATATGAAATACCAGGTAATTTGCTTTCCAGGTTACAGTGGGCAAGAAGTCAATATTTGCACCTAGCATTTACTAGTGCTTTTACAACATCAATGCACATGAAATGTGTGCTCGCTCTCTAGTGACTGTGTGGTGATACAAATTGGTGTATTGGGGAAGGAGAACTTCTGGAACAGTGGTTTCCATGCTGGCCACTGGGATCTGTAGTGGGTGAGGAGTCCCAAGCAGATTGATTTTTGAGATGAGAAGAGCAACCTGCACACAGAAGCAGAGGAGCAGCAGATAGAGAATAATGCATTGATGAAGAATTAGGAAATGGGAGAGTGTACCATGGAAAATTGAGTGGTTTTGTACCATGGAATGCTTTTGTTGTGCACTGAGCTAAACCCTAAGGGGCTTCACATAAGAGTTCTGCCAGAAGAGCTATCCATCCCTTCATACTGCTCAATCCACCCCACAGTTTCCAGTCTATAAAATAAGAACATTAATTCTTTCTGCCTGCCATTTACCTCTTATATATCCTTTCTGTTTTCATGTGAGGAGTGTCTTCTGCTGCAGAGCATAGCAGCTGGCTTATGATCTCAGATGCAGTTTGCCCCAGAGCAGATTTTACTGTCTCTTAAAGAGCAGCCTGGCATCTTCCATAAACAGCTGGTACAAGTGGTATTGTCTGTTGGCTGTAGTTTTGCAAAGAGAGGAGACAGAGCAGTGAGAGCAAACGGGAGCACCTCCGTTTGAAATGGGATATTTTTACTGTCAATGAAGTAGTGAAATGCACATAGCAAGATATTGTGTGAGTAGATTTTCACTGCTGTCCTTGATTTGATGTGGGTGTTTTCAATAAGGAATGGTTGATCGGAGACAATAACTCAGGCAGTTTGATTTCTCAGTTGTTCATAAAGAGAAATGTACTTTGTAGAAGTGAATTCCTAAGTATATGGCAAAAGATTTTTAGTCTGAATCATTCCTTTGAGGGATTTTAAACATTTGCCTCCCACATGCTACAATAATGCTCTGAAAGTGGTTTCATTGTACGGTCCGAGAAGCTGCATTCTGGTGCCTGATGGTTTATGAGAAATAAACACAATGGAGTGGTCTTGGGTTATATAAATTCACAATTTAAAAGTACAAGCAGTAAGGGGAGAACCTGTGTGCAGCATCAGAGCAGAAGGACCCGTTTGGGAGTGTGGGTCTCTGTAGCATTATGCTGAGCATGGCAGATCCCAGTCTCCTCTCCAGACCTCACAAGAGTTTGTAGAAAAACAAACAGTTTTATAAGTATCTCCTCTCACATGGCCAGCAGGGAAAAGCACTTTGGACATGCTCTGTGACTGGAGTTTTACCTCTTTGTGACTGTGAGCAGGGCCTCAGCATTCTTCACTTCTGTTTGTCTCCTATGTTTATTTTAAGTAAGGATGATTTTCACTCTCCTGCTTGCATAGCTCCTCCTGCTACAACAAAGCAGTTAGGATACCCATGGCAGAGGCTGAGGGAGCCTAGAGCAAAGCATCCCTCACTGTGGATGTCTTTACACCATAAGTACAGCAGGCTGTATGAAAATCTGCTTCCAGTCACCCATTAATTTGGGTAGATTTGAACCCAGGGCTACAGCATAGTCCTTCCTTCCCACACCCAGTTACAAATGCTTTTCTTCTTTCCACATGAGGTGATGCTGTGGGCTGGATGCCATACACACATCAGGCAAGCTGGCAAACAAAGGAGTTTGAGAATAGGTGTTACTCCTTGCCACCAGTTGCAGTGATCTCCATCCTTACTTTAGGAGGGATAAATGAGAATATAAGTTGCTTCCATTTTACCATGTTTTAAACCCTCAGTCACCTTAAAGTACATAATAAATTGATCTATAAACAACATACAGAAATTGTTCTGGCTACTTCTGCACTGTAGCATGGCAGCCCCAGCAGTGCATGTCAGCTTGCCAGGACTAAGCCAGTGAGGGAGCAGTGGCTGCCACAGCACCACACAAGGCATCTGAGCTGAGATAAATAATGCACTCCCACAGTGGGAAGTATGAGCTGTGAGCAACAGGTTTCCAGAAGCACAGTTTTATTTCTTGTCTTACAACTGGTTGCTTTCCCCAGTTGCCCTTGAGTGCGATGCTATTTTACAGCGTGGTACATCTGCCTCATATTTCAAACACATCTCTCTGCAACATCAAAATCCTGCCAAATGGTCTGTTTGGTGCATAACTCTGCTGTAGACCATGGAGGAGACACTGCAAGATTACAGGTGTTGGGAGGGCAGCTGTCCTCCCTGGATAACTCCTTGTGACAGATAGAGCTGATGGTGGGAAAAAGAGCCTTCATTTGCATTCCTGAGTGGGAATGGAGCCACTTGAGTGTGGTAGGAATAGCACAGCATATCTACTTTTGCAGGTGCAGGTTTACACAGAATGTTTTTGCATTGGCCACTGACTTTGATGTATCTTTTGGTAACAGTATCCCTGAGGTTCCTTGGTCATGGAAATTATACCATGAGCACTGGTACTCACTGAAAATACCATTACCTAGTGAAGTGAGGGATTAAGAGAAGAAAATGGCACTTGTGAAAAAGCAAAGCAAAGAACAAAAGGAAGGAAAGCTGTGAGTATTCACATGGCAAGTGAGGCATCATACCAGTTAAGTTCTGGCCTTACCAGTTTTTTACTCTTGGCTTAGTAGCTGAGGACAGAAATGTTCTCTTGATGCAAGGAATCACGAGGTGCTTCCTTGACTTCTCAACATTTCTCTGTCCTGGTAGGAAGGATCATTAGAAATGGGGATATGTTATTAAGGTTCTTACAGAATGGTCTTGATTCTCCAAATGCTAAGTTATTTTTTATAGTACTAAGTCTCAAAGTTGATTTGTTTACTCTAGGTGTTCCATAGCTCATTCTAGAGAACTCACACTCTGAAGAATTACAATTCATGGAGGTGATAGGATTGCACCAATCTCAGGAAAGTGGTCAAGAGGAGATCTGTGTCCCTTGAGCTGCAGTTAAACACAGACTGAATTTCCACAATGTGTGTGTGTCCATGCTGAGTTTGCTTTGCTGTCTCAGATCCTTTACAGGTGTGTGAATTCTGGCTGCTCATGACCTTGGAAAGTCAAGCCTTCAGGCAGTAACAGACAGTACTGAAAAAGAGAAAGAGGAGGGAAATGATGATTTGACAGTCTGACAGCAACATATCCCCTTCGGGCTTGTGTGGGGCTGAGATGATTTGTGCATGCTGGTGGTTAGAAATGCTTTTGTGTTGGGATGTGCTTGCAGCTGTGTTCAATGTGCATGTATGTGATCTCTATAATAAATATGTATTCTACATATTAACATAACACATGTTTAAGGAAATAAATTATTTTGAGAAGACAGTATTTGGCAGTGGTTCAAAAGAAAGGTGGTAGTGAAATACTTCTGATCTGAGTGCAGTGATTACAGCTGTATCTGTCTGCTCACCAGCTCCTTGTAAAAGATCTTCTAAAGTGTTACTGCCATTGCCTTGAGCTTGCACAAAGTGGGAAGCTCTTCCATGCCCTCTGAGGAGGAAAATGGAAAGCTTTGAAGCCTTTGGTCTGAGGAAGATACTTCAAATTATTTTTCTGATTAAGGAATCACCTGCTGAGAATCTAAATTTTGCAGATAAACCCCACTAAAAAGGAAAGAAAACAGAAGGCAGCCAAACTGTTCAAGTGCCTTTCATTTCTACTTAGATAAATTAATTACTCCTCCTTAATTTTTTTCTTAAACAAAGCTAGAAAAAAATGCAAAGGCATTTTTGAAGATAGGCATCATTTAAATTCAGTGTCTCAGATTCTCCACCTGACGAGCAGAAAATTTGTATTTAGTAGAAATCTTTTCATTTTGGCTGTATCTGTATCGCTACCAGAAACTTCAAGTCTCAAAATCCAGAAATAACATCATAACTGCACTGATGCAGAGCTCAACAAAACCTCTCAGGGAAGCTGCCTGGGCAGCCAAGTCCAGTGAGCTGCCATGGTCAAGGCCAGCTTTCTGGTGGTGTCCCAGCCACTGGATTAATGCTTGCTCTGGTGGCCTGGGGACAGCTGTGGTCTTCACAACTCCATCTATTCTCACACAAGGAGATCTCTCATCAACTGACTTTTCCAAAGAAACATTGCCAACTGTCTTACACAATAAATTTTATAACCTTTAATATTTAATGAAGACATGAGTGATTTCTAAATTCTTCAGGCTGAAGCCAGACAGTCCATGGTAATGGGCGGTTGGATCCATTTTGTGTCTTACAGTCTCGTCACATGAAGTCATTTAGTCTTTTTGATGTGCCCCCCAGATTTGCCTCTGTAAATATAAATGCTCCTGAACACAGGAGTCTCTCCTTTGTAGGCATCAAAGATCACTTGTAAATGTTCTGCAGGGCTAAGTCTGTGCTGTGGGCCACTCCAGCCTGAGGAGCTTCATCTGTATTCAGCATGACTAGTTTGGTCTGTGTTTAAAAAGTGAGAACTGAAGCTTTAGAGGAGAAAAACAGCTAATTTCTGGGCATCTTCTACTGAAAGAAAGTGGTCAAAGTCACCACATTTGTTCCACATTTCACCAGAACTGTTCTTTCACAGCCCTTGGCTATTATCGGTTATTCTGGGTAAATGGCATTCCACATTTCTTCCAACCTACCTACTACCCCAAAAGATGAATCCCACTTTTGTTTTGATTTATATTCAATGGGATTTTTTTTTTTCCTTTGGCTAGATGTTTTGTGATTCAGGCCAGCATCTCTTAGAGACTCATCTCTAAATTTTCACAAACATACTTCAGAAGCCAGTAAACTGCAATCGTTTCTTCCATGGCTGTTTGCAAACATTAATGAACTGTCACAGTCACTTCTATATGCTACAGACATCTTATTCCTTAGGTGGCCATGCATCTGAGCTACAGAGGGATTTAAGTAAAACAGTTGGATATGTAACCCTGGTTTGCTATCACTGCCATGTGTCTTGTCTGCAAGAACTCCATCTCTCTTAACCTCTTTTCAGATGGAAAAAGATATTCTGTCCAGCAGCCAAAGGGAAATGCAAGCATCCTGGTGGAAAACAAGCTGTTTCAAAACCCTGGCTGCAAGCTACCCACACATTACAGTTGTCAGCCAGGCTGCACATGCATAGTTACAGGGAATAAAATAGAGAGGACCTTCTGTTCCTATTCAGAAAGGTCTCTATCCATTCACCTACACAAAAGGATTGTCATCAGCTGCCAGTATTAATTTGTTCTCCTATGTAGGTTTCCGGCTAAAGGAGGATAAAATAAGACCAGTGCTATCCAGCAGGAGCACTTGGAATGCAAATGCTAGCCCATATATTTCAAAGCATTAATGCGACCCACTTCTAGATTACTTGGGGTAATTTCTGATTTTATTTATTCCTCCTCTTCTTCAATTAATTCCTGAGAGGCTGAAATACCAGTATGCAGAAAATCAAATATGAGAAACAAAGCCCATTTTTATTTTAGGATTCTGCTTCCCTTGTAATAGCAGTTTATTTAAAGAGGAGCCTGGAATAATCCAGTTTAAGCAAAGCAAAGAGCTCCACTGAAGCCAAACCTTGTGTGGGTGTGCTCTTGTCAAGGCTCCCAGAAGAGAAGGACAGGAAAGGCTGTTAGTCAGACCTCAGATATTGCAGGAGATGTTGGTTACTCAGAAGCTTGGCACACCAGTACAGAGCTACTACTCTGGTGTACTGGGAGAGAGTACACCCCGCTGGGAAAATCCTCAGATAACCTGATGTCCTGCTTTTTGTTGTCATAAAGAAAATCCCAAGGATATGTGTGGAAGAGGTGTCCACTGCAAGGGCCTAGCAGTGCTTTAGGGACAGCTTTGCCTCTTCCTCTTGTTCCTCCTTGTGCTGTGTTTGCAGCACGTCCCATGCTGGGGTCTGGTGTGTTGCTTTGTGTTGTGTGGGGCGGTGTCACCTCCTGCTATTTGGACCTGGGCTCAAAGCCACAACAGACTTCAGTCCAGTCGGGTCACAGCCTCTTGCACTGTCCCAGGAGTTTCCCACACACTCAATTTTCACACAAATGGCTGGTCTCCTCATACTTCTTAGAGTTCAGAAATCTGGACATAAGAATGAATTTTTGCATTATCTCAGCTTTCTTTATAATTTTTTAATGAAAGTTTTTTCCTCAGAATATTGTTCTTTAAAATTTCTAAGACAATAGCACAGCTATGGATGTGTTCAATATAACTAATTTCAGCATGAAAGACATAGTATGTTCCTCAGAAAAATAATCAAATAATTGATTAGTTCGTGAAGCAGCAGGTGATACTAATGAAGAAGATAAGGTGCAATTTTGTTTCTGCTGGTGAATTTGAATGTCTGAGCCTCATCTTGCTTAGTTATATATCTGTGGGTTTGAATTTTAACTATATGGCTTGGAAATAATAAAGTATTGTATTGTATTTCTAAAACCTGGCATGCTCTCAAATTCTGCACTGTAAAATTCATATCTGTACTGCTCTGCAGTGAAAACTAGAACACTAATGATTAGTTATAGACAGGAATATTAATTAAATTTCATATGGTGATAAATAATATAGAGCTGAACATAGCAATTTCTTTTAAATAAAAAAAATGTGTAGCTAGATATTTATTCCATAAGTCTGTGAGAATCACTGTAGATAATAAAGAGGGCATGAAAACTTGGAGCCTGTATATTGATTGGTATGTTGAGGGTGTATTTCAGATATTTATCCTCTGCTTTCCCTCTCCAAGGAGAGCCTCCCTTGGGCAATTCTTGCCATTGATTTTGAGTCTGCCTGCTCAGAAGCTGGAAATGTTGTTGCTGGTGGGGAAAGTACAAGAACAGCAATTGATTGCAAATCCATTTTAAGATACTCTGCTCCCATATTTCAAAGAGGAATATTTATTAATGGCAGCAGGTCTCTGATTCTCCCTTTTAAACACATCAAGCAAACTCATATTTTTTCAAGCTCTTGGACATTTTCATTTTCTATGAAAGAGACCTTTTTTTGTTTTCTTTCTCCCCACAGACAGTGAAATCATCCCTCCTGACTGCCTGCGGCCCCGCTCCTTCACGGCCATCCGCCGGCCTTCGCTGCGCCGGGACACAGAGGACACGCGCCTCTCGGTCAGCCTGTGTGACCTCAACCTGCAGGAGGACACCTTCCACGTGACGGCCACCACCTGCCCCATCCCGCAGAATTCCCTCAACTCCCAGCACTCCCACCTCCTCCCATCCCAGCTGGAGAGCGACCTCCGCTTCCACCACCTCCGGGGACCCCACGTCAAAATCCTCGATGACCAGACTGTGGCCCGCCTGGAGCACGCCCGGGAGGAGAGGACTTTGGTGTTCACCAGCAGACCCCTTCGGATCAACGAAACCATTTTTGTGAAAATCAACAAGTCCAACGCTGTGCGCACAGGGACGCTGTCCTACGGGGTGACATCCTGTGACCCCAGCACCCTGCGCCCCAGTGACCTCCCCTATAACCCCGAGTCCCTGGTCGACCGAAAGGAGTTCTGGGCCATCTGCCGAGTGGTGGTGCCCCTCCAGAGCGGAGACATCCTGGGATTTATGGTGAATTCTGATGGTGAGCTGCACTTGAGCCACAACGGTGCCGGCATTGGCATGCAGGTCTGCGCGGACTGTTCCCAGCCCCTCTGGATGTTCTTCGTTTTACACGGCGCCATCATGCAAATTCGATTGCTGGGTATGTTGGACCTCCTTTCTCCAAACCTTGTGCACAAGAAAGCAAGGGTGGGGGTGTATACATCATGGGAGAGGGAGTGAACAGCTTCCTCCCTGCTCTAGGATCAGATATAAATTTTGGTTTTATAAAAAGAAAAAAAATTCAAAGGCACAAACATAGCATATGGGTATGAGTTACAAGACTTAACCTCCTTGCACTTCTGTAACACCCTTCTTGTGATGGTCTCAAAGCTCTTTTCAGATAATGAATTAAGCCTCAGGGACCTCCATTAAAGCACAGATGAGTCATCACTGACCTAGGAGAAGTGCTTTGGGCTGAGCTAATGTAAGGCATAGCCAGCAGGAGAAAAGAGATCTGATGCCCTTTTCTGTGTGTTAAATATCTGAGATGATGGACTCCCAAAAGAGGGTGCCCTTGCTTTCCTCACGCTTGTATGTGAGAGGCAAGCCACCAAGCAGAGAGGAAACACAGTGGTTCACAGAGCATGGCACTGACCCTCTCAACAGGAGAAAGCTTTCCTTGTCCTCCAGCCCTTTTTAAGGCAGTGTAGCTCACACAGGTTGATAGGCCTCTGAAGAGCTGGCCTCTTGTTGTTTTTGCTTTTTTCAGCTCTTTTAGCTGACTTACTTCATTGAAATGCTGCAAGTCATGGTTCGAAGGTATGGAGGGAAAAGCTTTGAAATAATATTTCTCAGGATCAAATTTACTTTTTTGTGTGTGTATATTAGACCAAATATAGGCTGTGTTTGGTCATGAATTTGTACCGTATCATGATTCTGTTGGTGTTGGTGTCAGACAGTGAAAGACGGATTCTGAGAACATTATGTAATTCCTGGGACCCCTCTAAATGAAGATGATTTTAAAATGCTCCTTTCTGTTTATACCGTTATAGAACTTTATACTTACATTCCATTTTGCGACCAATACTCCTCAGACCTAACAGTGAAAAAAAACCAAAACAACCTGCCTCCCCATCAAACTCAAAAGCCAACCAACATCTTTCTTTAGGATTTATAGACAGTCTTTAAAGATAAATTTTGGTGGACACACACTCATCTGTCTGCAGGGTCCAGTTCACCTTAATCACAGTATGAAATGCCTTGTGTAATTTGTTTGAAGTTGACCACAGGCCTCTGCTGTGAGTGTTTTGTGGCTGTTAAAGGCTCACAGATGACAAATGTAATACTGCAATTTATTTTCAGAAGCCTGAGACTCAATCCCTGCTAATTCAGCCTGATTACATTTGATGTGGGTACTGTACATAATCCATGGTTAGCTCTGCTCTCCACCAACATGTCATTGTGATAATGGTAGGTGAAGTCAAACAGAGCCTGTAAAGCAGGAGATTAAATGCTCCTGTGTATGTTAGAAGGAAAACATACTTAGGTCATTGAGCTGCTGGTAAAACTAAATCATCGACCAGTGCTTCCTTTCATATGAGATCACTGATTCTGGCAGTTTGGCACAGAGCAAGCAGCCTGTTTGCAATGAGCTCTGAAACAGGGCAGCAAGGATGCGTCTCCCCAGAGGGACAGAACCGCATCCTCATACTGAATTTGACAGAGCACGGACATGAACACAGACCTCCTGGGTAAACCTCCTGCTCTGCATGCCCTGCAAATGTCCTCCCTGCCTGATCACAAGTTCAGCCCAAACCAGTACATCTTCAGTGCATGTTTTAGATAAATCTACATTTGGATGCATGAAATGAAACGTGCAGAGTTGGAAAACCCTTCACTTCTTATGTTTGTGACAATGACAGGCTTTTCTGGCCTTGGTCACTGGAAGAGAACCTGAAAATGGGCTATTTTTCTTTAGTGAGATGTTAGGGAAAAGAGCTGGACTTGCTGACCTTGCCTCCCTCAAGGAAAGGGTAGGACCCTGCTGAGTGTACAGCCTTATCCACATCAGCTTGGTCAGCAAGCTATCTCCAAGCTACATGCTAGGAAATCTGAACTTGCCTGTAATTTTTAACAGGTATTAAAATACATATTGAGCTTCTCATACCTGTATTTCCAGTCTAACAGTGCTGGGAGCAATGTAGTCCCAGTATCAGTACAATACCAGTGTAGTGCAACTGCCCAGAGAAAAGCACTGATGCTGTCCCAGCTGCATCTCTGCAACTGCAATAATTACATGGATCAGCAATATCCTGACAGAAGGCAAAGAAAATAATGAACTCCCATCTCTAAATATCGCAGTTTTATTAGGGAAGTGATGTGCCCTGTTTGCACTGCAGTGGAGCAGATTATGATGCTTGCCATAATATCTGTCATTATAATATTAGAAAATATAAGAAGAATGTCAAGTGTTCATCTTTCTAATAACAAGCTCCATCTTCAGAATGCAAACAAGAGTAATTTTGTGCGATCCGTCTTTTGTAATTTGAGCTTTATATCTCAGCAGAAGACATTTATAGTCACCTTTTTCTAGTTTCAATAGAAAAAGCGAAGTTACATATCCTTGAAAGAAATGAGATACAAATACTGCAAAAGGCATAATTGTACCAAACCTATCATAAATAGCAGATGTCATTCTATTTCTGGGGCACACCATTAAGAGATTAACCAAAGTGATGTTCTAGGAACTACAGCTGACTATAAAGTGAAATTAAAGTTGCTAGGTTTGCTTCTTCTCCAGCTTTCCAGTTTTGGTTGGAGAATGGACAGCCACTCTTACACCTAGAGAAGGTTTATTTTTGACTCATAGAAAAAGATGACTCCAGGTATTGATCACTGGATTCTGTATTTCATGCCTGGACATTTTTTATTTGGTCCTGATGCAGAGCAGGAGCAAGCTCAGATCTCTCCTGGCTTGTGACTTTGCCATAGAAGCTTACATTTGCTGACTGCAGTTATTCCACAGTGCTGGAGATAAATTCTTTCCCGACCCAGGCTGGTGATGTTACAAGACTCTGTAGGAGAGGAGGGTAGTGTGGGGTTAGCTGGATAGTAAAGAATTCTGACTTCTGTTTTCCTCTTATCAATTTGGCATCATATACTGGCAATATATTTGCTGTAAGAGAAATAAAACAGCTGAAAATAAAGATGAGGTTGGAAACACTATTATTCTTCATGCCATCCCAGCAAAAGTAAAATAAATGAAACCCAAGCCCCACTATAATGCAGTGAGAGGCCACAGTCATCTGTAGGGGAGGCAGAAGAATGTCAACTTGTTTCAAAGAAAAGTTTAAAAGGCTACTTGACCACATGGAGGAAAGATAAATGAAAGAGAAGGGCACTTTAATGAAGCAGATAATAGCATAAAAAATATCAAGCTGCTGGGAAATGAAGGGACACAAATTTAAATTAAACATAAATGAGGGTAATTAACAATGGGAACCAGCTATTGAGGGAGGCAATAGATCTTTATTGTCAGGAAAGCCCTTCTAAATATTTTATATGTTAAGTGCTGTTCTTAATTCAGTAATTCTGGGGATTATGCACATAAAACCAACCAAACAGAAACCCAGATCATTAGGCATGTAGAAATGAAACAGTCTTTGTGTATCCTTTAGGAATTTCATTAGTTAAGGCTTGGGTTGGTTTTTTTCAGGCATCATTCCTGTTTAGTCAACAAAAGCAGCCTATTAAATTTGATTTACTGCTCTCAGCTTTTTCTGGTAAGCATTTCAGCTCACACACAGTTTTATTGACAGCTCTGAAAGGTTGAAATGAGCCAGTCTGGATACAATGGTCTGGTTTCGGTCAGGTTTTGGTGGTGTAATTCATTTATGAAGTTAAATTGATTGACCCCATAAGATTTCAAAATGTATGACTCATGTCTGGAGAAGCTATCACTGCAATAAGTTTATATATTTAATGTTTGAGGATCCAAATGGTTGGGGATATTCTTTCATTTTCTTTTGTCTCAGACTTGAATTGCTAGCACGTAAAACAACTTCCTTCATCTTTCTTTCTTTCTATTTTTTTTTTTTTTTGTGGTTTTGGTTTCCCATGTGAATTTCATCCTTTCCAATAATGTCAAAGCTTTCTTTTGAGCAATGAAATAACTTGTTCCATCAACAGTCACACTAATGAAGCCAAGTTGCCAACTTATCTGTGTCCTTTCTTTCCATGCACTTCAATAAGTCCAGCCCCACCAGAACAGCTGCACAATATAGCAGCTCTCTGGATGCCTCCTAATGTTGGCCAAGAGCCAGCCCTAGGCTTGAAAAAAACAACCCAAGAGCCAGCATTGGTGTGGGTAAGTCTGATTTCACATCCATGCTGGATAAATGTGGGATACCTTCCCACCTCCTTTACATGGACATGAGCCGGGCCTCCTGCTTAGCTGCCCACTGAAAAATATTTAGATAGCAATTGTTGCTGAGGTTTGCATCCTTCTTTCAGACTTTCTTGAAATTGGACAATGTGCTCAAAACAGAGGGGGTGAGGAAGAAAGATCTGACATGGGACTTGCAGAAAAAACAGCTCTGTGTCCTCAGTTCCTCAGGATTTCTGACAGCAGCAGTGGGCAATGGCCCAAATTGGAAATTAGCTCAGCAGAGTACTGTGGGACACAATTTGCTGGCAAAGGGCTCTTTAAATCAACAGTGAAATTTGATCTGAAGTGGCCTCCGTGCCAGTCTGAAGGACTGCCAGCTGCAGTCAGTCCCAGTTACAGGCAGGCTTACTCAGAGCTGTGCCCATTATGGCTCTCACTGGTGGTCAGACTTAGCAGCCCTGGTAGTGATGCTCTTGTTGAAACAGCCTTTTTCCTGGGGCTGTCTGGAAGGACTTGAAGCATCATGGATGAACAGAACAGTGTCTTGCTTAGGTGTCAGAGAGCAATGGTTTACCAGGGGGAATTACTTTGTCTCCTGTGATGCTCATCACACTGCCCTGTCTGGTTTACCGTGACTTTTGCTCTATCCAAGGTGATTGACCAACTTACCACAGACCACTAATGATCGACAGGCCATTGGAGACTGCCCTCTCCCTTCAAAACAGTAATTTTTCTCTGTGTCCCAGAATCCCTCACTTAATCTTGCTGATACAGTTCCTGCAACTACTGTCGCCAGTGTATCTCCAAGGGAGACTTTCTCCTCTTTTCTCTTGTCTCTGCTGTGGCATTTGTCTGGCCTGATCTTTCTGAAAATTTGTAGGACTTCTTGGGTGATGATCCCATCTTACCTTGTCTTTCCAGGCTTTTGTCCATTCCTGTGTAAAGATTTTTTGTCTTGTGGTTGATCCTTGACTGTCGCAGGACTCCAGCATCCCATGGCAGAGATTCTGTCCCTTCCAAAAAGCTTCTCCTGTCTGGGTGCACTTAGATACTTACTTTGCATGTGCAGTTACTGCAGTGAGCACACAAAATATTTAAATGGTATTTGGTACGTGCAGTTGTTATACACACTGCCCATAGCATAGACTTTAGGTAAGTTTGTTGAAAAGTATCTCACACAGGCGAGGAGCATCCATGATCTCGGTCCTCCAGCTCTGAATTTAGAAGCCTCTCCTGTCTGAGAGAAGATAGTTCTTGGCAGTAGCAAATCACACCCCCTCATCTCCGATCTCTGAGGTGGCCACTACATTACCCATTTGGAATTTTGATCCTTCTGTCCCTTGGTTCATTCCAGAGATGTGGAAATTGTTGAGTTAAACACAGCATAAGACAAGCTTGATAAATGCCTAAACGTTTTTGTACAGAAATGCAGATAATGAATATCTTCCTTTAAAAGACTTTCAATTAGATATGCCCCAGAGTTCTATCTTCCATGTTTTGATTTGTATGGAAAATGGCCTAATTTAAGCTGATTGGGATCTAACAGGCCCATGTGTGTCATTTAACAGCCTAAAATTCATATGCACTGCAGGGTACAGGGTATTTTATGGTGTTAGAGACCAGGGGGAAGGAGGAGAGTTAATATTCTGTGCCTCCTGGAAGGCAATCCACTTGTACTAATTGATGCCTCATCATAAATACTCCTATCATGTATGGTTTGCTTTCATTCTGTGTGAAGTACACATTACTGCTGGTAAGTTGAAATAGCTGCAAAGAGAATACAGCATCCTTTACTGCTGGGCTTGATTCCAGCACTGCACAGAGCTTTCCATTCGCCTCTTGTTTTATATTCATTGTTTCAAAGGAGAGTTAGCACAAAGAGAAGTTGCTGTTTAAGAGGACAGGTTGTAACTTGGGCCTTGGAAAACTGGCAAGGTGGATGCAGCCAAATGTTTGACTTCCCTGTGGTCAGTGCCAACAATGTCAGTGTTAATACTTGCTTGTGGCACCTTTGTACCATACACTGAAGATCTCAACACACATGACACATAATTAACCTGCACTTGCCACAGGTGGTCAGTGACATCTGCCTGTGTTCTGAGGTATGAGCTGGTGTCCGGGTACAGGCTGGGTAAAGCAAACACACCCCCTCCAGCAACAGCCACAGGGCTCCCAAATGTCTTGGCCTCTGCACATTCTCCTTGACAAGAGCAGGAACTATTATCATCATTAGTATAAGAAACTGGCTGCAGTGAGATTTTCACAGTAAGTGAGTTTTAGATTCCCCTTATCTTGTAACACCTTTGCCTTCCTACAGTAAATACACAGGATATGGGATTCCATACCAGCCTCTTTGCCTTGCAGCTTGTCTGCCAGGACACATAAAATCTGCCTAATCTTTGATCTAACACTGGTGTGAGTTAGTTATTCTGGCTACTGTGAGAATCACATAGCAGACTAAACTCTTTCTTTATTCTTTGACAGATCCCTTTGCATCCAGCAGTGCCCATGGAAATCCAGAGAGTGCTGGCTAAGTGAAAGTATTTGTTTCTTGTATGCACCTACCACCTATTTATACCTGTCTCTCCTGGAAAAGCACAGAGCTTGGAGGTGCCGGGTTAGGGCTCACAGAAGTATCTCTGCTCTAGTCTCCCAAATACCCTTAATTTGTTTTTCTTAAACAAGATGAAAGCACCAACTCACATTTTTTGTGGTTTTAGCTATTTAATCCAGGCTTCTTTTTTCACCTCTTCTTGATGTAGGCATGTACCTGTGTGCTTTGTTGCTCTAGTATTTCCCAGGCTGAGAGGTAGATCTCCAGCTCTATGACTCTTCCACTTCAGCCAGATGTTCATTGCATGGTGTCCATGCCCTCAGGATTTTGCAAGATGTAAGTGCAGAGTGACCACTGAACTTCACCTGTCAGGTCGAGAAAGATGCCCTTTAAGTTTGCCTCGTGCTCCTTTCTTCAGGGAGCAGACTGGGTTTGGGCTGTGAGAGCTGCTGGATCAAAAACGGCTGCAGCATTTGGAGCTCTCATGTTTCCACTGCTTAGCTGGAGTGTGCCTGAGACTGCAGGAGGGTAATGGATGTGCTGGTGCCCCGCTGCCCTTCTGGACACAGCAGACAGCAAGGCTCCAGTAAAGCCATAAAGTACACTCCTTTTCAGTTCCTCATGAAAGTCTGAACTGTTGTTCTCCATGTGGTTTGGATCTAACTTCTACTTCCTCAAACAGTGGTTGTCTGACGCCCATCTGCAAACACAGACCTTATGGTTTTGCATGCAAAATCTGCCAGGCTGCTGTTTGACCTATTCCTGGACATTTCTTTAGCATAATGCAAAATCCCTTATGTTTTCATGGGCCTGTGAAGGACAAAATGTGGCGTTGTTCTATCCAGAACAGTTTTTAAGTGCTTCAGGAAATACTTGAATGCAAAAAAGCCCATGGATCATCAGCCAATGTGGGTCACCAGGTACTGATGCACCTGAGAGGCAGAGATGAGCTGCAGCACAGAGGCTCTGAGAGCATGGTTGGCCAAAAACCATTGAGCCCAAGGGGAAGGAAGCTCTGGTTTCTGGCCAGGGCAGCATTGTTCCTATCACCGTGGGAACACAATAAATGGATGTGTAAATACATGTATTTTACAGCATTCAGAAATGATGGATAGGCTCACATCCTTCCCTAACATTCTTGTTGATCTTTAACTACCACAAAACCAGGCAGCAACAGGTGCTTTGCTCTTTTGTTTCAGCACAATGGGTTCAGAAGTCACTGTTGGGCAAGACCTGAGTGGCCCTGGGGGACAGAATAGCTCTCCTGCAGCCTTGGCTGGAAGCAAGAAAATCTGAAGAGAATATGGATGCTCCAGTATCCAATATTCAGTCTCAGTAACATCACAGCCCACTCACTCTGGAGCAGCTCATGTATTACAGAACAGATCTCCTAAGAGAGATGCTCACATGAGCTCAGAACCCACATTTGTGCCAGGTTTTTGAAAGAACCTGGATCCTGTTTAGATAACAAAATAAATGGCTGTGATACACTGAGAGCGTTAAATATGAAAAGGGGTATTGAACAGTTTTTGAGATGGCAAGAATTTTAGCTGACATGCTTAAACAATCTGTCTCCTAACAAAAGGAAATTTTTTAATGAGAGTTTTAAAAGGCATCTAAGTGACTATGACTCTCAGGTATCCAGTGCTCACTAGACTGAAATGTATGAGAATTGCAGAGATCTCTTGAATTCCCTTAAATATGCTGCAGCCAGACCTGAGCAGATGTGCTAGCCTTTTCCACTGTGTGCTGGAAGCTCTGGGGCCTGTGGATGGATGGAACAACACTGAAAATCTGTGAGTGCTATTGATAATTACCTGATCTGTCACTGATAATTACCTTATCTGTCCTATTCATGCAGCAAATGTGTTATAAAAGAGAAGGGGCTGTCAGTATGCTCCCCATGAAACTCCGCATATGGGCAAGTATGCCCATAATAAAATGCTGCATAAGACTTTATCTTCCTTGGAAACTATGGAAGGACACTCCTTTGAGTACTTTGGTACTCCAAAAGTACTTTGTCTTTCAGGAACAATGCTTAGTTAAGCTTCTAGAATAGTTGTCAAGATGATTATGGGTGAAGAAAGCCCATAAAAATGTTGAAGATCATCAAACTATGTGAACTGTGAGTTGTATAGTAGTGAACATTCACTGACTGCATCCTGTAAGACAGGAAAAACAAAGTTTAAGCGGGGTGGATTCAAAGGGGGAAAAAAGGATGATTCTGGAGTGCAGACAACTGGTTCTGCATTCTTATTATAGAAATGTATGTAGAAATAATATTTTTATAAAATAACTGAGGAGGAGCATTAACTGAAAACTATATTTTTAGGGAGCATTGACTGTATCTGGTCTTCCTACCATAATAAGTGCTCCAGCAGTACAGCTCTTCCCAGACAGCTGCCATTGGAAGTTGGGACAGCCTCAGGAGATACCCTGGAGAGTGGGTTGCAGTGTCCTGGGAAATCACACTGTTCACCACAATAGATACAGAGAATCAAAAGTATCTCTGATAGCCACAGCTGCTGTATTTTGGTCAAAGGACTTTTTATAAAAGGGCAATTATGGATTCAGATAGCTACTGTCATAAAAATTATAAATGCTATATGGGATCCCAAGAGATTACTTATTTCACCTTCCTGTCCTGAAAGGGCTCTAATGATGGAGATGTCATGGTCTCTCTGGGAAGTCTGACTGCTTTACAGTATTTCGCTATCTACATAATGTCTAACCATAACACATTAGGAGTCTGAACCCATGATTTCTTGTCTTATCCAGAACATTCATAAAGAACAGATTGTTTTTTTACTTTATTCATCAGGCTGTGAAAAATGTGGCCATATAAAAATCATATAGAATCATACAATATTTTAGGTCAGAAGGGACGCAATGGAATTGCCTAATGCAACCTCCTGCTCAAAGCAGGGCTAACTTCCAAGGTAGCACAAGACCTTGTCCAGTTGAGTTTTGACTATTTCTGGGGACAAAGATAGCACAGTGCCTCCAGCCTCTTTCATCAGCCTCTCATGACCCTGGATTGGCTCAACTTTTTTGTAACAGGATGGTATTGTGTTTAGGTAGCTGATTATCTCAGCTTAAGTGCTGTATTTTGCATTTGATCACATTGAATCCCATACCATTTATTTCAGGTCCTATTTCAGTCTGGCAGGCCATTTTGAATTACAAACTTTTAGCATACTAGCAGCCTTTCCTGGAATGATATTGTCTGAACATTCCATGGTAAAGCTCTCTTCTGAAAACATAACACCCACTTTGATGGGGGGGACATAGAGGTTCAATTTGTTTGCACCTCTCTCCTGGAGTGATGATGGAAGTTTAGAGAAAGCATCAGTCTGCACTGGTCCTTGCTAATAATTGGACTTTGTAAAGATAAAACAACAAATGGAATTGATTCAAAAGCTATATAAGGATGAATCCAGAGTGTTCATCATGTTTGAGATCAAGCATGAGACAAGTTAGCAGCAGAGACAGTTGATCTGGGGGCTTTAGAGAAAGAATGTTTAAGTTGATTTACTTAGAATTATTTAGTTTTTTAAGTCTTGGTTTGAAAACTGGCTCTTGATGGGAATTCTGCACACAATGAGCATGTTTGGCCTTGAGCACATGTATCTGGTTTTAGTTAAGCCAGGCTGGCCACACTCATTCCACTCTGCTCATGATCTCATTCCATGCTTCTTGTCATGGTATCTGCACACCATCCAGCAATATATTAAAGCATGAGTAACGTGTCTTATGTTGATTATTCTGTCACCAAGGGAGAAATGTGTCTTGTCTGGTAGGGAACTCAGATTGTTTTAAACAAAGCTCTATACTGACGCTGGAGAAGAGTCAAGCGCTGCGCCTTGTATTAGTAGAAAGAATTGGCAAGGTGTCTGCTGACCCTTGGGTAAGGCCATCTTGGGACCAGCTACAACCAGAGAAAACCATGCTTCTTACACTGCTGAGCTCTCCCTGCACTGTGGAAAGGCCATTTGCCCTGCTGCCAGCATGCTTCATCAGCTCAAATGCTGTGATACTTGGGGCACCTCCAAATTCTCCTCTTAGTCCAGGAAGAGAAACGCTCCTAACAGTCTTTATTTTGCCTTTAATGCAATGACCAGGTTGGTGTTAGAAATGCAATGTGCTGTGTGTCAGCCGAGTGGAAGAAATGTCTCCAGGCTGTAGGGAGGAGAGGAAAGGCTTGAAAAATTTGTTCAGCTGTTCAGTGTTCGTATTTATGTGTGCAGTGAACGAGCTGAACCCTGTGCCCCTGCTGGGCCTGTGTTCAGTGTGTGTTACCACAGGGCAAGTTTTCTGCTTCGGTCATCTGTCAGACTGGAGGGGAAGGGCTCTTGCTAGTAGCTGTCATTAGAGGCTGCATCATTCTCTTTGCTTATTTACTGAGCTGAACTCCAGCCTCAGCTCCATCTGTGTGATAAAGGAGGTACCTCTCTACAGTATCTCAAGTGTGAGAACTCCAAAGCCCTTTACAGAGTCTAATTTAACTTCAGCTTGTGCCTGGAAGCAAAGTGCTCCTTTTTTTGAAGAGGGGTGAAACTGAGGGACTGAAGGCTGAGACTAATTGCTTCTCCTCTCATACATAGTCCTCTAAAGAGATTTTGACTCAAACATGATCCCTTCTCAGTTCCTGTGTTCCACTTTCACTGTTCAGTCTTGTTCAGCTAAAAAGAGCAGGAGAATATGTATTTTTGCTGTTTTGCACAATCCACAGCTGGCACTTGCAGTCCCTGTCTCCCAGGTTGGGTCAGTAGCCTCCCTGCAAATAGGAACTGAAGGACCTTTCTGGCACATAGGGTTTTCCTGACCTCCCACTGCTGCTTTTTCTCTGGAGAATAGCCTCCAACTCATTGAGGACACTGTGGATCCAAACCCTCTGTGTCTCTGGCTCCTTATATGGTAACATGAAGAAGTCTGAGCATTTTAGTTCTGATTTGGAGTTACCCTGGTTGTCTTCTCAGCTGGGGAGCTAGAAACTTTAAAACCTTAGGCAAACTGGTTCTTACCACCAGGAAACCATCCTCTTAGTTCAAGCCTGTGTGTGCTGCTGTCTCACCACTGGCTTAGCAAAGACCAGGCTGCATTGGCAGCAGTGAAAGTCCCCTACAAAATCTTTGCAGAAGGTAGAGTTTTAAGCATTCCAGTTTTATTCCCTTCTGAAAGGGGCTTTAAGATATGTGTTGTTATAACACATATCTTAAAGAGAAGAAAGAGGCTGAGATGGAAGGAGGGTCCCACAGGCTCTGGGACAGAGGTGGTTTCTCTGGCAGAGAGCACACTAATACAGAGTTTATGATGGGCAGTGAGAGCAGGAAGTAATGGGTCTGGGGACATCTAGAAGAGACCTGAAGAAGCTTTATACTCCTGAGCCATCACGTCCAGACATGCAAGTAGAGAAAACATTCCTGAATGAGGGAGAGGTGTCCTTGTTCATCCTAGATGCAAATGCATTTTGGCAATTTATCCCTACCTCTGACAGAAGACACCCAAGAAAGAGGCAGAGAAGCAAGCATAGCTAAGGTTTCCTGGTTGCCAGACCCTCATGTTTGCTTCTGGGAAGTCCTTGAGTGACTTTGCATGAATTTATTGAAGCCTGGAGTGGTGCAGTTTT
The DNA here is from genome assembly GCF_001522545.3 of Parus major. Classification (NCBI taxonomy): domain Eukaryota; kingdom Metazoa; phylum Chordata; class Aves; order Passeriformes; family Paridae; genus Parus; species Parus major. Next base: position 22,307,263 of record NC_031775.1, read on the forward strand.
GCACTAGGTTAGCGAAGAGTGCTTTGACAAAGTGATGTGTTCTTGTGCTGGAGTCCAGCCCAGCCTTCTGCAGGCTGTGTCCTCTACTGCTACAAGTCTGTAGCTGGCTTTAGTACTGGGGGCACATATGAGCATGAAGCCACATGGGAAGTAACTGCACTAAATGATTTGAGACACATTTAAGGGCAGAAACAAAGTGCTATGGTAGCTGAGGGAGCTCCAGCAAATTTCAGGGGTTGTGGGAGTTTGATGTCTCTTCAGGACCAGCTGCTAGCATTAAAAAAAGGCATATGAAGATTCTTTTATCTCCTCCCTAAATTTCATGCTAATGAAACCAATCCTGTCGAGCACTGAGAGCTGCAACCCCTGCCATGTGTCCCCAGTGCCTTGTCAGCCTCAATTTTTAAAAGTAACCATAGATTTCTTCCATGGTACAGGTTCCACCATATTAGCAGAGCGGCTGGGATTGTCGACACCGAGCTCGCCCACATCAACACCCAATTCCCCCACTGTCCTCTGCAGTGGCGTCTCTGGTCCCTTATTGTCTACGTGTGGCTCTGGCCCCCTCTGCAGCTCTATCAGTGGTAAGAGAGGTGGGATCCCCTGCTGCCTTTCCTTTGCCTCCTTTCATAGTCTCACACTTGTCTCCCTGAAGGGCTCTAAAAGCACAATAATTGACAGATTATTATTATCCCATCACCTCCCCTGGGGAGGCAGGGAGAGCCTCTGCAAGGGCTATTTTCAGTCTGTTTTATGTGGAAGCCGCTTGGATGCCTAGACAGCAATATTTCTCTAACCCTTTTCATCATGAAAGGTCCCAAGGGGAGCAGCGGATTTTCTGCTGCATGCGTGGCCCTGTGACGCAGAGCTCCTTCTGGAGAGCTCTGTGGTACTGACACATCCAGGCTTGGACTGGAGCTAAAGGTCTGCCTACACCTCCTCCCCTTTCTCCCTCCACACACCTTCAGTAAAACACAGTATTGCTATTTCTAATGTGCCAATGTAGTATATGATATTTAGATAAATGCACACTCACTAAAACGGTGTAGGCTGTTCTACAGCACTTTTAAAACTCCAGACACCTGCACAGTCCCAAGGCACTGATGGTGGGATACATAACTTACCAAATCCTTGTTGCATGGGAACAGCTGTCTCTTGGCTTGCTCTTTGTGGGCAGCAGACCCCAGTAAATGTTGCCTTTCTGCTGCCTTGAGCCTTGGCATGTTAACCAGGACTTGGCGAGTAGGACAGCAGGTCACAGGAAGGAACCCTGGTCCTGGAGCATGCATTTCTGCTAGGGCATGGTTCCTCCCTCTGTGGCTGCAGGGCAGAAATCACCTTGGGATGTCAGGAAGCAAGAGGAGTGACCATGTTTTTTTGTGTTGCAGGCACAGCTCCCAACTCTCCAAGCAGCCTGCCTGAGTCACCCATCTCCCCATCCGTCTCAGGGCCCTGGGTAGATGAATGCACCATCTGCTATGAGAACATGGTAGACACAGTCATTTACTCCTGTGGACACATGTGTCTCTGCTATTCATGTGGGCTGAAGCTCAAGAAGATGGCCAATGCCTGCTGCCCCATTTGCAGACGGGCCATCAAAGATATCATCAAAACGTACCGCAGCACTTAGAGCAGCAGCAGATGCTGTGGTGGGGACCGGGCACGTGGGAAGGAGGCTGTGAAACAACATAGGCCTACCACTTGATCTTTATCCATCACCCAGGAGATTCAAAACCCGTCACCCACCACCACCCTGACCGCCTCTTCCATGGACAACAGATGAGACAAGCTTAGACGCTGCTCTTCTACCCCCCAAGCAAGCCCTGGGGCTGAACTCCAGTGTCAGGGAAGTCGCTATGGACTATTCTCCCTTGTGATTTTAAATTTTATCTCTAAAATGCCAGCTGGTGCAATCATCCCTTTCTACACCATGCACAGCAGAGGGGAGTCTCCACTCTTTAGCATAGACAGCAAGTGGTACACATCTTCTTCCAGAGGCACCCCACATGCAGAGGCAGCTTGGCAGAAGAGAAGAAACGAGCAAGGTGTTACTGTGTACAACCAGCCTGACCAGAGGAGGCTCCTTAGAAAGGATGGAGCAAGGGAAGCATTGACCCAGCGAGGGCGGTGCAGTGAGTACACCTACAGCAGAGAGGCTGGCTGGGGCCAGTGCAGAAAAAAACCCAAGATTTGTGAAGCAAAACCCACCCCATATCTGCAGACAGAAGAGCAGACCCGTGGCAGCCCCTTGAGGGCTGTCCCCAGCACCTCCATTGCCATTCTCTGACAGAGGCTTTCATGGTGGGTTTGGCAAGGAACACTGGCAATAGCTCTACTCCCTCCCAGCAGCGTCAGCCACCTCCTGTCACCACCCTGCTGCATGACGAGCGGCTCTCAAACCCCACCACCACCAACTCGCGTGTGGTCCCCACGCAGCACAAGGGATTCAGCAGCATCTCTTCTCCCATGTGCCTGTGGGAGAGGAGACATAACTCCCTCAACCTTTCTCCCCTACCTTTCTGCCATCCAGACAGCACTTACGAGGAAAAACCCCAGCCTCACCGGGGAAGAATGTATAAACCCACACATCTGTGGGTTACCTTTACTGGTAACTTTATCACTGTGCTTTAAGACAAAACCAGCCGGGTGGTACTCAGCTCTTCACAGCCATACCGGCAGGACACGGCTGTCCTTATGTGTTAGGAAGTAAGGAATGAGAAAAAAATAACTTGAGGGGTTTGGTTTGCTTTGGCTTATTTAAACAAATCTCCTTCTCTCCTGCCTGAGTCAGGAACCTGGCTGTGCCCAGCAGGAACAATGGTGGCCCCCATGGTTCCCATGCAAACAACTGCTGCTCTGCCATGGCCACAGGTGTGACCCAGGGCTGCTGGCCCTTGGGTCTGGGCCGGGTGGCTGGGCAGCAGTAGAAGCTGTCTGCCTTCCTTCCCACCCATCCTGCTACCTTCTGGGATGCAGGGGAGGGAGAGACTCTGTCTGGGTCCTGAGAGGGAGACAGGGCTAGGGTGTCACAGCAGTGGAGTTTGCCTCCACCATATCACCCATCTGGCCAGAGCAGGGGAGGCTGTGGAGTCACATCCTTCTCTTGCACTCCAGCACTTGGCCATTGCTGGGATAGGGGGGAACAGTGTGCTGTAGGGAGAACAGCATTTAATGCACACATGAACTTGCTGCAGGGGACATCATGCCCCCCTCCCTGTCCCCCCACAGCAGGTGGGTTTTCACCACCCACACTGGCAGAGGTTGCTCCTAAAAACACCTGGAAAACACATCCTTGCTCTGTCTCTCAAAGAGATGCAAAAAGAGACTACTCACTGGGGAGTGCATTGTAGAGCCTTTCTCTGAAGGTGCCACCAGCACTGCAGCCTACCTGGGGCTCTGCAGCTCCCCCAGCCTGCCCTGCCGAGCTCCAACGCTGATACTCTAGGTGACAGGGATTTATGTTATTTCCTGGCATACCTCTGATGTACAACCCAAACCCAGCCCTGGCCCAGCTCCAGAGTTCATGGCTCCCATTCCCAGATGCCCTCACTGAGGGACAGGAGGCTGGGAGGCAGAACCTGGGGGAAGCCAGGGCAGCCCTGCAAGGAGCACAGCCGGTCCTCAGGCACCCAGCCAGCTCTGACTGTGACCAGCACACACAGGGAGCTTTTCTCAGTAGTTACACAAACTTGAGTACAAAGATTTCAAAAAGGAGGAACCCAAGAGGGAAGAAAGTATTGATGAAATAGTGGATGTGGGGAAATGTGCAATAAGCAGCCTCCCAAGCCTTCACCACACCAGTGGGACCAGTCCTCCTCCATGCAGGGAAAGCCAAGGGGTATATTTTATTTTTCAAGAAATTCCATCCATGGGTTCCAGTGCAGTGGTGTAAATTCCCTTTTCACCTTTTCAATTGAGAGTGTTTTAATATATTAACTGTGTTTGTTTTACTGTGGACCAAACTCTAGCAGTTAGGAGAAGCTGAAAGCTCCCCAGCATCTGAGTTCTAAAATTGGGGTTCAGTCCTACCCCTGCATAGGCTGGCCTCCAGCTGGAAGCAGGGAGGAGAAAAAGGCTCTCTCCAGGGAGGAAAAAAAAAAACAACCAGCAAAATCAGTAAAAATAACAAAAATCCTAATCCTTTGTTTTGTTTGACTGGTGTAGGTTCCCATGTACCTCTGTGTTGTGTCATCTGCATTTCATTGCTTTACTTTAAGATGTTTTGTGTTCTGTTTAAAGACAAGAATAACTCATTGTGAAAAATTAATTGGATAACTGTGATCGTGAATAAAGTTGATTTAGATATCCTGCAGCAGCATGGCTGACTTGAGTCCACTTTACCACTTCATAAGAACAGCAGAACACGATGGCGAGCACAGTGAGAGATCTCAGGCTTTCCTTCAGTGCTTGAGGGTGGAAGAGTGCTGGGAGGTGGATATTAACATCCTCTTGGCAGACACCACACACACATAAGGAATAAAGGAAAGCACAGAAGTAAAAGCAAGGGCTAACAGCATTCCTGAAAGCTTAGCCCCACAATCCCAAGCCTCTTCTCCCTCCCCAAAGAGAGGTCACAGCTTCTTTACTCTCACTGTCTTGTTTACAGTCTCTTCCACAACCACAAAAAAGTGCCCTCCACCAGCACAAGAAAGAGAACGTGTACTGTGAAGAAACCCAGGACACTCTGCTCAGCCTAGGAGGGGCAGGTAGGGTGGCTGAAGATGAGGCAGAGCAGCACCATCCCAGCCCTGAACTGAGCAACACATTGAGAAGGCACACTGACAATGTGGTCTGGACAAGTGAGATGCTGAGATAAGATGCACATGCTTCCCGAGTATGTAGCAAGGGACACAGACTCAAAGGGAATTTGGGCTCTTCAAAGGTGATGCCAGTTTCCTCAAAACCCACTCCTCTGTTGCAGGTATCTGCTCAGGAGGACACTTACGATACAACAAATGTGAGATCTTCCTCTCATCTTTTTGTTTAACTATTCAGTAGATGAGAGACTATCTGGATCACACTCTTGTCACGGGACATATTTGAGGGGGCATCTCCCTCAGTGTGGGTGTTCCATCTGCCAAGGGTCAGGGACATCCCAGGACATCACCAGGAATTGTGTCCTCAGCCACTCCAGCTGAAGCCATTCCACTCTAACAGTTCCTCAGTGGCCTAAACCATTCCAGGCTGGGTGAAGCAAAACCACTTCTCCAACACCAACCTGAGGAGATCCCAGCTGTCAGGACAAGGCAAGTCTGCAGAGCTGTGTGCTGCCCTCCAAGAGCTGTTCCAGCTCCTGCCTTCCCTGGGATTGGAGCACCTCTAGTGGGTCTGGAAAGTCTCCTCATTCCCTCAGGAATGAGGGACAGGGTTGCACAATACAAAATGTCCTAGAAACTGGTGGCACTGACTTGCTGGAACACTGCCACAGATTAGGATGAAACAAGTGCTAACGCTTTGGGCCAAACTCAGATCTTCCCCTTCCTTGGCAAGAGGGACCATGGCACATGTGCCAGGTGTTCCTCCTGCCAGCCTCAGCCTGTGCAGCCCCTCATGCAGCTGCCACTTGCAACAGCCCCAGCGAGCTTCACATCCTCATCTGCCGAGCATCGCTGGAGGCACCCTGCCCTGCCCTCCGCAGGCCACCACCATCACCATACCACAACCCAACCAGAGCTGCAATTTCGCCATTGCTCCCAAGCTATTCTCCACCAAGCCCAAGTGTGTGGAGCAGAACTGGCCTTCCCCAGCGAGGGAATGGCGGCAGCGCGGCGCTCCCGCTGCGTCCTGCGGGGCTGGGCCCGGCTGTCCCGGCACAGCCCGCGGCGGGCGAGGAGGAGCCGGAGGAAGATGAGAGGGAGGATGCTCCGAAAGCGGTCCGGGAGCTGCAGCGCTGGTCCGGCATCGCCACCTGGTGCTCAATGCCCGGCCCGGAACTCAGCTCCCGCTCCTCCCGACATCGATTTTAACAAACACTGCAAAATACACTAAAGTAGGACCAGAAAAATTCAGCCTTGAGTGCAGCACAATTCTGGTAGTGGTTCTCCGAGAAAAATGGGCAAGAAGGGAGCAATTAACAATGAGTTACAGTGTGCAAGGGGATACATTAGTAAATAGTGATTGCCAGCCCAAGAAAACACTTTCAAGCTGTTTGGCTCACTCAACACAAAGGGAAGAGGGGGCACAGCTTCCAGTCCCACTTGCCACTGTGTTCGTGCCCAGGACTGTGTGCTGTGTCAGATTCAATTCCTGGCATCCTTCAGAGAGCTGGGGTGCCTGAACAGGACTCCTTGTGCACCATCCACCTACATGCCAGCCCAGAGGAACATCTCTTACAGTCAGGCTGGGAACTGAAGAGCTAAAAACCAACCTTGTTACTCCTCTACTATTAGATCCCTTCTTATAACTTCCTCCCCCAATATATCCCCTAATCCACTGCCTTTGGCACCCCCAAGAGATGTCCTTGCATAAGGAGAGGGGATCCATTACCAGAAACTTCAGTTTTACCAGAAACTGGGCTTTGCACAGCAATGACCTTCTACTTGTTGAGCTATTTGGGCCTCCAACCTTCAAAGACAGGTAAGAGCAGTGGCCAGAAACCTTGCAGGATCAGACCTCGGTATCCCACGTTCAAGCACCACCTGCTCTGCAAACTGCACACAGAGCTCATCTCACCTTGCAGAGCAACCCTAATCACAGAACCAAAGCACCACTTTTGTAAAAGCATGATTTTCTTCTTATTTGGAACCTATCCTTCTCCAAGAAACATCCTTCTTTGAGTACTGTAAACCTTAAGAACTTGTACAACACAGAAGTTCTTCATGTTTCAGGGCTGAGGTGACTTTTCCATAAACTTCGTGGAATAGAAAAATACAAAAATACAGCATACAGTAACAACTTCAGCCAGGGAACAAGACAAGGTCCATTTAGCCTAAGATGAAATTTGCAATTGCACGAATGCACAAATTACAAGTTATTCTGGGAAAGATAAGTTCAGTAGAATTCAAGTGTAATCAAAACAGTACTGAAAAAATTAGAAGAAAAACCTCAACAAAACAAACCAACTGGATCACAATTAAAAAGGTCAAAAATTTATTTTTCCTTAGGGCATAAGAGGAGTTGTAAACAAAATACCAACAAACAAACAAACAAGTCACAAGTCAATTCTTACAGTCTGCAAGCATTTGAAGACAGAGTACCCTTTCCCCACCTCCCCCCGAACACTGCAAGCCTGCTCAAATGGTAACAGGCAACAATCCTGGGCCCTGAAGGTCCAGGGAGTTTTGCCATGTCCCAAGCTGGGACTAAATTTCTCATGTAAGAAGGACACTGCATCTGTTTTATCAAACACTTAAAAAAAAATAAATCCAACAAAATATAAATATTACAGACAAAGATTAGATTTAGCACCACCTTTGGTCCAAGCAATCAATGAACTGGGAGATGACAGGTACAATTTGTTCAGCAAGTCCTTTCTGCCCAAGTCTTTGAAAACATTATAGGTTCACATTGCAAGAACTTGTAATATCTCTGAGAAAACACTTCTGAAATTCTGGCAGTCCCTCACAAACCTCCTAGGTCCTGCACACAGGGAGGAGGGAGCATCCTGGCTGGGCAGCAGCCCCCAGGTCAGCAAGGATCACTCAGAGCACTTGGCAGAGCCCCGTGGGACATGGCAAACACTGTGCCAAGGGTCTGCTCCTGCTTCGGCCCAGCAGAGCTCTGACTTCAGGACAGCTGAGGACCAGCAAGAGCAGTGACAGTGTGCATCCCAAATATCCCTTTCCACCAACATTTGCCACCCTCCACCACTGCGGCACCTGTGAGCTGCCAGGGTGGCTGATGGCAGATGCCTGGGAGGAGCTGAAGTTGCCTCAATGCAAGTTATTTCAGCATATCTGGAACATGCAAATCAGGAGTTCTTTTATCAGTTGTAGTTTACTCCAAGGCCTTTTTAGGCTCATCTTTTCCAATACACACATGCCCAACAAATGCAGGGCTCTGAATTTTTGCAAAGAGGTGTCACAGCACTAGTGTGTGCCAGGACACACTCACAAGGACCTGTGGTAATCCTAGAAGAAAAATGAGGTTCATAAAGCAACTGGAAATATTTTATGTTCCTTACAACTCTCTCTCCTCTAAGTGTCCAGGACTCAAAATGTCTTTTCCTTTCCTGTAGGAATGTTTGAGAAGTCCTGATGAACCATTATTAAATGCTGTTCATTTTCAAAGTAACAACAGCTCTAACAAATGCCTGTAGAAAAATGCTGAGATCTACTTCTAAGCACAGTAATCTGAAGTCTTTGTTCTACATCTTCACATGTACAATTGCCCAAGACAGATGGTGTTCCTCATTCTCTGCTGAGAGACCTACAGAGTTTTCACCTTTACAAACAGACATGATTAAAATTTCCAAAAACAAGCACTTGTTTTTACTTCGCTGTTTTAGAGCACGCTGGTCTAGGGAAAAACCCAACCCTCAATTACTTGACATTGTTTTGCAGTTCTCTGAGCAAACAGTTGGTCATGGCACAGAGAGGAGGGCAGCCCCTCTGAGTGCTTTCCCTGTCCCACACAGGGCACAGCCATGAGGACAGCTATGAAATAGGGAACTGCAGTCAAAGTCTGAAAATCTGGATTAAGGGGGAGAGTATGCTTTTCACAGCTCATTTCCCCCACCACTGTCAAATCCAGAGCAAATGAAAACATTGTACTATGATGATTTCATTAATTCTTGCTGGAACAAAGCCACACTTCTTTTGTCCCAGTCACAGAAACAGGCCCCCAGTGTCTATCAGCTAAATCCTTACAGGTCCCAGCTGACTTGTGCTGAAGTCTGATGGAAATTTCTAGACAGTCACTTGGGGAAAAAGGAGATTTGTGTTTTCCTCATTGCTAATATATCTTTGGTGTTGGCCCACAGAAAAATTGCTCATTTTGTTAACTAGTACTCTGATCTGCATGCAGTCTTCCCAAAGGTTTACACACAGACTCAGGGACTGGTCACAAAAAGATCTGTTTCATGCCAGTTCAGACAGATTGGGGCATCTAACCCCTCCCTCATTAACAATAACTCTGACCACCAATGACAAAAGATACTGTTAAATGCAGAAAGTGTCACTTTCCTGGATTCCAGTTTTACTGGGATGACTTTTTCTCATGCATATGATTTCCTTTCCTAGGAAAACTTCTCACAGACCCAAGCACACCTGAACCCTTGCAGGAATTGTTCATTGTACAAACAGTTTTATCCAACTGGTCAGCATCTCAAGTTCATTAAACAAAAACTGAACAATGCTTGAAGCTAGTTATTATTTCTGTCTCTAGCTCACATTTGCTATGACATATTGTGAATGGCAAGATACCTGTCACCTCTCTAAGAATTAATTCATGACCAAAAGCTTTAACATCTACATGATCAACAATATTCACTCCACTGCCTTCAGTGGAGCTGGATCAGAGGCCACAACAAAATATGGTCTAAAGCTATTACCACAAAAAAGGATTTCCCCAGACTCATCTTCTTCCTCTCCTAGCTTAACTTGCAAACCAAAACAAACTAAATGGTCTCCTGCCCACAAACTCTCTTAAAAAAAAAACCAAAACAAACAAAAAACAAATAAAGAAACAAACTCTCAGCTAATTCCTTCTCGTATTTACTGCAACAGAAACCACACCAACTTCTAGACCTTTTCCCAAGCAGAACAGACAGATTGGTTCCCATATTAAAAACAAAACAAACAAAAGACAAAGAAGTGTCACCAACTTGACCCCACACACACTAAGACCAGCCACACATTTCTCTATCTCTGGTCACCGACATACCCTCCCAAGATTCCAAGCTCCTATCAGGTACATTCCCATCACCTAACCACTAAAAGATGGAGCTCTCACCAACACAGAAATGACAACAGTATTTAGTTTTCAAGGTCACAATAAGAACATCAACCACCCAAGAAACCCACTGCAAGACTTTCCTTAGACCAGGCCTAGATCCCTATTTTTTAATTTTTTTTTATTTTATTTTTGGTCAACTGAAAATATGGGACAGCAAACCCTTGAGAAGCTTCCAGTTCAGACATGTGCCATTGCTCTACTAATGCAGAGGAGCACAACAGCTCAAACAAATTTCAGCCTTCCTTCACCAACAGTTTTAGGCTCCCAGTAACTCACTACCCACAGTTTGCAGATATAATCTGGGCTAATTAACAGCTACAGATGTGCACAGCCATCTGAGCTGCTTTCAACACCTACCTGGAGTTATCTGCACCTGAACTTTAGCCTAAGCAGCAATCAATCAAGCTGCTGGCAGGACTTCTCCTGACATGACATTTCATATTGAGCCTTAACTGAGGACGCTCATCTACATGATTCTCCCTAAACACTGCTAGCAGAGTAATAAGCACTGCTGTCTGCAATTAAATCTGCAATAAAGGAACAGCAATGATGTATTGTGCAAGTCAGCCAGACAGCAGAAATGGACTCACACTGTACACTACTGGCCCCACAACACTCACTTCGAACCCACAGTAGAAAAAAAGTCATTGTAATGCTATACACACTTTTCTTTTGCAATATTCCAAGGTTTGAACTCATCACAAGTAATGACCAAGACCTTTCAGCAAGCCTGCTCAGCATGACACAGAAAAATTCCTCCTAGCAACTGCCAGCAATTCTAACTTCCTCCTTCCCTGAAAGCCCAAGATTAAGTCAGCTGTTCAGTGAAATACATCATTTTTTAAAAGGTTTATTTTTCTTTTCTTTTTCATTTGTTCCAGTTTACTAATTACTACAGGCTAAGTTCCAGTGACTGCACTATTCTTTTCTGTCCTGCTTCAAGGGGACAGAAACAAACCAAATGAATGTGTTCTGACCCAGAGTCAGAACAGAATTCAATGGCCCTCTAGTCATCACCCAAGGCTGATGATGGGGTTTTGTTTATTTATCCCTCATGACCCAGAAGCAGTTCAATAAGCTCTCCAACCACAAAAGAACTGTTTGCACAGAGAATGCTGCCACATTGCTTACCTTTCAGATAATATCAGATACAGAGTCAATATAACGGCTTTCATGGGGAATATCTGGAGAAGCCTGAAATGCTTACCTAAATATTGTATCTTGTATATAAAAATTTTTCTTAGTGCCAAGTGATTCTCCCTTACACCTGTTTTTCTCCTCCATCAAACAGGGACCAAGACAGGTACCACTGTAACCAAATAACCCTCAGCATCAGGGAGAGGTCACTAAAACAAACATTGTTCCAGAAGCAGTGCTAGCACAGGGCTGTTCCTGCCCACATGGACAGATCTAGAACAGCAATGTTTGCCCACTCCACCAGCTGAACCTCGGTGTATGCAAACTCCAGACACACAAACTGCCTCAACTACAACAAGTATATAACCTATGTTTGTCTTCTTTTGGTGGATTGGTGGCTTCAGGATACAGATTATCATAGTATGTTAGGGATTGAAACTTTTCTCAAAAACAAAAAATTCTATCACAGAGCAGTGATGTATTTAAACCATCTATACAGAGAAAGCACCTGCAGTGTCGGACCAAATAATTAATTGGCCTTATTAAAAACATCTTTTTCCTCATATTTTATCTATCTCTCCCCTGCCAATATAGTTACTTCTAATTTGTTTTCTAATTTCTTTCCAAATCATCATAATCAACTTAATTCCCATAATTTTAATTCAGTAACAAACAGGAGTCTCAACTCAGGACAGTAGTGGCTTATGCTGACAAGAACAGGTCTGTAAAACGCCAGTGTGAAGCTTTAAACCAAATTTATTTATAAAAAAAACAAACACAAAACAAAAAGAAAATTGCACTCTCCAACTAAAAATCAACACTACCTTGATGCAAGAACAAATGAAAACATAGTTGATGGGACCAGCCCAGCCCTGACAATATAAAATGGGGGAAACAAATTTCTTCTGGTTATGCCAGCCATGTCCGCACGCAGTGCGGCGCAGCTTCCGCCCCGGGAACTGCTGCGGAGTCCCCGCCCTGACACAAGGGCACACAGGAGGAAAGATCTCCTCATCCCATCCTTAGCACACCCTGCAAAACTGACACCCCAAAGCAGAGTTATGGGTGACTTTTTACAGACACCTGTGCTTTGCTCCAAATTGGGTCTAAGATGGAGAAGGAAAAGCAGCAACAGCAACCTACATCCCAACCCAAAGTCAGCTGACTGGGGGCTTCTGCATCCAGCCTTATGTACAGTACTTTATTTGAAAATTACAGAAACACACAACAGACATGACTACTGAGCAGCACAGAGAGAGAGAAAGAGCAACACAAGCACTGGGCATCGTTAGCAGAGGCCATCAAACAGTTCAAGTGTGCAGACACATTCCCCATGCATCGTTGTAGTGCTGGTCCCTGCTTCTAGCAAGCAACAAAAAGCAAGTGAAAACAAAATAACTTAGACAAATATATGCTCTCAGACCATCATACTGGTACTGTTGGCAGCTATCAAACACTGAACTGATACACAGCACTTCACTATGTGGCTAAATAGCATCTGAAGCTGACAGAGAAGGAGCTGCTGGTGATGGAAAACCACCAGCAAATAGCAGCAAAGCTCCAGCTGGTTTTAAAAAGCTGCAAGATTTGCAGCACAGTGGATCATGGCAGGGCAGCACCAAGGCTAAGCAGTCCTGTGCACCCTTTGGAGGTGTAGGAACAGAGTGCACAGAGCTTGCTTTTGCTGAGAACGGTCCATGCTGAGCACCCACAGGGCTCTTCTGGCAGTGTAACTCTACTGATGCTCGTGGGCTTCTTGCCAGTTCAGTTGAGAGCATGTGAAAGAATTAAGTTGGCGCCTCAAAACCAGATTGCTAATTGGTAAAGTATTAGAGGTTTTCCAAAATCACTTGTTTGATACTATTTCAGTACAGCTGCAGAATTCAGTTTTTCTGTTTGAATGCAAAGGTCTCTGGTAATACTAAAGCTTTTTGACAAACCTAAGAACAGCAGGACAAAAATTAAGCAGAAAATGGAGGTACATCCCCTCTCCAGAATAATGAACTAGAGCCACAGGAGATGTACTTCCCAGAGCTCAGAGAGTCAAGTGCTCTGGCTTTCACATTTCTCTTGCACCTTACAAAAATAGTCCAGTTTTTCAAAGGTAGTAGATTTTGCTGCTACCTGTAAAATCACATTATTTTTGACAGATGGAAGTTCTCCTTCCATTCAAATAGAATTTAAGACAATACCTCTTTTGAAGGGCAAAGTTTCTGCCCAAATTGATTTAGGACCTGAGAGATCCACCTTTGCGAGCCAAGAAATATGAAATCAATATCCAAAACATCTGTGAAGTTCTGCAGGTGAGAATTAACCCAGATAACAGGGAGACTTTTTCTTCCTAGGTTAACAATAATGACAGAAAAGAAAGGACCTGTAAAAATATTCCCATAGCTCTTGCAATAAATAGAAATAAAAATACAGTATCCAAACTTGGGACTGCACCAGCAGAATTATTTTCCCTTCTGAAGTTACCACCAATTCCGAAGTGCAACAGAGGACGTAGCCAGCAGAGACAAACCAGAAGACGGAATCATGCATGGATGACATACAGAGTGTTTCAAGCATAGCTTAGAAGTCCTGTATTGATAAGGATGTTAATGCACATTCTATACATAATCCTGGCAACATGCTGCATAATCCTTATACTTTCACTAACAGGTGATACTTTATGGAAAGCAGCCATTCCCAACACAAGCCACCCCAGCTGTCAGTCTCTACCTACCCAAGGGTCCTGTTTTCATCCAGTTGCCCCCTCCACTGCATTTCCCCTTCCCTAAGAGTGCATGAATAGAGAATTGCAAACATTTCACACTGCACGTTCCACTCCAAGTCCTGGATGAGGGGCCTGTTTATTCTATGAATATTGCACTTATCCACTCATTGGATTTGCTTTTTCTCAAGAATGCAGAATATTTGGGAAAAAATAGAAAGAATAGTAGGATACAACACAGGAAAATATGAGTTATTAACAAGCTAGCTATGAAGATCTAAAATTAAATAGTACTAGTTCTATCCTGTTAATACTAGTAATATGAAAATAATGAATGCTTTATCAAATTCCCTTGTTTTTCATATAAGATAAAAGCAGTAACTTTCTTTTTAACTGAGGAAAGCAATGAATATATATTACAATAAAATATGATTCATTAAGATCTGAAAGTGATGAAAACAATTATATAATGCCTTCGTCAAACTTTATAGCATCATAATGGAAGGAGTCATTAGGGAACACATCCACAAGGGACAAATGCATTTTTAGCTATACCCATGCAGATGTGAATTTCCATTTTGAAGAGTCTAGCTGCAAGACAATTCCAATCTTTCCTTATTGTGTATTTGCTATTATTGAATACATCAACTTCAAAACTTCCTGTTGACACATCAGTTAAGTACCCCGACATGTGCCCATCATCTCTTTTGTCCTGAAAGATTTGGCTTGCAAAGGACTGATACATACAACTACACTCATCCATTGCATGGAATGACAGCTAAAACAATGGACCAGAGTTGCCTCCCATGGGGAAGGACTCCTAACAAAATGCATGACTCTTGCTGTTATGAGAATGTGTTTTGAAAGGGGATACAAGGGAAACCAGCAAATAAACTTTTCAGGCATTATATAAACCTCAATAACGAACTCAGAAGTGCTCATTATTATTAAAGTTGCAGTATACAGCAAGACACAATTTTCACATTCTTTAATTTTGTTCTCTGGCATTGGAGTTTGGAATTTCTGCTGGTCCAAATTCAAGACTTTGGAAAATACAGAGGGTGGGTGAGAGCAAGACAGCAAAAGCAGCCACCTCTCTCCCCAGAGGAGGGCCCCCTTCAGCTGCAAACGGCTTTGCTCAAGCCCTGCAGACTCCTCCTCTTAACAAGCTGGTTCAGGGATAAACCAGAAAGAGAAATTTAAACAGTACTATTGATTTCTGCATTGAGTGTTCACTGAGGTGTACATTACATTTAAATATTGCTCTTGATCCAGTGTCAGTTCTGGCAAATTTAGTAAATAAAAGGCGACGTTAACATTTTTAGAAAAGAGCTAAAACACTTCTAGCACTACACTCTCCTCTGAGTACTCTGCTAGGTTTTCCTGCCCTGCAGTCAGCTTTTCTGATGTGGCTTAAGGCCTTTCTTCTTCACTCAGCTAAGAGTGAGGGGCTTGCTATTTAGGGTGTCAGTAGAACTGACCAAAACTAGCTGCTCATTGATGGAAAAAATAATAATTATTTTCCTGATATCTCTCAATTGAAAGAATTAAAAAAAAAAAAAAAAAGAGAGCATCTCTGTGAGAGATACTATAACAATGGTAAGGCAGGAATAGGAAAAATTGCATTGGGAGCATTTGTTTTAAAAGCGCCCTTTTAAACACAAGCAGCCAAAACAACTACCAAGTGAAGGGAAGCCCAATGGAAGCTTTTCCACCAGGGTGGAAGCCAGCATGGCAAGTGGTGGCCAACAATAATTTCTGCCCCCAAGTAGGCCATCTGCACCCCATCTGCTTTCTGGTACAGGTGAGGGCAGAGGGAGGCCACAAGTGTGGCTCTGCAGCCCATCTCCAGAGCCTGGCCTCTCCTCAGGAAGGCATGGAGCCTCTGAGATGGGATAAAGCAGCAACTGAGCCATGGAGCTGCTGCATGAGGAAACCCTGGCAGTGCTGCAGGCACCCTCACACGGAGTCATCCTGAAAACCACCTCCCTGCAAAGGCCAGAGCTGGAGAAGCAAGGCAGCAAGATGGAACAGGAGCTGTGGGACACATGGACATCCCTTACAGAGCTGCCTCAGGCAGATCCTGAAGCCTCCTAACCTGAGCCTCACGGAGAACTTCCATCCATGGGGCCAGCCCTGTGCAAGGCACATGGCAGCCAGGTGCTGGAACTGTCTGCCAAAAACACTTGTGCCACCCCACACCCTGCAAGGACTCCTGCAGTTTAGAAGTGCCCTGGGCTTGGCTTTGCTGGATGCAGATGTATTTCCAGTAGCCTGGAATACATTTCTGTCTCCTTGCTGCTCTTCCCTCCTTGATTAGGGGCTCGTGTCAGGCCATACCATACTCAGAGAATTCAGTGGCTCAATGCAGAAGATCTGGGAGCTGTGCTTTACATCCCCCCAAAGAGATGACCTAGTGGGAATGTCACTAAACAAAACTTTAGAATATTTTAAATAATAAGTTAATTCTTAATAAATATGTGCTTCAAGAAAATGATAATTATATACTGCACCTTTAAATAATGCACTTAGTTCTCTGCATTGGCTTCCATTTTGGTTTCTTTTATTGTTAAAGTGCATTAATTCAAAATAATGAACCACTTCCGCATCATTATTGTTAAAATAAATCATAACATTAATACCAATCACTAAGTCACTACTATTAGTACTGCAATCTAGCAGATAACTCTATGTATTGCTCTATTTAATACTGTCCAGCAGAAGAATATAATACTTCTATTATAATTTCACAACAGCTCCAGCAGTCTTTTATGGCTGCTACCATATTAGTACAACTAAAAATGGGGAGAAGTAGAGAGACAGGGCCACAATGTCTCAGATACACGTCCAGCAAGATGTAGCTAACTGGACACACTCTTACACATCATAGGGTGAGACATTAAGGTACCAAGAGGACCCCGCACTGTGATATGAGCTGTTGTGCACTTTACACCTTCTCCTGCCACCACAATTTAAAGGGATCCCAAAGAAACAGCCTCCCCTCCCCACCTGCATGCAGAGAGCTGCTCGAACCACAGCACTGTTTGTAGCCTGTAGTTGTGGCACCTGGGTGTTGTTTCAACTACCAAAAGGACATCAGCCACATCTGATGTAGGCAACTCTCTCAGTGTTATCATGGAAATTAATAAAACATCCAAACCACACACACACACAAAAAAAACCCAAACCAAAACAAAACAAAACAAAAACCAAGAAAAGAAAAGAAAAGAAGACAAGAGAAACATATAAATTTCCTCTTTTTTTTTTTTGGCAGTGAAACATCCCCAGTAACATATGGTATTATTGTGCTGTTTTGCTCAGCCCCTTGATCCCAGCTATTTTGAAGCCTTTATAACCTTTAACTTTCAAGCCAAATCAGTATGAAACTGGTGGAAAAAAGGACATATAATGCTTTGTGTAAACCAGTAGTGAAATGGTCTGCCCCTCCCCCCTTTGAACAGATTTACAATGCTGCCTATTATTTAAAGGAATTAGATATTGATCTTGAGTGATTAACAAGGCCATTTAAGAAAACCCCCAAGCATGACTTCCTTAAACACAGTAGGGATTTAGTAAATTATGTTTACAGTACAAGGCTACCTCACAAATTATTCCATATTCCTAGCCTTTTCCAATGGATACCTCTCCCATATCCCAACCACCCACACCGTGCGCCACATTTCAAAACACGAGTTAAGAAAGGCAAACAGAACTGGAACTAGAAGAGGCAGCTTCCTGGTTAGATGCATTGTAGACCAAATTGCTTTGATATTAAATCTCTGAGCCTGAGAAGCCCAGGCCCACTTTCCAGTACAAATGTACTCTTTGGATTCAAGTGGGAACAGAAACACATATTTGGCTCCTACTTCAGTTTTAAGTCTTTTCTGGTAAAACCAGACACACACGGAAAGAAAATACAGTACACCCAGAATGCATAGAAAAGACAAAAACAAAACACAAAAGCAATTCCCCAAAAATATACAAATTATGTGCAGACTGAGTTTGATGGCTTTTTTTTTTTCCCACTCATTGTAAACACTGATGTTGCAGAAGGTTATAAATATTTCTCTCTAATATCTTGGTGGGCCCTGCCAGCAGTCAGCACCCTTGGATTTGGACCAGAGGGCAAAACAAGAACTAACACATCTGACAGTTTTGTCTTTAGTATCTTAAGGGACTTTGTTGACTTTGATAACTTTTGAGAAACCCAACTCTGGAAAAAGAATCAACCAGTATCACCTGGCAGGAGTCAGGCACAGAACCAAATATGAAGTCTACAAAGTAACAGACACACTTAAGCAAGGGGTTTGTAGGTTTGTTTTTACAAGCACCAGTAGGCATCACTGCCCTCAAACACCTGAAATCCCAACTCAAAGAACAAGACAGAATGAAAGGAAACAAAAAGCCCCCAACCCAGACCACCTGATGGCCTTTTCCGGTGAGTTAGCCGTAACACCGAAGTCGGAGACCAAAACTCCTCACGATGAAAAGGCTCCAACTCTGGGCCTACCAACTGTTGAGTATAGTTAAAAAAAACAAAAACGTGAACATCTCGAAAGGATTAGAGTCCCTCTGTAGTTCAGAAACTTTCACTTGCTGCTTCTCACTGTAAGTTGTGGAAAAGCATTCAAAATTCTTGGGTATTCCACAGATGACACAAATGAGGAGAAAGGGAGCCAAGATTGTAAAACAGTTTGGCACAGAACTCCCCAGGTAGATGCATGTGTATTTCTCTCACAAAAGGCACACGTTTGGTTTCCTATCAATAATGGGAAGGATGGGATGTCATACCCTGTTACACATACAAGAATATTAACAACTTCACAAAAAGGCATTTGACTATGCTGCATCTTCCTCATAGTTGCTTACAACATGTAAACCCCACAAACCTCTCCAGAACATGGCAGATTTGTCCTCATATAGACTCCTCTGTACAAACTGGAGCACAGGGAAACGTCTTTTTGTGTAGCAATTGGTTTTTTCCACACGTACACAGCAGGAACAGTATAAATTAGGGAGGTTAAAGATATTGCAACATTAGTTCTTTTTCTCCAAATAATTTGAGGGCACCCAGCCTTTGAATGGCTTCACACCATTCATGATCTGGCAGTACCACCAGCCATTTGGGTTCCTTTCGAGGACCTCCATGCAGACACCTTCCTGAAACCCCGCAGTCTCCTCATCCCCTTCATAGTCTGCAATGGAAACATAGATGTCCTTGAGATTGTTGTGGATGAACTGGGATTTCTCAATGGGCTTTGGCCTGACTGTAGACACAGGGATCCCATTCCTCTGGGTGGGGAGGTTGGAGGTGGTCTCAGAGCTCTCTGTGCCCAGCCTCTCCGGCTGCTTTCCCTTTGTGTCACCAGGCTGTGACCACGCGTTGCTGAAGGAGGAATTCCGACGGACGTTCCGAAGTTGATCTGTAGTTGTCAAAGACTCATTTCTGCGCAAGGAGCACGACAGGTTGTTGTCCTTCGGTGGTGGAGACACAAACACTGACTGTGGACGGACAGCAAGTTGCCTCACACCATTCCTCATTTTAACTGGCCCTGATGCTTTTGAAAAGCCACCAGGAGGTTTGCTTGGGATGGGTGGTGTTGCACGTTTGCTCTGGTTGATGGTGTTCAAAGCCTGGACCCTCTTCTCTATCTTCTCTAAACTGTTTGACTTGTTTTCATTTTTCCTGTTCCTGGCAAAAGAGGAATCAGTCTCTGCTGATGTAGTTTCTCTCTGGTTATCAGGGAGAGCCAAATAGTGGGAAGGAGCCCAGCCTTCCATGTCTCCATACTTCAGATACCACCATCCACTGGCTTGCTTTTCCAGCACTTCCACTTCGACTCCTGCTGGGAAACAAATTTCAGAATCCTGTACCTTTTGGTATGAGTCAGTGGTCACATAGAAACATCTGGAGTCATTTTCTTGCTCAGTTTTGGCTGTATGGCTGGAGCAGAAGATGCCACGGGAAGGAGTTGTGATGAGATCAGCCGAGCTTCTCCGAACAGGGTCATCCTGGTTCTCAGAAGCTGTGCAGGGGGGGCTCGCAGACTCTTCACTTCTTGAACCTTTGAGTCCACCTCTAAGCTGCCCCGTTGGCCTCAGCTGACGCCTTAAAGTGCTAATATCCATCTTTTCTTGGCTCTGAGAGTCTGCCTTGTTCAGGAAGGGTTTGGGCCTAACGATTGGCTTTGCTCTGATGGAAGGACTCTGCCCAGGATCTTTCTTCATGCCTGTTCTTGGTACACTACGTAAGCCGACATCTGAAGCTGATCTTGGTTTTGTCTCCTCACTCCTGGAATAGTGACATTTTCCAAGATCAGGCTGAATGTTTTTGTCTGTCTTGAGCTTCACGAGTGATGATTTAGGAGAGCTGGAACATGGAGAATTCTTTCGGATCAAGGACAGAGAGGAGCTTTTCTGAGAATCCGAATCCCCACTAGATTCCCTGTTTGACAAAGCATCTTCCACGTAACGCCTAAACCCCTCATTCTCATAGATGGTTTCTTCTTCGTGAGCAACTTCTTCTGAAGACTCCCCTACTTTGAACTTAGCTTTCTGAAGTGATGACACAGGCGAGGGCTTGAGGGGCTGAAACAGTCGTTTTTCAGGAGTGCCCTCTTCATGGTGACTTTCACTCACTTCACACTCTGAGTCAAAGCCAAAGGCAGGCACGTCATACTCAGGTTCTTCGTATTTCAGCTTGTGGGGAGAGTCCTGGGTATCTCCTGAAGAAACTGCTCCAGGAGTTGTTCCTTCTTCAGAGTCTTTTGGTTTACTGGGAGGTGCTGGTGGAGGAACCTTTGGGCGGGTTAAAGTACTGGTTCTTCTGTTCAAATTTGGTTTCTTTCTCTTGTCAATGTAAGATGCTGGGGCCCATCCTTCCTTCTCTCCAATCTGCACATACCACCAGCCACCAGAATTCTTTTCAATAACCTAAAAGGTAACAAGGAACATGTTACTTGAACAAAAATCTCAACTCACTGCTTCCCACTCCTCCCCTTCCAATCCACTCCAATGTAACAGATAAATATTACAATTTTTCCAGATACACTGTTAAGACTCACCTCTGCTTTTTGTCCTCCACGAAAGCTTATGCCATCAGAGATGCATGACTGGAATTCAGCAATGGTGTAATATTCCACTTCCACGGAGGGTGGCTCTGGTGGCTTGGGTAACTGAAAACCCTATGGCAAATAGTATGCTTTGTTCATTTACACCAAAGAAGCAGTCAGCTAAACAGCAGTATGAAAACAAAAATGCTTTTAATTCACTAAGACTCATCCTCCTTCCTAATGGTAACTGCCAAGTTCTCCAGAGTGGGAGCTGATGTATTGATATGGTCTAAAAGAGAAAAGTCTTTCAACAGTGGCACTGTTCATGTCACTTTCACCAGCTATTAAAACTAATAATCTTTACCTGCATAGTAAAATATTTTACTTGGGGATGATGAAGCGTGAGCTGCAGTCACACTAAGAACAGCTCATTTATGCTGAGATTTTGTCCAGAAAGACCCAGCTCTGGATGACATGCCACAACTGCAGAAAATTGCATTGCACCAAACCTCTAATAGATTCTATCGTTAAATGCACTATCTTAAAATATAATCCAAATGAATTATTGCTTTTAATATACTGCCGTTCTTTTTAAACAATCTGAACTCAGATTGTCAGATTATCAGGTCAGTGATATGAGCTAATGGGCAACTCTTGTAGCAAAGAAACAAGGACAATATCACAAACCCCCTAGCTTTGCCCAGCTAAAGTGCTAGAAGGGAAGGACTTTACTGCTTGATCAGAACAACACCAGCTCCTCCTCATCCTAACAGACCCAGAAACTCTACTCAATCCCAACACAACCTTTGTAAAGGCTCTCTGAGAAGTGGGACACTGCTATTTACAGCCATTCTGGCAGCCTATTGGACTCCTCTAAAAGCTAAGCCTTTACATTAAGCTGCCACATTTCAGAATTTGATACAATTATTTTTTAAGGTAATAAATGGGATAAAGGTCCTTTCAGGAATATCAATATTGAAAGCTTTTTCAGATAGCACAGTGCTGATCTGCAGGGCAGCTAGGTGACAGTGAAACTGCACAGCTTTGGCACTTCACTACTTAGGGTCCTATGAAAGAACAGTAGGTCAGACAAACACAGGACAAAGACACAAAATGATCCAAAGCCATCAGTGGAAGAAGGGCAAATCACACACTGTGCTTTATTCTCCTGCTCCTCCATTTCTATGATACCCCTTCTGTAACTAACAGTTGATGTTTCATCACACACAGCATGTGGCATTTCACAGAGAATGCACCTCTGCACCTTAGGAACCGTGTCTAACAATGTTATAATTGGATGTTTCTGCACTATAAATGCTGAAATACAGCAGAAGCACAGCATAATAAAATGCCTTCAGATAATAGGATGGTTTGGATTAAATGAAGATAATTGGAAACAGCAGATATGCTCAGGGTTTCACATATAATATCACTGTTATTTTTAGCATGGGATTAAGTGTCATAGTCTTGCCAAAACAAAGTCTAATTGCAAATAATGTGAAGAAAAATAGGAAGAAAATGCAAATGTGCTATTCATGTAGTTTGTTAAGAAGCATCTCTAGTGACAGAAAAATTACAAGTCGCATATTGCTCACAAAGGGTACAGCAAAGATTAAACACTATGTATTGCTAGATAAACAAGCTATTAGGAGGACTTTTATATAAATCTACTACAGACTAGCTCCTATTGAAGATGACAGCTCTAATCTCAAATTGGTACAAATTTCCAGGATTCTAGCTTTGGGGATAAGAAATCATAAAGAGTCTCATTCCTGTAGCATACATCCTTTGACAGGATTCTGAGCCACTCTAAACATGCACAAGAGTGAAGCTTGGCCACCTCAAAGTTGGTAGCAATGGAAGGATAGGACACATTCCCAGCTGCTTAAGAGAAGAGAAGGTCAGAAATTTCAGTCTGGGCTAAGGACATCCAGAGGAAATTTAAACCTTCTGAGTCAGCCAAACATGTTTTAATGCTCATGCACAGAACACAGAAGCTTTATCGTAATCTCCCTTCAGACCTGATTAGTTGGGGCAACATTCTGAATAACAGAAAACCTGATTCATCATTAGGATGCCCTGAGGTCTGCTCAACACTTAATGAATAAACAGGCATGCAAATAAAGGATCCCTCCCACCTTGTACAGCTGCACAAAGTCTGCCAAAGCACCCAGACACCTACCCACTGCTAAGATAAACCATAAACCAATACACACCAGACTGGACTCTCTTCGTGGGGGTGGCCTTGTTCTCAGATTTGGAGAACCTGAGCAGGAAAGGGAACAGGGAGAGTTTATTTAACTTTGCAAGTACTGCTCAACACACTTTTCAGTAGCTCTCTGCTGTTACACAGTTTGAGAATAGAAGACAGTATTTGCAATATTTAAGGTACCTCTATGAAACAAAATAGGAAACTATGAGGGTATACTAGAAATACCAAAGTAGCTTAGGTACTCATCTTTGCTAAGCCAGCAAATTTAAGAGGAAATCACTGCCAGAAAGTAGTGGATTGTATTTTCTGCTGGAACTGACCAGCTCCATTGGAGACTGGCCAACAAAGGACTGGCCTAATACCTATTTTCCCCCTAGCAGTAAAAATAATTTACTAAACACTCACACTGCTCTCTCTCCTAGTATTTTGCCATTACTTGCACAGAATAGCATCAGCATCTGTAGATGAAGTAGTAAAAACCTTATAGCAACTTGCCACCAGGAAAACAGCAGAACAAATGCAAGAAAAGACACAGGTGGTCTCCTCAATTTGAACATCAGCTACATTTCTGGGGTAGAGGGGCACATTTTAGAGCATTCAAAAGGAAAAAAGTATGCTCTGGAAAAATTAACAAAGTAAACACATGCAGGCTAAGATAAAGAACCACCAGCCAGTCTGTGTATCAAGTGAAGTTAAATTTCATCACTACTAGCGAAGGACCACATTCTGGAGTCCCTCTTGATACATCTACAGGCTATGCAAAGGTCTGCTTGTGTGAACTTGGCTGTAAGGCCAGGGCATGAGAGACTTTAGCTTACAGCCAGTGCCAGCCCTGAAAGGTACAGAACAAGAATTCATTGCAAGCCCGTGAAAACCCAGACTGCTTTAATGCCTTACTTATTTGAGCTCTTTGTGGTGCTATCCTTGCTATGGCTGGGGATCCCTGGGCCAGTTTGGAAGCCTGCTTGTCTGAAGTCATCATGGCATTGCCATTAGAGTCATTGCACAGAATGGGCAAACTGATTTCCTTCTTGGTGATATGAGTTTCTGCAGACTCATTTTCTACTTGAGCTTCCTTGTCAGAAGATGATTTCTTGTTCAGCAGGTTACTGATCTCCATGATGTTTCCTATGATTTCCACTGGCCCAGTTAAGTTCTTTTTCCTAGATGGAAGATCATCTTTAGCCTTCTTCAGATATGAAGCTGGGGCCCAGCCCTCTTTGCCCAGATACCTGGAGAGGCAAAAGCAAACACCATCACATCAAACACAGCCTTCTCATGCATGTCAGATAGAACAGCTAAAGCAAAAGTGACAGATGAAAACATCAAAGTTTGCAGTTCTCAAACAAGATTTAGTAGTCTCCATTTATTATCTATTGATTACACATATCAAAGTCAGTTGAGCCAGCAGTGAACTGTGTAGTTGTAAGCCACTAATCATCCTAAGGAAGGAGTCTCTCTGCACAAGAAATACTTACACACAAGGTACAGAGCTTCACCAGTGTGTTTTATACCTCCCCTAGACAGTACTAAGAAAACTCAGCATTTTCCCACACAGTAAAAAGCAAACTAGTAAGTAAAATACTTTAAAAGTCTTTAAACACTCCTAGTGTCAATTCAAATTGAAAATGGGATAAAATAAGGGTGTACAGCACATAGTAGAGAACCTATGCCTGCAGTTTAAGATCATTGTGCAAGCCTCCTTCCCTGAGACTATAAAGAATACTGTGCCTCCTTCCATAATTCCCAGGTCTGCATGAGCAGCTTTCTGTCACTGAGTATATGGGACCCTTAAACTACTGCAGCTTTTTCTAGCGCTGCAAGATCAAGAAACAATTAGCCTGAGGAAAAATGGCTTTGATGGAGATTCATTTTCCTGAACAAGCTCGAGGCAATTTGAAGAAAAACTGGGAAATGTGAACAGACACCTGAATCCAATCCGTGTTACTGAAACACCATCCTGAGCTGATCACACTACACTTCAAACTGAGGTAATTCCTCTACAGCTGGGCTTTAGGGAAATAATTTTTTCTAACTTCTGCCATTCCTAACACCTCAGCAGGGATTTCAGATTACAATCAGACTCCAGGGAGGACCATGTGGATGAACTCTGCTTTCCCTAATGAAACCACAACTTGCTACAGTGAGAGTCACCGAAAACCTTCTCTCTAATCTCTCAAGATACCCAAAACAGGCACTTGAACTGTAAGTGAAAAAGCAGGCATCATTAAAATCCTGGTGCTCAGGAAATCTGCAGGAAATACAAAGGTTAGAACAGTAGGACTCTAAGGTTCTTTATTGAAAAGGGAGCCTCGTTAGACAGGAGAGGAAGGAGCTGGGGCACATGGGATATGAGCAAATCATTTCCTGGCAGGTGAGCATCTTTGTCATGACAACACTTGGATTCTGAGGTTTCCAGTGCGATCTCTGCATCAAATCTCATCCTGGTCTCACCCACCACATCCACACACTTGAGCGTGGCTCTGGGACTTGACAGGGAGAACAGGAAAATGCAGTGTGGATTTGATTCCCTAGGCTTCGTTATTACTATTCCTGCATAAAAGCAAATACAATTGTTGTACTTCTAGCAACAACTACAAGGATCTTTCTGTCTAAAATCCTGCCTTTTCCTCCTCATCCACCTAGACCAGGCAAGCTACTAGAGATTCTGCTTCTCCCTACATACTTGCCTTCTGTCACACACGAAGGTAAAGACGTAGCATCTCTCCTGCTCAGGGAGTTTAGGGACAAGTTCTTCCAATTACTCTGTTGTCAAAGGAAAGCATCCCAAGAGCTCTGAGCTTTGTGTGATGCATGGAGACTAACAAGAAGTAGCAACCTGGTACTAAAATGATTTGAGGGCAAAAAGATTCACAGCATCCACAGCATGGTGTGAGAAGACCATGTCAAGAAGCAGTTTGAATCTATTCAATCCTGTCCCTTTTGAGGCTTTTCTGCTAGGCCTCAACCAAGCCATAAAAGGAAAGAAAAAAAGGCCTGAATACATGCCACAGTTCCTGTTGTGTCAAGGTATCACCCATTGCCATTTTTCAGCCCTGAAGACTTTTGGTTTCATTCCCTTTCGTAGAGCTGCTAACCAATGCTCTCTGCTGCCTTTGGATCAAGTAAATTTTTTTAAAAGACATTTGTGAGTTTATACAATGTGGAGGTGTAGAGGCCTCCATCTGTGAGAAAGCCACAGTGGCCAATGCACTGAGCACTCCAGTTCCAAAGGTTATTTTCAACAGAGCTTGATTGTGCAAAATCAGCAAGAAAAAACAGTTTACATCCATCTTAGCTTGTGGGAGACTGAACATGTTTAAGATCAGAACGGCAGCCACAGGCAGGTTCTGTACTGGCCTGTTAGTTCTCCTGCCAACTGTAAGTATTTGGATCAGCCTGTGTAACCCCACTGCAACAAATACCTCTGATCTCACATAGTTTCTCCCAATGAATAACAGCAGCAACAGATGGACAGTTAATAACTCTGGGCAACATAACCCTCAGTAGAGAGGCTGTTGTAGGCTACTTCTTCCTGTGTAAGCAAATTTAACCTGAAGTTAATGTTGAGCTGTAGTTACCAGAAACTACTGTTTTATTTCTGCAATAACACAAATAAAAACTACTTTCATAAGCGAAATATGCATACGTTTTTTACCTTAGTCTTGAATTTGCTAATCTTTAAGCCCTTTGAAGAATAACCTTAGAAGATTCCTTGATCTTCCCCATTTTATAGGTGAAAGAACTAAAACAACTGGTAATCAATTTCAGCCAAGTCCTGAAGCAGTAACAATTTTCATTTCACATCTTAGGAGTTGAATCACAAGCATCCTGCCTTCCTTCCTATCTAGAACCTACTGGAAACATTCTAAACCCCATCCTGGATTCCTCCTCATTTCAGTGCTGCCAGCACCTCTCAGCTGCACTTCATTCTCATGGGCTGAGGCTCAGAGCAACCACAAAATGAAGGATATGAAGAACAAAAGCTTTATTTCGTATATTGGTACCAAGTTGCCCTGCAGTCAGTCCACTTGGGCACCACAAGATTGTACTTACCTACTGCTGTCACCTGGAGGCAAAGTAAGATCTAAATGATGGATGCTAATGCCAGCTATGGGCACACTGGGAAGCACAGATCTGCTGAACTCAATACAACAGTAAGCAGGATCCCAGGACAGTCTTTCTTTCATTTCTCCCTAGTCCTGATTTTGTTTTTTTTAAGTCATAATGCATGTAGGGCAAAATAAAGACAGACACCAATACTGCCTCTAGCTTGTATATATTGAATTGGGAGGGTTTCAGAATTAGGTGCAGTGATTTGGTTCCTTCATGCTTCCAAAACCCTCCCTGTGTATATTACATGAAGGAAAAAACGAATTAAAACTATAGGAATGTTAAAAAAAGTCAGAAGTGCCTCTGTAAGCCTGAGAGTAACATCTGCTTTCCAGTTCCAGAGCACTGGAATTACTCCAGAGGGAAGCAAACTAGGGAAAGAAAAAAAAAAAAAAAGAAAAAAAAAGAAAAAAAAAGAAAAAAAGGGAAAAAAAGGAAAGAAAAAGAAGGACAGGAAATGAGGATCAGCACATGGCCAAGAATTTGGAGAAATTACATATTTAAGGTGGAACAAGCTAATGTCTTTAAGGTGGATTCCATTTACAAACTACTGGATTTGATCTTCTCTCTACACACTGAAGTGTGTTCAGTCTGTGCAGCCCAGGGTTCGACTGCATTCTCCTCCTGCTCCCTCACACTCACAACAGTGGGAGGAGTTGCTCCTTGGAAGGCACTCGATACTCAGGGAAGCAAATTTCTGCAGGAAGGGAATCTTTTTCTGAGGGGTCCCTAAGGTATTGAGGGCAGTTTACATGTAACAAACAGCACAAGCTGGAGATCAGCTACCCAGGCTGCAAAGGACCAGCTTTTGCAGGGATGCATCACATCATCAACATTTCTGGAAGTGTTGCCCATGGGAAAAATTCCCTGTTTCTCAGAGTTTAGTTCTCCAGCAACAAAGTAGCACAGCGCTCCAAAGCAGCAGAGAGAAGCACAGTTGGCATCCCATAGACTTGTCACACATATGGGGAGCACATAATATCTTCCAACAATAAGAAGGGTTTCTCAAATCACAATGCCTCTTCCAAAAAAGCCAAGCACATGCTGCAATCCCCACCTATCATGGAGTGGCTGGGGCATCCACTGTCGTCCCAGCAGATTGCCATGGATGACAATGCCACAGAAACCACTGTAGCAAGTGTCATCATGCTCCAGAAGGCACTCCTGGTGTATAGCAAAATGTGTCTTTTGGGTGGACTCAAAGGAGTGCACAAGAAAAAGGAGGAAAAAATAGTTCAACTAATTATAGGAGTGTTAATATGGCAAAGGGAAACCTCTGGAGGAAGCCCTACAGAAACCTACAGTAGTAACCAGGCTACAATGCAGAAAGAGAATAGAAAAATAAACTGGAGGTGTCCTGCAATGGTTCTCCCCTCAGAAAAACCTATGTGCTCGATTCCCCTGTCTGAAACTCTGGATTCCACTTCTGTAGACGATTAATGGAGGAAAAAAATGTGACCTGACCAAACCCAGGCGTTTTTGAGTTCCTCCTATCTGGAGTGCCTTCCTGGCTCCACTGCTATCTTTATTAGCTTATTTGCTCCATGGGATCATTAGATAGAAAACTGATATTTTTTTCTTCTAAGTAAGGGAAATCAAGTAAAACAACAGCATTGCTTCAGCATTTTCACAATCCTCATTCAGAGCCAATAAATCAAGCAGCATTCAAGCAAAAACAAGTTATAACTTGGGGAGGGAAAGAGGAAAAAATCATTGTAATTACATGTTGAATGGAAAAAGATGACTATGTGAGATGTTCTGCACTGCTGAGAGATAAACCTCCATTTTAAGCTACCTGTTGTGTCACATCTTGTTTGAAGAGAAATGGGATGTCACAGCACTGACAGGTTCACACACAGATACAAGGCAGAACCACAAAAGATCACTACAACCTAAATGCTGTGTGACCCTGGATGAAGAAAGCTCTCAAGTGGTCATCCTGACACCCTAGATCACTGAGACAATATCTACCCTACAGTCTGCCCATAAGCATTTACAAAGGAGATTCTTAAGTCAAAATCCTCTGCTAGGACTGCTGTTCCAACTACGTAACAAAATTTGATACACAGTAACAACTTCACCTGCCCTTGGAATGCAGTCCCTCTACATTAGGAATACTTAATGTGGACAGACAAAAATCAAAGCAAATTTAGCTGAAACCATTGGTAAGCTTGCAAAAGGGCTACAGCCAGCAAACTGATCTCATATCCCTGAGTGTAACACTACCTGCTCCAAACAGCTCAAGAGATCACAATCAGCCTTTTAGCATTGCTATAAATAGATTTAAATAGGTTGCAGAATAACTCTTATACTGGAAGCACATTAAAATTATATACAACAGAAAGCCTTGTTAGGTCTCACAGATCTTAACTCAGATACGGGCTTTTAACTTGAAGCAAGGAAAAAAACCCCTAAAACTGCAAGTTAAGGCATTTCCTCACTGGAATGGTCCACAGCCTTTCCAGACACTGTATTGTTACTTTAGTCACCGTTGTATCGCCTCAGACTTTTCTTTATGTTTCTTCCACAGGCATTATGAACAATTTGGGATTCCCTGTCTAGCTACAGAATTATTTAAATGCTAACACTCAGTGAATGATCAGAAGAGCTCATTGTCACAGTTTCTGCGGCTTGCACAGCTTCTTTACCTGATGTACCACCATCCTTCCAGGTTCTTTTGGATGACCTCCACGGTGACCCCCTTTTCGAACCCAATCTCGTCCTTCCCCTGGCTGGCGTACGGCTGGATAGTGACATATTTCTCTTCTAGTGAGGGGAGAAAAGGCAACATCAGTTAGGGTCAGGATCAGTCCAGCTGTTTTTCCACACTGCTTGCTTTTAAACTGCTATGCAGCGATTACGTGAAGCCATTACAAAAGGCGGAGCCCTGCTCAGGGGCCCACTGGTTATTTATGCTGACGACATGACAGATAATCAGCCCCTTGCCATAACCCTGCTGCTGATAATCACAAAATGTTTCCATGCCAATAATGACACAAAGTCCCCAGAGAGCTTCCCCCTCCCCTTCGCTTCTTCCCACCTCCCTCCCCCCCTCCGAGTTCCTCGAGCGGGTAAGGGAGAGGATTTGAAGCTGGACTTAACTCCCATACTGTAACTTGACAGAATCAATCCGGCTGCCAAATCAGCCCAGCGTCACTGCGGGAGCTGCAGCCAGTTGGCTCCTTGCACATGCACATGGCTGCACGAAGCATTGTGTTACTGAAACCCGAGTGCCGCATCCCCAGGGGGACACATCTCCCCAGCCCAGAGGGGCTGGCCCAGCACACTGCTCTCCTTGCACCTCCCAAGCAGCATAGGTCTACAGCAGTGAGCTTGAAACGTTTAAAAAATCATGCAAAAAGAACAAGAGAGGTTTGCATATGACAGGAGACGATACAGCATTCACATCCATGGGTTGTGAAGTGTTTTACAAACACACTTTTGCTAAACCTCACTTCAGAGAAATGCAGGTGTGACACTGGTGAAGGGGGACCAGAACTAAGACACACACTTCAAAAGCACTGACTGGACTTCAAGTATGGTGTTTGAGCCAAAAACTTAGCATCCCTATTCATCTCCATCATCTATCCCCTTCCAGCTGGGCAGAGGTTTTAAGCAGACTTGCTGAGAGCAAGCCAATAAGCAGATCAGAGCAGAACAGACACTTGTCAACATCTTCTTCCACCTACCCAGGAGTCATTTACTGCAGCATTCCCATCACACCCAAAGCCAACCTTTCCCTCTGAAGCTTAAAAAATTACACCTGCCATTGAAAACTTGGACTACCATCCTTCCTCTGCAACAGCAGACGTGGTGTCACAAACCCCCTCTCCTCAACCCGAACTCTGGTGCATGTGACATCATGAGTTTCTTTAGTTAGATTAAAGGCAGGAAAGGCAAGCAATTAAGAGCACCTCAGCCAGTCTTCCTAGCACTTTCTACCAGCAGTCACAACAAGGCAGGGAAAGAACAAATGGAAAGTTTTCAGTGCAGAGGAATGGGCATGAAATGAAGTGAATCCAAAGCTCCTGATCACTGCAGAACAAAGGAGCTATGGAAAGGTTGCAGCAGCTTCAAGTGAGCACTCTTTAAGAGTAAAACGGATCCAAGCAGCTGTTTGGTTTTGTGGCTCAACTGCATTTGTTGCTGGGTGAAGCATGGAAACTTTAATGAAAAAAAAAACAAAACAAAGCACTTACTGAGACAAAATAAGAAATAATACCTCAGAAAAGGGAAAATAATGTTGATGGAGCATCTGATGGCAGCAATATCAGCACAGCTACATCTCTGAAGTCAAGTTGCCTTGACTAGTCACATTTGGATCCTTCTAATTCTGATGGGACAAAATCTGTCAAAACCTTTGCTACCAAGAGGAAAAGCCTCTCTGCTGCTCTCCCCTAGGAGACTGCTTAACTGGCTTATCACTGGTAAGAAATTCCAGCTGGTTTGCAATTAGCAACATCAGCATATGACACCTTCCCCACAGAAACACTCCACTACAAATGAAACCTGGCAAATGAAATCCCAGCTTCCAAGTCAAGGGACAGGACAGTTTTCCTAGCTAGGTTTCTGTTCTGAGTGATAGAATTGGACTAATTTTTCCCCTATTTTCAAGTCTGCTGCAGAAGGAGCTCCATGTCTGGTTTCCACTGCATGCAAAGCACTAAACTGAACTGCAGAAGACCCCCAGGCAGCTAGATCTTGTCTCTGTAAGGGCCAAGGTGAAGTTCAGTGATGCTCTGTCCAGATACACATTGTTTCAGACACTTCCAGGGATGTTTCTAGGACAGTAATACTGAGCTAAGCATATATTTACTGAGTCTTGGAAGAAGGCCCTCTTTTTTCTTTCCCCCATACCAAAGCTGCTTTATAACCCAGGCTGTCAGAGGTCACTCTTGCCACTCCCACAGAAATTGCTGTGTTTATTCTATTTTTCCTCCACACAAACACCAGGCTTCAGCTAAAGCCAGCTATTCGGCTGCTTTTGCTAGACAGAGAGTGGTCTCACTCTTCAGGGATGTGGCTCCCCTTTTTCTGCAGATAACCATGCATAGGTTGCTCATTCCTAGCTTCCAACACAACTTTCCAAACTTCTGTGTGAGGAATTGAGACAGTGCTCACCCATCAAAACCAACAGCACTGGAGGCTGATCACTCAGGAGAAACAGTAAGGCTTTTCTGAACTGCCACTGTCTCATTCTGCCCATGAGCACCTTCATTGCTTACATCTTCAGTCTTGTGGCTTTCAACTCAAGACTACTTCTTTTTGAGAGAAAAGCCCCTTATGTGACTCCTCCTTATACTGAACAAATCAAAAAAAATTAAGTACATAGAAATAGGGAGGGAAGAGAGGGAAAATGGGTCTCCCATGAAGCAAGACAATCAAAAGTGTTAAAAATTAACTCTAGAAAGAAAGGTCTGACAATGTTTTTGTTTAGCAGCTGTTTTTAGGCCCACAGAGAAAAGCCAGGAAGCCACCATTACAATTTCCCCTTGCAAAGTACTCTGACAACAAAAATTACACTTCCAAGATTACACACGTTTGGTTTCTGTCAATGCTGCAGGAGATACCACAAACATGCATGAGGTTTGTAACTGTACAACAGTTATTCTGGAGATATGGGCCCCTTGTAATCAAAGTGCAAATTCTGTTTTGTTTCTCAAAGATTATCTCTAGCCAGTGGACACTTCGTATAAACCAAGATTTGCTGAAGGGAGCAGGGGAGCTCCCAGTAGATGTGTCACTGAAGAGGACTGATAATAGCATTCAGCATATCATATTATTACTCAAAAGTCTTTAAGAGAAGTTATTTGACACTTCATGACTGATATGTAAAGTTACTGTAAAGACTTAACAGATAAATGGTTTAATGAAAGAATCAGCAGAGCGTCAGACAGCAGAATGACACTGCTGTGAGTTACACTGACAAATCTCATATATTGTGCTGGTTTCATTCAGCTTCTGTGACAGGCAATAGTATAAAACAGAAGTCAGTGAACCATCCCAGACCTACTATTGAAGTTATATACCCAAATCTACAGAGAATACAAAAGCATATAATTTTGGTTCATTAAGTTTTGACTTAAGAATTACCAGGAGAAAAAAAATAAAAAAGACAAAGGATAATTTGTACTCCCCAGCTGCAGCTTCTGTTACATCAACCTCAGTGTTGAGGTCAAGTGGGCAGAATAAACTTTACTACATGCTACAAAGCACATACACCAGCTAAAAGGCTGCATTTAGAAACAATAGGATGAAAGTCCTATCCCCTTTGAGATAGAAATGGCAATAAGGCAGCTCTGTTCTTAGTGAGTGACAGCCAGAGATCTATTAATTGCTTAGTTAGCCAACTTCACTCACATTTCTTTACCACTCATTTGCAGACCAAAGACACCTTTTCCAGCTGAGCTGAAGGAGCTCTGGATTTTGAGCTGCTCTAGTAAATCTGAACACGGCACACATGAAGCAGCAAAGACCGTTTGGCAAAGAGCTACGATACACATCTGTCACATCATGCATTATCCAACTGCAACCTACTTAGGTTGGAAGGAAAGGATTAGTATGTGTCACTCTCTCTCCTCCCCATCACAGACACTATTTAAAATATGCACAACCAGAATTTTTGCACTATTTCAACCACTCAGCTCATACCTTGCTGCTGTAGCTGTGCTCTGCCCAGCCCTCCCAGACACTGTGGCAACCCAGTGCTCAGTCCACTACTTATTCCAAATCCTCAATTCCCTATCTATCTATCTCCTCTTTCCTTTCCTCCTCCCAAAAGAAGGCAGGCTTCTATTTTGCTTTGGTTCTACCTAAAATCTCCTGAACATATACAGTAGAGAACTGGGACCAAAATATAGGGACAGATCTTGGTGGATCACTGGGAAAACAGCATGGACAGTAGAGAACAGTACCTATGCCCTTGGAACAGCCCACAATACTACAGAGAGGGCTTTTTCTAGCAACAAAGATTTGTCCCCCAGAAAATGTAGCATGAGTACGGCGGTCCAGCTGGAAGGTGTGCACACATACAGGACAAAGGTTCTGAGCTGTACAGTGCCCTGCATTACAGCCACATACATTACTGGTCTATACAGCTGCACCCAACACACCTGGTACAAGGAAATCACTGGTATTTGAGTGTTATGGATCACTTTTTCACAGTAACATCTAATGTCCTTCTGTAACCACTAGAAGAGGACAAAAGAAGCAAAAAGGAAAGAAAACAAAAAACCCCACCAACACAAAAACACAAGCCTTTTGTGTTCCTCCAGCAACACCACAGTGTTTTGCCAAGCTGAGGCCTTTTCTATGCATAAACAGTAATAGCTCTAAAACTAAAAAGCCACTTTAAAACCAGTTTTTGAATTCAGAGCAGTCAAGGCAATCCATACAAAACTTGATTGAAAACCTGGCTAGGATAGTTTAAGCACACCCATGTTTCTTGTCCCACTCATTTTAACATACAGCTTAATGAAGGACAACTTTTCACATAAAAAGAATTTATAATACAGCCATTAAACCATCATATGATTTACAGCAGAGCAAGATGACCTGCAGCCACCTGGGCAATGCTCATTGAGTAACAACAGGTCACCTCTGCAGTCACAGTGTAATGAGGAGTGAAATATTTCTTCTGTTCTGCCCAGCCAATTCACTGGCTACAATACAACACACTGTCTGCAGAAAAATGAGGGATGATTTTTTTAAGATTTGATTTCTTAAATTTTAGGAGGACTTCATGTCAATGACAGCTATTTTTGGATAATTGCACACCTTGACAACTGTGTTTTTTCCTTTTGTATAGGATTGCAGCTTGTACATAGTGAGCAATTGGGTACCTTCCAACACATTCCCTTTAAACAACCTACTTCCAAATAAATTTTCTTTTGTTTTACCTGATGTATTTCTGTCAAGTAGAAAAGGGGAACCTCAGAAGAATTTTTAAGCATTGGTTATGACATTTTCCATATCAGGTGTCTTGTTAGGACACCTCTCCCACAGGAAAAACCTCAGGACAGCTAAGATGAAGCTCCATTCCCTCCTGAAGAAATTGTACCTACTTGGCTGACAAAGCAAGACACTGAACTTGACAGCCTGTGAGGCTCCGTCAATCTCATCTGTCAAACCAGAATTCCATACTTTGCATGTGTGACTGTGCACACACACACACTCCACACCGAAGTTATGAGGTGCCTTGAAATGGCAACTTGCTCCCTCCTCTGGCTGTCTGGATTTATACTTAATGTCAGGTCAAGGAAAGCAGACCTATGGTTTTACAGCTTGAGTTGTAACACAGAGCTTCAGTATCTTTCCAAATCTTCCTTATTCCATCTTCCCAATTCCCTTGGCACTGATTATTTCAGATTCCTCCCAGTTTATCACCAACCAAGGCAACAGACTTGCCCCAATGTTTTCATTGCTCCTCCTCACTGGCCCTTCAGTGACTCTTGCACAGCCACTACCACCACCTCCTGCCTGCTTTGCTCCCTTCCCAGCCTTTCAGCACACACTGCTCCTGCAGAAAGCTCTTGGCACAGCGGTACTCTGGCATTTCAACCAGACTCCTACCAAGAGCATTCCCAATTCAGCTGTTCCATCTTGAATTTTCAAGCCTGTGAGCTGTGCCTTGCTTTAATGCCCTACTACACACATCCACAGGTTCATGTGGATTTCCCACTCCTTCAAATTCTGTGATCTTTTCCCACTCACCCTCATGCCTTTCATATGATGCTTCATCAATCTGAGCAGGCTCCTTCCTCAATGGTATCAAATGACCTGAAGCTCTCAAATCCTTCCTAAAATAAGCCTTACCTACTCCAATTTCCTGCCTTACCAAACAAGCTTAGTTTTAGTCCTCCTCTAAAAGCTTTTAAAAATACTGAATAAGGATCATTTTACTCTCTGGAAACCCCTTTGGTTGCAGTAAGATTCATGCCAAATTGCCACTTGTCCACATTCTTTTGATGCATGGATCTCCTTCTCTTTGTTTAGGCTGTAAACTATTTGGGACAGGAGCCTTGCCTTTAAGCAGCTAAAATACCAATGCACGTTTCCAGCCCTGCACAATCAGTCTCATCTTTCCCAGGCAAATGGCCAGTGCTCAGACATTTCTGCTTCCAAGTTCTGAGTGCCCCATTTCGCATTCCTCTCCCTCACCTCTATTTTGTAAGCTTTGTCTTTTCTGTGTCCATTAATAAACATGGAAGTTATCAGCAGCACTTCAGGAACCAACCAAATAAGGGAATCATGTCCTTTGCTCAGCTGGTGCTTGTACATGCCCCCAACTTCCTGACCCCGTCCTGGTTTGATATGCTGGTAGGGGCAGGGATAGGGGGGATCTGGGCTAGAAATTAGCCAATTAATGATTTCTCAGCAAAATGCAACAGCCCCAAACCTACGTCTTCCAAACCACAGAAGAATTTTCTTTCAAAATACTTTCCCCTCTGTCAGCAGTCTGTGTTTGCCCTCCCCCACTCCTCCGCTCCACCCCCCCTTTGTCAGACCTGCTTCTGGAAAAAGTCTCGCTGTTCCAGAAAGCAATGCATTAATTCAACATGGACTTTGTTTTACTTGCCTAAATATGCAGAGAGAATGACTGTCCACAGTTATCAAATGCGTTCATCTACAGACAGAAGCTCTTCTGCCTTTGTCCCTCTTCCCCTCCCCGCCATTTTTGTTTCAAATTACAGAAAACCTTATGCCAAGAGATAGAAAAGAACAATAATGATATTTCTTCTGAACAACTTTGTATTACACATGCTCTTACTTCAACCAAGCAAGGAGCAATAACCACTTACTACTTTCCTTGGAGAACAGAGTGAAAAAAAAAAGAAAAAAAAAAATAAAGAAAAAGAAACCCAATCCAAGGAGAGAACAAACTAAGTCTGAAGCTGCTCTGTGCTGGTTTGATTTAGCACAGCAGTGTCACTCACAGCCTTCTGCTGTGACTGACAAACATTTAATCACAATCAAGAACAACCAGGGAAAAAAACAAAGGGAGAAGTCCCATGGAAGGGGCTATCAAAGAGGGCAGAGCAGCTCTGGTGAGATGCAGGAAAGGGTAAGAGTGCACAAGCACATCAGCCAGGCTGGATTGCCAGTACTGATCAAGTGCTCCTTCCACAGCTATAAAACTGGCTACAGAATCACCCACCTGGGCTAGGACATGGGGTTCCAGTATTAAGACCAACTCAGGATGAGGTTCAAGTATCAAGACCACTGGGTTACACAGCTGCCTTCCCTCTACACACTGCCTACCTTTCCCCATCAGGCTCCCTCTCTCCCTAAGGTAGGCAACCAGTGGGAAGTTCTAACTTTAACTCTTTCAATGAAAAGCTTATTCCTTGTGCTAGGAGCTACTCCTAAATAATTGGCTCATTTGGCAGAAATTCAGCCCATATGTCACTACATTGTTGGTATGAATAACTTTAAAGTGCTTTCCTGCATTGTAACAGCTCCAGTTGAAAGCACTGGGCACAAAACCAAAGCAGCAATAACTTAGGTCAGATATCTGGCATAGAAGACAGGCATGTAAAGTCCCAATTTTACCAATCAAACTGTAAAAGCACAAATGACTTTTCATTAAATTAGCCTGTAAATAATCCTAAATTCCCTTCCAGGGGAAGTTCCAAATAAAAGCATGTGTAGAATTACTGTTTAACCCTGTACAAAACAAGAACTCTGCAGCTTGCAGGTCTAACGAGTGTCAAGTCTGAGGAAAACTACAAACTTTCAGACTTCTCACAACCCATATTTGTATTATTGGAGTTTCAGAATGTATAGAAAAAAAAGTTTAGAAAATGTACCACATTTAACATTAAAAAAAATCCACAAGCTTTGCAGCTACATAAGAAACACAAACTAATGTAATCTCTTAGATCTGGGCATACCACAGACCATTTTAAAGAGAAAAGTTCAGCAACAAAAGTCATCTGTTTCTCTTTGTAGAAACAGACTACAGCTGTTCTCTTTGCAGATTTTCTTTTCAGGTTTTGAAAAGGAGCATTATCATGATATTCAACAATTTGTCTTTCATGTTTCTTATTCACAGACCCAATAACATTGCTTCCAAATATCTGGAGGTCAGAGATGCCTAGCCTCTTCAAATGGCTTTGGAAAGGGTAGAAATAAATAAGCCATATGCTACCCCTAATAATTCTCCCTCATCAGGCAGGGAAGCAAACACTCTTCCCTTCTGCACTCAGGCTTTCTCAGTGTTTTTAATATTCAAGTCATTTAGAAAATTCTGCTCCTCAGAAACAATGCTTAATGCCTTTGATTCTGGCCTTAAAGTGATTCACAGGCCAAACTGATAAAAATGCTTATTAGTGGTACCCAAGCATAAATACAAAGGGAGGCATCTTTTACAGCTTGCTTTTAAACTCCAGTGAACTCCTGGAGCTAACCCTCCCAGCAGCAAGGACTATTTCAAGCAGAATATTGCTGGGTGGGAAGAATTTCAGCCAAAATGTTTAATTGAGTTTGTTTCTAAGGAAGAGGCCAAGTGGGGAAGGGGAAGCTGTTCTGCTTGTGTTCAACAATTCTGGCAACCTCCTGTTTGATCAACTTGAGTTCTTCTGTGCTTTGGAGCAAGGACCTGAAGGTTGGCAGGGGGGTGCATATGTACACTTCACGCATTCTGTCATTTCAGTGCAAACCCACCCAAATTTGGCCTTGTTAGAAGTCTTCTGGGCTGGGATGGGAGGGGAAGATGGGAGAAAATCTCTCCTGACCTCATATAAACTGTGCTCTGTTAGAGAACAGCAGGCTGGACACCCAGAGAGACTCATACTTTCAACAACTGCAGTTTGGAAGGCGTACATGTCTGTACAGGCTGCAGCTCTGCCAGATCATGAAGCCACTGTCTCCAACTTGTGCCCATTTATTCAAGTCACTTTCTTTACTACCAATAAGCCTGCTCTTGTAAGCGTTCCCTAACCTATCATTTCTGATGACATTAAACAGCTTATTTTTAGCCAGCCTGGCTAGCTGTGGTTGAAATACATTGGAGAGACCTCATAGAAGCGGCTCAGTCACAGAGGGTGCCCCAAGCCTTGGACAGAATCATAGATTGCTGAAGTTTGTGCCAAGTCCAAGTGCCAAGATTCAGTTTGAGATAAAGCACATATTCTCCAATACCCTCAAAAGCCCTGCTTGGGCCTAATAGGAAAGAAACTGTAACGAAGCAAGAAAAAGGCAAGGATGGAAGAGATTAGGGGAGCCTAGACTGGGGAAGACTGCCAGGGAGGACACTGACACTGGTCAGAGGGCAGGTCTGGAGAAGATGCATACAGATGGTGGGCATCAGAACACAAGAGGAAAAACTTGAGAATGCAACTTAGGTCCTCAAGTCTTACCAGCTGACTGATAAAGGACTGGCTACACAGTCTTAATATTTTATGGAACTTTGTTTGCACTATTGTATGAATATGAAAGAATGCATTTGTTTTCACCAGTAAATAAATTGTTTAGAAAACTGATTCCTATAAATCCTCCCAGTTAAATTGCCAGGAAGCATCTGGCAGAGTTTGACAAAGCAAAATAAGCAGCTCCCAAACTGTTGGGGCACAGAAATAAGCAACCTTTTTTTTTTCCCCCAAGATACTGTGTGTGCTTATGAGAGGATTTTGGTGCCTTCAGAGTGCACTTGGTGCTGAGAAGCAAGACATTGTCTTCTGAAGGTAGTTCCAGCTGCTGCAGAGTCAAACTCTGGAAGGAAGAGCATGGCTCTTGTTTGCTTTTGTTTCCTCAATTATAATTTGAAATAAAGTTAAAGGGTCACCTTTACAGCTGGGAGTGCTTGAGACACAGGTGCCTGCACAAAGTACCATCATCAAATCTGGAATGTAAATTTGCCACTTCAAAAATACATTATCTCCTTAATAGGGAAAGGCACCTTTCCATCAACTGAGAATCATCTCTTGTGCTTGGATCCATTCTCTCAGTAAGGCTGTCTGAAAGTTACAGGGGTACAAATGGTGCTTTGTCCCTCCGTTCCTTTTTTAAGTGCAACAAACACATCTGGATGATTTTGCAGGTGGAACAGGAGATAGACAGGCATACCTTTGCTCTGGGAAAGATGATTCATTCACCTGCTCTTAAAAAATAATCAGTTTAGGAGACTCCTCAAAGTTCACCCAAACACGAAGTGTTCCCCCTTCCCTACCACACTCACTGTCAGACCAGCAAAAGCTAAAAGAACACAAACCAAACCAACTGAAATGCTGCTACTGGTGGCATTCTAAACACCTAGGTATGATGTCAAGAACTCCCAAAAGTTCTCAAGTCTCTCTCTTTAGTACCAAGCACTGCTTGCAAGGAAGCAAGGGGATTGCAACTGGAATGATTTTCATCTTTCCACATCACACACTCTTCCAGTGTGCTCATTTTTGACCATGGCTTTTTGGCATTCAACTTATTCTAATAGCCCTGAAAGTATCACTTGTCCTTACTGAGGCAGGAAAGACTGAGCACAAACATGCCCAAGTTAAAACACAGCAGATGTGAGCTTTCCCAATAGCACCAAGAGTCAGACTGCAGAGCTACCCTTGGTTACCAGCCTCCAGCTCCTGGGGTGCCTAATCCCAGCCCCAAGACACCCTCAAGCTGTCATTTACCAAATCCATATCTGAACTCTGGAGCTCTGGCCCCTCACTGCCAAAGTGCCAAGCAAGGATGCAGGTCCCAACACACAACAGCTGAAGCTGCAGTGTGGGTTTTGGTGCCCCCTGAGTGGCTGGTACCAGAGGAAGCTATGAATTCACCTCGACTCTGCTGCCTGTTGACTATCCCGCCCAGCGTCCATCGCCGGTCCAGGCGCCTCAGGTGAGCCTTGCGTCGCTTAGAAACTAGTTTGGAACGTGGATGGAAACAAAACAAAGGGAAAAAAAAAGAAAAAAAATGATGGGAGGGTGAGGAATAAAAACAAAATATGGTATTTACAAGCATTGGTCTTGTTAGTGGGAATGGGTAAAGTGGGATGCAGGATGTTTTGTTTTGGTTTATACAGTACAGTGGAACAAGTTAACTTCTTGAGCTTGAGTGATGCGAGCCATCCAGAACTGTCACAGATTGCCACTCTTGCTACTGGCTTTTCTTAAAAAATAGTAATTATAATAAAAAACTCAAAAACATATACACACTCCAAAAATAAGCTGCACAACTAATGACAACTTGTCCATGCAGAGTGCAGTGGCAGGACACATCATCACTGCTGTTGCATCTCCTAATTCAGCTGTGTGATCTTTGGGGAATTCAGTCTATTGCATAT
This sequence comes from Parus major, assembly GCF_001522545.3. Taxonomy (NCBI): domain Eukaryota; kingdom Metazoa; phylum Chordata; class Aves; order Passeriformes; family Paridae; genus Parus; species Parus major. Next base: position 22,348,656 of record NC_031775.1, read on the forward strand.
GACATCAAACCCAACAGGGCTCTAAACCTCTCTAAGAAAAATTATCACATTATAAACAAACCCACAAACTCTAATGTAAGTTCTCTCGTAACAGCAGCACTCAGGAACTGAACCCAAGTGAAAAGTACCCGATGTGCTTGCAAGACATGACTTGCTTTCATTGCCACAGATGGTTCTCAAAATCAGAACTTCTAATATACAGATTATGATATAAGGGAAAAAACCTAACCTTGCAATTATTGAGCAGGCTCAAGAAGCTAACAAGTCAGGACTGAGTGTTAGTTACATACTCAAACAATAACTTATGCTTAAATTATAAACAAAGACAAGACACTTATGGAAATGGCACTGTGAGAGCAGCTGTGCACAGAGGACACCACTTGTTTTCTGGACCACATACTTAGATCTCTACTCAGATTCTTCTTCTGCCTGTACAGGTGTGAAGGACACTGGAACCATTAGACTGGCACAGAAACACAGACAGAGACTTCCATTATTTCCATTCAAGGCCTTCCATCCCAATTTGGGATGTTTGGAGTACCGACAGCTGAAGTACAAACACAATCATTTTACCAGTGCTGCTGGGAAGCTGTTCATAAACTTTGGTATCACATCATTAATAATAATTCAATTCTGCATATGTGCACTTATTTAGAGATTATACCCTTACAATGGAGTGGATACTGTTGTCTCCTAGAACTGTGTTCGGCAGACAACAGGCACAGCAAAACTATTTGATTGGGAAATCATTAGCTGGACAAGAAAAAAAATAACTTCATCAAAGAGTGGCTTTTCACTTTTTGTCCTTTGTAGGAACTTAGGCCACACTTTTACATCCAGCTCACTCTCCTTAATTTCTCCTTTGCTATAAGACCCAAACCTTCCCGCACCACTCTAAATGGAGGTGTGGTGAGTGGCGTTGAACAGGTACATTATCTAGTCTGTGGTACTCTGTACTTCCCCTTTGATCTCACATTGGCCAAAAAAACCCCACAAATTTTCAGCTGAATCTCAGGATAATAAATAGCTGTGGTTTTGGCTCACGGAAATCAGTGATCCTCTTGGAAGTCCGTGGAGGGACAAAAGGTGAGCAGATTTAACCTGGTGACTTTCCCCAGATAAACAGGACATTAGACTGCCAGTTACACATATGCTGCACAAAAGACAACACAGGACACCTCACTAGACACACAGATTATAGCAGAGAGAGAAGTTAAACTGCAATAAGGCTGCTTGTGTTAGGAGGTTTCTATACAAGAAGGGAGGAAATGAAATGCTGAACGTAAAGGCTTGCAGGATGGAGGGGTGCAGAAGGCGTAGAAACTGGCTTAAGGTGTCAGTACAGCTCCTTCTCAGACTGGGAGTTTGGAGGATTTAGCTATCCAGGAACACTCCTTGAAAACAGTGGGTCACACAGATCCACCACACTGTGTTCTTGCAACCTATGGCCACCCCCAGTGACAGCACTTTTATACCACAGTGATTCTGTTGTACGAGCCAGGGTTTTTTTCTCCTTAAAAATTCAGAATTTTGCCATTTTGCTCAGACTTGGACTTGGTTGGTCAAGCCACAGTCATCAGAAAGGCTGCTTATTAACTCGTGTCTACACCTTTCCAGACATTATTTCAACATCTTTACTTTATCAGCTCCTGTAGCCATTAAATGTTTCTTTAGATTGCTTTCTTATTGTTTTCCAAGCCTTGCAAGATGTGTTGGTCTAAACACAGGCCAGGTAACAATCAGCTGCCTGCCTTCATCCAGACAAAAATGTTGCGCAAGTTAGGTGCAGGGAGGAAACACTTCCGTCTTTCTCAGGGAACAGACTATTTAAAAAGACACATGGCAAATATTACTGCTATATAGAGGCAGAATTATTAGTAAGAAGTGTTCATCACCCCCCTATCTTTACTGGGCCTGCCACAGCAGAGCAGACTTCTGGGTTTGGCTGGCTACTGGACTTGTTCCAGGCCTATTCAAATGGAGTGGGACAAGGGGCTGATAGACAAAGCTCCCTATATGAGTGTTTCTGCTCTTTCAAAGCTGTGGGAGCAGAGAATGCACAGTTGCAGGAAGTCACTGACTGTTGGAGTCACTCCTAAACTTGTATAAGCCCTACAATTCCGGGGGTAAAGCACTTAATCCACTAAAAGTGCCTTCCTCTTCAGTCACATCAGACTCCATTTCTCCTGCCTATCTGGAGAGAGCTGGCAAGTTTTCTGTCTAAGCACAGTCACTTTGAAACACCTTTTTAAAGACAGTGAATCCAAGTAATTATTTCCTTTCTTATGAAATAATTATATGGAGAAGAATAGCCCAAGTAAAGACAAACTAGAGGGGAAGAAATAAAGAATGTAGGAAGTCTCAGCTTAGATGGTTAATAACAGAAACCATAGTTACTAAAAAGCAAGCAAAAGCTGGGACACATCAGAGCAACTGCAGAGGTTATGCAATTAGATCTGTCACTGAGATGGAACTGAGCAGAAAGGGAAGGGCAGTCTCAGGTTTATCAGCATATCTGGACTTGGAGTAAGGCAGGGAGCAGAACTGCTGACCACAGCTGAAGAGAGCAGTGTAATGGATTAAAAGGGACTGAGAGGAAGGAGATATGGCATATTTGATGGATTTTCCATTCCCCAGGACAGAGTGCTGTGTGGCAGCATCCCTGTGCAGAATACACTCCAGAGGGCAACATGAAAGAGGAGGAGAGCTAGAAATGAAAGTAGTTGAAGCAATAAGGCTGTCAAGCACGCACCATATTTAAGAGTCAGGAAAAGGGAGGAAGGTACAGACCAACAAACAAGGCATTCGTCAGTGCTTGCAGACCAGAGTAGTAAAGTTTTGTTCTTTAATAACAGGAAAACTTTACTCACTGCTTTTGCATCCAGTAAGATGTTGCATCATACCAAACTGGTTCCTGGCCTACCAGTCTACAGCCACTCTGTCTCTAAACCAGGATATGTATGGGTAGACTTGAGCAGGGGAAAATGAGTTACAGAGACAAGGATTTCAATAAGCTGCAGATGTCACCCTTGGAGCCCAGCAAAAAGTCCTGTTTTGCCTGTGTGCTATTTTAATGGGCAGATGGTCACCCCAACACATCTCTAAGCCTCCTGCCTGTGCTAAGGGAAGGTCAGCTGGGTTTCCATATGCATTTTACATAAGTGTCACGTCAAGAGCACCTAGATTTAGCAACAGAATGGAGCAAATAATAAAAGTGTCCTTTGTACACAGTTGCTACACAAGAAGCCCATTAAGATGTGGTTAGTCTTTCATAATGGAGCTGAGGAACATGCAATGTTGAACTACTCCATTTCTAGAACCTGAATTAAGCATCTTTAGTAAAAAAAAAACAAATAAAAAACCCCAGTGTGGCTAAATACGTATATGTGACAAACGGCATCTCACTTTTAACACAAGACCATACCAAATAAAATTACCTTTCCACACAACCACAGACCATAGTAAACAACAGTGAAACTAGTTTCAAATATTAATTTCAAGGAAATTAATGACAAGCAACCATTAAATCTCACTTTTTTCAACAGCCTGTGGCTCTATCATGCATCTTCTTCCCATTAGAAGCCCTCACTTGGGGGAGAAAAAAAAGCATAAAACAAGTGAATACTAATTTTCTCTTGGTCAGAAAAAGCTTTCCATACCTTCCCCAAATTTAGATGTGTTGATGTCAGAGTCATCTCTGGTTCCATTTTGTGATTCCAGGTATGTAGCAGGGACCCACCCCTGCTCCTCTGCTGTACTCACAAACCACCAACCTACAAAAAGAAGCAAAAGAAGTTTCTCAGTCAGCATTTAGAGGAACAAGAATAGTAAAATTCTACAGAGAAGATGGCAGAGTCAGCAGCTCTGGTGCATGTTTGAGGCATTCTGCAGCTTCCCAGAACAAGAAAGGGTTTAGTGCTATTATACCATTTCTATCAGATCCTCTCCCAGTGGTAGCATGCAGGCTTGCTAGAGAAAGGGTACAATGAAGCAATTACCAACATATTTTAAGAAATTCAAAGTCCATACATAACAACTTTGACTCTAGTTCTCTAACTAAGTTTTTCCAAGCTAGTGCACCTACATGTACATCTACAGTATCAAAAGACTTTGTAGGTGTAAATATGTACATGTGCACATATGTGAAACAGCACAACTGCTGCCCAAATCCTCGCATGAAGTACCACAAAAGGCAAATGAGAGAAACAGCAAAGACATTCATAGAAAAGCACAGATTTCAGAACAGGATACAAAAGTGCTTCTAGAGCACTTGTAACCACAGCTGGCGTTTAACAAACATGACCTGAATTCAATATCCTGGGAAGCTGGAAGGCACTGCACAAAACAGAAATAAAGAGAGAAAAGCCCACTGAAATCTGACTTCAGGCCATAAACACCAGTTATTTGTCTTTCTGCCTGAACATCCAAGTTTCAATCAGTATCTATAAAAATGTTAAGTATTCAGCAATATGTATGGATATTACCTTTAGGTGATATCTATGGATGGATTAATAAAATTATAGGCATGCCAGTTTCAGATTAAATGCATTCCAACTGTAACTATCGTTACCTCTTTTCTTTCTTGGTTACACTGATTTATTGAATCCTCCAATGGTTTTGACACAGACTCACCCAAGAACCTGTTGCTCTCAGATATGAGCACAACTAGAGTCTCCTACATTCAGATAAGGTCTGGGTTAAGACAACAGGAAAATAGAAAGTCTAACAGGTAAGCAAACCCCTTCTGTTGTTTTCTGTGATACCCCAGTTTCCCCAGAAAACATAAGCTGCTTTGGCAGGACTATGCAAACTGTTGTCCATCACCACCCTTCCAGCTTCCCCAAAAGGAGTTGGGATAACAGCTGTTTCTGTACACACACCTCAGAACAGTTTACAGACTTGGATGGCTGTTATAAATACAGAAAATTTCACAGAAGCCTGTGATGAGCCAAGGCACCAGTCTGGGCTGTAAAGAGATGGGCACCAACACTAGTGAGCCGTGAGGTGGCCATGCATCCCTCCCACGGCTAGGATGCCACAGCCCATCCCAGCGAGGAGGAAAGGAAGGCTCTGCTGCCATGACACATGCAACTGTCTGTAGGAGAAAAACCACCCTGCTGAAACAATGCTCAAGTGTTCGTGCTAAAAGCCATCCAAGTTCATTCCAAATCCTGTCATGGAAGATTTTACTGAAGAACAGTAGCTACAAACCCTTGATTTTCTCCCTGGGGTATGTGGCTGCGAGACAATGTACCCCAAGCAACAACCCCTCATATGCCCCTGGGCAGCTCCTAGGCAGCTCTATTTATTTACTCTCCAAATTCAGACATAGATTTCCATCTTCTGGCCCAGCAGAGGTTTGGAAACTTTGCTTCAGAAGGCTCATGGTTGGAAAGTTTAAATTTAGTTATTCTCCCTCAGCAGGAGGTGGATTCTCCTGCCACGAAGCCCACAGCAGTGAACATGCAGGATCTGCCAGACCGTTTCAAAAAACACGTCTTCATGGTTGCTCCTTATTTCTCAGTAACGTATTGACATGGGTAGCAAACACAGTTTAACATACACTTATAATTAGGCACAAAATGTGAGAAGCTGGCTTCCAGCTGATATTAATTAGACTGGAATAGTTTACGTAAACTCTTCCTCAGAAAGAAATTAAACACAAGCACAACAAGGACTTGCCTACACTTAAAAATGTACATTTGGGTCAAATTCAAACCATGGTAAAACCATCTCTGGAGTGCTGGATCGCACTTCCTTTACACCAGCCTCGTGCTAGCCTATTTCATCATACAGCTCCCTCTGGTTTGGTTCACTAGCCTCAGAGCCAAGTTTAGATCTTCTGCTTGGGGCCGTAGGGTAGCTGAGCCTCCATCCACCTAAACGTGACTCGGGCTAAAGCTCCTAATCACCACAGAACTCATGAGAAACCTCTGCAGCTACTGAGAAATCACAGCCTTTGTCCAAGCTCAGGGAAAACCAGCCCCCCACTCTGAAATTCTCTTCCCCCATTTCAAGCTTGCTTCTCAGAAAGACAGAAGAAAGGCTTTAATACAGCTGATCATGAAGTACTTGCTCTGCACCATCTCCTCATTGGAAACATTAGAGCAGCTGCTATTCAGTACCATCACCCTTTCCCACTCTCACCTTAGGTTTATGGGTATTCATGGTTTGCAGACAAATTAGATAGAGTGGTCTTAGCTTGCACCATTATAATCCTGGCTTTTTGCAAACAATTCCTTGTCCCATCCCCTGCCATCTTTCCCAGAGCATCACAAAAAACTTGCTTTTGAAACACAGAACAAAACACTGCATTTATTTTGAGTTCTCCCTCTATGCTGGAGCTTAGCTTGACTTCACAATTCATTATTAAAACCATTCTGCAGCAACATCTGCAGGGAATTATATAAAGTTATCTCTGTGCACTGCCAAGCCAGTCTGAAGTTCACTCTTGCACTCACACCATCTGTAAAAATTAGGCAGTGCTCTACAGATTGAGTTAACCCTTACAGGTGCCCCTGTCTCTCAGGCACCAAAACAACTCTAATGCTGATGTGGCACGGATGTCTAGACTGAGACTCCCAAGCCCTTGTCTCTGACGAGGAGTTAAAGGGAGTTTGAGTTTCACAGAGGCACAAAGGGAGTTGTAGCCACAGTGCCCAGACCAAGTTCAACTTGAGCTTTGCTGCATTACTCCAATTGCCATAGCACTAACCCAAGAACACACATTCTTAACGTAGGAGTGCAATTTTGTCCCCACATATGTTGATGCTTTGGTTGGCATCTATCAGCATCCCTAAGCTGCAACAGCCAAGACATCTCCCCATTCACAGAGTCCACCTAGGCTCAGATAACTCCCAGGCATTTCACAAGTTACCAAGAAATAACCAGTTTCACTTGATAGACATATAATGCACATGGCAAGATGGTGATTGCAAAATTCATTGGTCACAGTGGAGAATGACTAAATGACAAAAAGACTAGAATTCTAAAAAAAATCATATTCTTGCTTATAATTGTATTCCCAGTCCTCTTCCCAAAAAGCTTTTACAAAAGCAAAAGCTTTTACAAAAGCAAAAGAATTAAGCAAATGTTAACCACAATATGCACCATGGGAAACTACTGGAACATAGTTAAAGGAGTATATTTTATGCCAGTTTTGCTCATGTTTGCATGCATCCTTTCCCATCCATGGGATGATACACACCAATAGGAGAACAAGCTATTCCCATTGAAGCCTGTCTGATCATAAGATGCTACAAAACACTTTTAAATACATAAAACTGCAGGATCATGCTAAACTTTGGTTTCCAATTCTCTCCACATCCATTAATTTCTCTGTAGGCTTTGATTGTCATTTTATGAGCTTAACTAAAGTAAACAGGACTGATAACATGACTGTAAAAGGGCATGGCTATTTCTATAAGCATGAGTAGACTACACATTCTTCTAAACAAATACTTAAGTAACACTCCACCTCTCAAGAGTGTTAGAAAAATCCCACTCAAGCAGCAGTGTGGTACATTTGACACATGGTCTATGGGCTTCAGAGAGCTGTTCATTTTTAAGTCCTTCTGCCTTGGAACTCTCTCAAGAGGTTGTTTTGATCCAACAATAAATTGTCCTACAAAGCAGCACCAGGGGCAATTAGGTAACTTCCAGACCAGTCACACAAACCTTTTCATGCCAACAGCTGATTACTTCCCTTCAGAGATATGATCTACTCCATTAAAAACAACTAAGATAAGGATTTGCTGCTGTCCATTTGAAGGCACCTGCCTCTTCCACCCCTCCAAAACTCTTGCCACACAGTACATATTTATTTGATACACATAGGGCAGTCAGTTGTAATTGCCTCTGACAGACCTCTGAAGAATATGTAGAAGCAGATGCATAAAGGCACCAGAAGTAGTTTTAACAAGAGGGACTTCCTGCAGTAAGCTTATTCTCACATTCAGTCCTGTGTCTGTGTGCTGCTAGACACTACCATTGTCCATGCTGGCTCTGCTCTCTGTAAAAGGCTTTTTTAGTCCCACACACTTGAAAGAGGCACAAGGTTGAAACCACTGAATTCATATGAAGGCCAGTGTCTGACTGCTGAGAATTTCATTCTTACAATTCACAGAAGAGGCATCTTTCTTTTAAATATGCATTATTATAATACATTATAATACATGCAAGAGGTCTTTCTAGCACAGAGCTGACTGCAGTTTAGGGTACAGAAGTCTGTGAATGACTCACTGAAAGGCAGACTAAGGCTGTCATTTAGGATGAATTTTTAAAGCTAGTGAAATATTAAAGGCAGCTTTCACTTCAAAACACAATGTTTCCCAGCCTGTGTGCACTGCAAACTCCACTGCAGCCACCACTCAGCCATGGAGCAATGTTTATCTTGTTTTAGAGATGAAACTGGGGCCCAAAGACATGCCCCAGGAAGAAAGATGTTTGTGGAAGACATCCTACTCAAACACAATTAAGATCCACAGCACAGGTTCATAGCCTTTTATGGGCCACATATTTATGTGCCACAGATTAGGATTCCAGATCAACCACCTATTATGATCCTTCCAGCCAGTTCATGTCCTAGAACTACACACTGGGAACATGGTTCACATGGGAAGCCCTACTTCCAACAGGAAGTGTTGCAACCCCAAAAGTCTGTGCCTGATTGCTCTAACACTCAGGAGTGAAGGCTGTTACGTTGCAACTACAGTGGTTGCACTCTAGATACTAAATCATGTTTTAGGAACTCAGGAATAAAATTCACCATCCCAAGTTACTGCTTAACTCCAAGAGGTTTCTTAATTTGCTGTTGAAATACCCCAAGAGTCCAGAGTGCTGTGATAGGGCAGAGATGTTGGCTTTTTCATGCAAGAGAAAAGTGAGAAAAAGGATCAAACCTGTCCCTCCTTTCCTGGTAGCCTGGCATGACAATTTGGAGATTCTATATGAGTTATGAAACCGGGCCTCTATCACAGTGTTAAAAAAATGAATGAAAACTACAAACACAGAAATTCTGCCTTATTTTTTAAAGACAACTTCTTGTTTAAAGAAGATAATTAAGATTTAAAAGGTAATAAGCAAACACTTTGCTCCTGATACCCATAACCCCAACATCTGAAGGATATACCTTAGAAACCACACACTTACTTCAACAGTGGTCACACAGCCACAGGCTACAACTCTGCAAGCTGCCCTCAATATTTAAAACTAAGTAAGAGTTTTAATATTTAGTGAAGAGTGTACACATTGAAGGAGGATGAGAGGTTGCACACTCCTCTGCCTTGTTCAACTAAAAATTTACAGGTAATCCTACAAAAATGTAATAGAAACCTGACCTTAAGAGCATCACTCTGGAGCCCTGACAACCCAATGCACACATGGACTGCCCTGGAAACACTTTCCCTCCTTAGGGAGGGTCTGAAAGCCGAGTTATGTTCTCATCAGAGTTAAGACTGCAGCAGTTTTTACTTAATTTGTTGATTGAAACAACACTTGAGGACTTCCTGAGGAGAGGGAGAAGATGAAGAGCAGGGGGAGGTGGAGACTTCTGGAAGGCTGAAATGTGTTGATATCATTTTTTGGCTATTAACAGGACAGCATTTTGTCTTATGGAGCTAAAAGTTGGAACAAAAGGCCAAGAGCTGAGACCACAGTTTGCTTTCTCTACCAATATTTGATAGTAACTGCAAACGCTTAGGGCTCAGCAGCAGCATAGGGAATTGCAGTCCTTGCAACTGCTTTAGGTGTTACTAAGCACAAGAAAAACAGAAGTGAATTCCAAAGTTTGGGTGTAACATACTCTTCCTGCAGTGACTGATTATTAAGGTAACTAGCTGGATTTGCTGTCCTACTCCTTCCAGTCCATGTTCTTCTTACACTTCTACTGCCAATCTTGTGACGTTCGCAGACAGAGACTTCTCAGCCGTGCTGTTAGCAAATCCCATTGCTGCTGTTCCTACAGCTGCAGAGCTGGCTGGCACAGAGCCCACTACATGTGACTAAACATGCTAGTTAATGGTGCCACACAGGTCTTTCCTGGGCCCCAACCAGCTGACTAGGGGTGGAGATAAGTGTTTGATACGGAGTTCCAAAGTCCATCACAGAGTCTGGATGAAATATCTAGCTTGCTAAAGTTGGTTTCACATCATGTTATATGCATAAATACACGTGTACCTGTGTGCAAATTCACACCCTGACCTCTGCACTCAAACACATATTATCCTTGTCCTCTGCTGGGATTGGAATTGTGTTTCCTTGTACTTTAGGAAAAAATAGAAGTGATCAGAACATGGGAAAAGTTCATGGGAAAAGAGAAAACTGGATAATATACAACTCAGCTCTAATACTTTATGGGTTACATCACTAGCAGAGACAATGGATATTCTGAGTATTAGACAACTAGGAAATACCACATTACTGTATTTATTCAAATCTTATAAACTAGTAGTAGGCAACAGGCTTTCCAGAGGTGCACATTTGGCAAAATACTTATATACTTATCTCTCATTAGAGTGACACACACTTCTTGTATCTGTGTGTACAGGGAGTTGTTCAAGTACAGCACACAGCCAATCTTTGTGTTCTGATAATACAAACTGATAGTTACAGACTCCAAGTGCTGTATCTGCAGCTATTTGCTATGGCCCAATTGTTACCCAGGGGCTTCCCCTCCCTGATTAAAAAATGGCCTCAGATTTGTGTATTGACACAGCTGGAATGAAGGAATCTGCCAAACACGTTTTCTAGAACTGGCACGTACATCCACAAAGCCATCACATAATCCAGTACAAATTACACACTGTGTTCTTAAAGCAAGGAATCAACACACTACCTACATTAACAGATATGGAGAAGTCTTTGACATTGCCTTTAAATCCCAGATCAAGTGCCATCACATTCCAGGTCACCAGCTTCTCTGAAACCATGAAGTACTCCAGCCTCCCCAAGACAGAAATAGAGGAAAGCATCACTTGCTAAGCCTGCTCATGTCCAGCTCCAAAACACACACAGCCAACATGCCCAGGGTGTTGGCCAGCATCTCCAGATCCCTCACTTTAGGGGATCCACAGAGCAATCAAGTCAGCCAGTTCTACAGCTCAGTCAGCGCCCAAGAAGCTGCAAAAGAAGTTTTCCAAGGCTCAAACATCCTAATGCCTTCTAAAAATAAATTTCAGATAATCTTTCCCTTCCTGCTTTACTTTCATAAACACCTAATGGCAAAACTGTCTGTGCAATGTCAGCTGCATTCCACATAGTTCAACGCATCTGTGTATGTCACAGATACCAACTCAGTTTTTACAGAAAATACCTGGTTAATGAGCACAGATTTTATTTTTGTTTTTGTAATCTGATCCATGGATACCACATTTCCTGTCTGACCTCAAGTTCTGGTCATACTATACGTGTATTTTCAACTTCTTTTTAATTCTTTTCTCTTAGGAAGCAGCAGATTTACACTGATCCTTCAAAGATAAAGTCTGATTTCAGTAACCACAAGGCAAGGCAAAGTTGTGGAGATCACACAGGCTGAATAGCCAGTACAAAAAGTTCTGCATTAAGTCTCTATGGGCAACGAATGGTACTGTAGGGTCTCTTTCTTTCCCTAAAGTTCTGTTAACTTCAGCAGATTGCAGAAGTTGACCAGTGAGGATACTGTCTGCTGCTAACATTTTCCAGTACAGCCTTCCCAATCATGGGAAATTCCTTCCTTCAATTCCTGTTCAATTACAGCCTAGAACCATTAATTTCCTCCTCCAAAAGGATTTCTGTCCTCTATCTCCTTTTGTATTGCTATTGTTACGAAGATGCTGCTCAAGTAGCGAAGTTAAGAAAAAAAAAATCCATCTCCCACCCTCCTTAAAGTCTATCCCCCCCAATCTCCTCTCCAGCAGCCCATCATTTAAAGTTTGAAATCTATAGACTTGAGGTTTTAATGAACCTGCCAAACTGATGATGTTATCACCATGTTTACATAAATCAGTAATTTACAAAAGCTCCCAACCGCAAGTGGGTTTGGCTGGGGTGCAGAGAGAGGAGGACTCCAGCAGACAGGACAGAATATACACAGCTTTGGTGGGCAAACCCAACCCACGTCAGAAAAATAATCCACTGCCTTCAGAAAGACTATGCCAGTGCAGTCAATGCCTGCAGCAAATTTTCCAGAGCCACAAACAACTGATTACAGTAAAGGCATGCAAACAGATGGCTTTCCACCCCACAGGGCATGGGGAGCTCAGCCCTAGAAGCCAAGGGAGACTCTATTGGTCATGATCAGTTGTATTTTCTGTGGTCAGCCAACGGGGTGCAACCATCAAGCTCGCAAGTAATTTCCTTTACATTTACAGGACTTAATCTTAAAGAAAACACATTTTGTGTCCAAGCTTTCTTTAGGAAAACATGAATAAAGCTTTCAAATGGGCCTCACAGTAATCTTGTCCAAGGATTACAAATTACTTCCTAGTGGTTTAAAAAGTTACAGACCCCTAACCCCAGCTGATAGGAAATGGCCTTCACAGGCAGCGAAGAATGGCCAATATTTACTTCCCATAAAGATTGACAAAAATTGCTTTTATTTAAAATTCTTATTCTGAAGTCTGTGTCAGTTGCTTACTGGAAAATCCTCATAACCACACAGAATCAGAAAAAAGAGTCTGAGAACTATGAACAAAACCTAGCAGAGTACCAAACAGCACTGCAGGTGCTACAGTCAAGATCATACAGGAATTCCGTATTTCATTTAAAAACACATTTGCTGCCTCTGAGGCACACTTTGGTTATGTCAGGACAGAACAGAGCAATACTACAGAAGAACTTGAAACAATGAACAAAGGCTACAGAATAGCCAGCAGAAATCTGAGTACAAAAGAATCAAACAGTGGTATTAGTTCAGTCTGAAGCACAGCTGAGTCACCAGATCAAAAATGCTGGCTTTTACAAATAGCTTTTGTGGGATCCTTCTGAACCGTAATACTCCTGCTAAAGGAGACACCTCAGTTTACTGCAGCACCACTGTGCAGCACTCAGATAACCATCTCACAAATGGCCATTTCTATGTCCTGGCTGTTCCCTGAAGCTCTGCTATCCAAATACAACTTCTGTCCGGCTCTATTTATTAGCTAGATCTGGCTAGATCGCAGCCCAGATGGTATGTTATCACAAACACTGATGTAAGCCAAACCCAATGCTCTGCTCTCTCTCTCTGACACCACTTCATTGCCTTTCTCCTGGGTTCCATTCAAGCCACGTTTCTGCAGTGACCCCGGGAGCTGAGCCTCAAAGAGCTGCCTGCACACGGCTGCAGGAAATGACAGCTTCGGAAATGAGCACCAGAGTGATGAATAGCTGGCAACAAGAGCAGCCAGTGCGTTAGTGCGCTGCCAATTAATAACCTACGTTGTACTGAGCAGGAACATACATGGGCAAGAGTATCACCGACACACCCCAAAACAGATTACAAACCCAATGCACTGTTTTCTGAAGGGTTTTTCCAGGCTTCTTTAAAATTTAGAAACTCAGACTTGTTACTATATTTTGTTCAGTGAGAAGCTGCACTGGTCCCATTTGGAACAGATTATGGAAAAATGGAAGAAAAAAAAAAGATAAAAATATTTGCCTTTTATCTTTATTCACCATGAAGTCCTTGACAATGAGAATAGCCTGTGCAGGTGAAACAGCAGGGGGTATTGGTCTTTAAGGAAGGGCTAACTGAGATCATCCATGTAGATATCAAAAAACTAGCAGGAATAAATGGGGCATTTGTGTCCATCAGACCTAACAAAAAGGTGCATCAGCAGCATAAGAGAAGAAGGTAAGTATAGGAAAGTTACTGAGACAAAAAGCTCAGGTAAGGTGGCTTCTCCCCCAGCTCAAAACCAACCTTATATTGCAGAAAATACTCTCCACACAGCCAAGTAACTTGGTATTAATTTCTACTCATTCTGGCTTAGCCTCTGGATACAAAGGCTACATGCTTGGCTAAAGCACCTCTGCAGTGGTTTTGCTTACCTGCAGTAAGCACGTGATTTCCCTGCACATGATTTTCCTTGGTTGCCTCACCTGGGACCTTGACTTTAAAGACTGATGTTTAGACTTTGCTCCTTACAGACTGGAAAAAGGCAGTCTAGACTCAGAGCAGAGAATCACTGTCTCAAGAGACCAGAAACACCTCACTGAGTTAGTCTTGCACTATGGGAACAACAACAGCGATGTTTCTATTAACACCTTTCTCATGGAAAAAGGCCACGCTGCTGGCTGCTTTAGATGCTGGTCTGCCTCCAGGAAGGTACCGTTAAGTGCACAATAAGTCAATGTCTCAATTCATAAACATTTTCATTTTCTGATTCTCCTTTCTGTCTCCTGAAGCTTAAACAAAGCCAGAGCAGGCACTAAACACAGATTTGCTGGCAACAATCATGGAAGCTGATCTGATGCTATATAAAGGTTAGCAAGGCAAATTAATGACGTGAGATACAGAAGAACTGTCAATCTCCATACATTTCATGGAGCTGAGAAAAGACAAATAGATCATTGTGAGGCTTATTCCTTTCCATTAGGAATAAATCAACCATGAAACAAGGGCAAGAGTAATGCTGTCCTTGGGCAAAAAGCTGAGATTTGCAGACCCTCCGTTACAAACACACGTGCATTATACAATACAGCACCATTTAAACTAAATAAGCAGCACAGCAAGGGATTACCTAAACCTGTTAGACAGATGATATAGAGGCACAGTGTTTATCTTTTCAACAGGGAGTCACTTAAGCTTACCCTTTGAGTACATGCTAGACTAAACCCTTCCCTCTCCCCAGCACAAGGCTACCAAAAGAGGAAATGCTAGACTGCCTGTAACTACCCCTGGCCACAGCCTGCTGCAAGTGCTATACTTTCATGTATCTCCTGCTATTCCCCAATTGCTCTGAAACCTTCAATTCAGGCATTTTGCAATCTTCCACTTTTCAGGATCTCACTCTTGGCAGATTGATGGCTTTTTTTAGGGGTCATTTTTGGGATTTTTAAATATTTTTTTTTCTTATTTTCTTTCCCCTTCTCTCAAAGCACATTGATTTCCCCTTCTTGCTTTAGGAAAGGTCAGCGATGGAGAACAGAGGCTGCACATTCACTGCAAACTGAGTAAAAGGATGGTCCTGAAGCTGGGGAGCTGGCCCAGCTTTCAGGAGCTCTCCATTAACAGAGCTGAGAACCAGACCAACTCTTTATGTGGGAGGAGTTTTTTCCTCCCCAGTTTCCAAGTCTTCGTTACTTCCCTTCCCCTCCTCCACCACCCAGATCTGAACAGCGTTTCCTTTGTCTGTTCCCTATGTAGACTTCCATTCTCTGGAGACAGGGCCTAAATGTCTAGCACAACAGGACCCTGATCTCAGCTGGGCCTTAGGCACTGCCATAAAAAACAAACAGATCACAGAAGCATGGCTCTTGCAATGTCAAACAGCCTGGATAGCAAATAAGTCTTTGGATAGGTCTGTTAGCTGACATACTAATTACACTGTTGGAATGCTATGCTTTCACAAAAGCTTGTATGGTCTGAAAGTTTATTCCAAAACATCCCGTTTAGTGACTCTGAGTGCATTTGTAAAGGGAGCTGGAGTTCACTGTAATGTTAACAAAATATATGCAACACTGTACCTCCAGCAACACCAAAGAGATTTCTAGCACGATTCAGGATGACTAATGAATTGAAGTTTCCTTGGCATGCTTCCCTCCCAACACATGTGGGCAAGGATTACAGGGTGTAATCCCCCCAACCTGGGGAGAAGAAGAGTGCATACTCCTGTAGCCATTAAATCCCTACTGGGGAAGGGGTTTTCCCATTGCACTTCAGGGAGTCTACCTCCCTCCCTTGTGGGCATGGGCTGTTTGACACACACACACAGAATTTTTAGACTGCAGCTCAGCAATACATCATGCCATGCAGATTGGAGAAGGCCAAGACCATACGTTTTTGGGAAGGACAACCATCACTTCCACACAGACTCCTAACACCAGACGTAATTTCTTGGTCACTATTCTGGCTAACAACTGACACCACCTGAAGGTTCAACATCCTCCTGATGTTCCTCCCTCCCATGTTAAGTTATAGCACAGTTCTTTTGTGCCCACAAGCAATTTTCATGGAGATCATGCTTTCTTTGGCTGAAAGCATTTATCAATTGCTAATCCAAGTCAGTGAGTGGATTCCAATCTGCCCTGCTAACGATCGGGACAATCCAGATGCCAAGTAATTACAGGAACTGTTTTAACAAAATTTAGAATTCAAGCTTTACATTGTACTAACATTTAAATTTAATTCTCTGTTCTACAAGTGGTTAGATTTGTTAGTCACCTACCAGCATATAACATCTCAATGCTAAGATACACACCCACTTGCTAGTCCACACATCAAGCTGAAGGAAAATGAAAATTCAAAGGAGACTCAACTTCTGGTCTGTCCTCTTGCATCTCCCAGGCCATTAATGCCACATCACCTGGCTCACCGAAACTGTGCTGATAACCTTTACCAGACTACTCATTCTGAGGAGCATGGGTTTTTTGTGTAGCTGAAGCTATACAGAGAGGCTCTCTCAGAAACAGAAGTACTGGCCATCAATATCTCAGGAATTACCCTACAGGCATCTAGCCTGCTTCCCAAGACACTAGTTGAAAATTTATGTGACAGGACAGTGGAAAGATTCAACCTTGTAACACCTGTCTAGTTAGTGTTATCTTTTCTAATTTTTCACTGCCGCTTCAGCTTCACTTTTTGCCTCTCCATCAGCAGACCATGCCCTTACAATGAAGGAGACAATGGAAACTGAATCTGTCTTCCATCATAGGTTAAAAACAAAGAGACAGCCTGTCTTCTGTCCAGAGCTGGTCCTCACAACCAGCACTGCTTCCTCACAACCACAAATGAATGGAGTTTGTCATCATTCACACAATTTCTACCTCTAGTTTTACAATTTCAAAAAAGTTCCCCCAGCAGTTTACTTATTTATAAAAAACAGGAAACTTTTTTTTTACCTGGATTGTCTCAGTAGGTTGTAGTGCAGGAAATCAGTGAAATGCCTCAAGCTGCTTGTTCTAGTCAGCTGTAGGCTTAAGCACACTTTGCTGAGCTGAGGAGCAGAGCCAAGGAGTGAGCAACATCTTTAAGAGATAAAAGCTCTTTCTGTGAGGAACCACTTGTTGCTTCATCATGGTGCCATCAGGCCTTTAATTCATCACAGTTTTGCAGCATCACTTCCAGTCTCCCTCCCTTTTCCTTTCCAACTATGTCTCTGGCCTTTGGATGAGCCTATGCTTATTTATTAGCATCTCGGTTTTCAAATTTTGAGCCAAAGTCAGCAAAGATCAGCTTCTCCAGATGAGGTCCTAGAAATTAGCTCCACAGGTTTCAAAACAGCAGGTAACAGCACCATATTTGCTTCCTCTCCAAATTCAATGAGGATATGCAAAGGGCAAAGGTACTGCATGGTATGTCAAAAAGAAGCAGCAAGATCAAGTCTTTATGACTGCATCAAAAATTACAATTAAACGACACTTCTGGCCACAAGAAATTTGAACTATACATTACTCAGCCTAAACATTAGGCTAGGGTCAGAGAATGGTTTCAGGCTGAAGTTCAAGGGATTTCTTACCTGCTGCTTGAAGCCACTATCTTTGATGAAACACTGGTAATTCTATTCAGTTGTGAAGTCAATAAGCAGCAACAGAAGTCAAGCATAAAGGATGCTTGCAGCCCTTTCTTCAAGCACTGCTAGCGTACCTTAAGGTTTATGTCTCTTTGCTGCACAGTTAAGTGCTGTCTTCAGAATATTTCTGGCCTTCAGCTTCTGAGAAGTATAATTAGGGCAGAGCAGTGATTTTCCTATATTTAGCTTTAAAATAAAGATAAATACGCAGAAGTGTGAGCAAAGTGTGACCTCAGATCATTGTTCCTGTGCCTGTAGCTATAGCATTTCAAATGAGATCAATCAAAAACAAATCAGATGCTTGCCTGTCTTTAGCCAGAGCCAGAAGTCTCAGGAGCATGACATTTTATTTAGATACCACAAAGGTATCTCTTGAGAAAGAGGTGAGGTATTGATTAAAAAGAAAAGTGTCTGATGCACCCCTTGCTCATTCAAGCAAGCTATATGTTTGAAGAAAAGGAACAAAATGAACTCTGGTTTGACTCCTCTGTGCCTGAAATTACTCTGCAACAATGATTCCCTGCTGCCAACACACACTCCAGCTCTGAGAGCAGGAATGATGGTGTCCAAGCCAAACACACGCATGGCTGGAGAGACTCACAGCAGATTAGACAGCTCTTCTTTGTACCAATACATGAAATACATCTGGGGCACGCTGGCCATGTTAAGGGCACATTCCTTGGCTGAGTGGATGGTTTTTGAGCACTGCTGCAGGCACCAGTGACACTCATCTCTGGAGCATTGATACAGCACTTGCAGCAGCTCCCCAGGATGGCAGATGGAGATCCTTGGGAATGAGACTTGTGAAACAGCCCTGAATCGTTGATATTCTCACTCAGATTATCTGAATCCCAGTGTAGAAAACATGCCAAAAGCATCCTTACTCTGAAGCACAGCAAAACGCTCAGTAAGAGGCTGATTTATAGAAAGCCAGCTGCAAGCAAAGACAGTCCTTGGTCATCAGTGTCACAGCATCCTGAGGAGTCTACTCAGATCAACAGATAAAGTTTTATGTGTAAGTCCAGTTCCCACCTCAAAGGCCAATACTTCAATCATGTTGTGCATCTGGAATCAAGCTGTTGCCACTCCAGACACATTAACTCTCTAGAGGGTCTGTTCTCCAGAGACACAGGGCTGCAAATAGCCCATTTCTCAAGAGTTTGTGATTTTCCTTGTGGTTTTCAATTTCTTTTAAAATGTGTTATTAGGGTTTTTTTAAAGGGAACAGAAATATAATAAATTGCTATTACAGTGATGGTACCATCTAATGAGAAAAAAAGACATACAATATGGAGTTCCCTTATTATCCATTTCCTTAAATATCAGAACTTTTTTAGTCACTTCATAACTGGTCCATGAAGAAAGTAGGAAAATTAACACTGACCCATAGTTTAATGGCCAAAGTCAAATGAAATGCAACAGGCCTTTGGGTTTATACACCATAGCTTTTTCATGGATTTAGCAGTAAAACTTTCAACTGTATACCATAAATGTCCAGTTTAAAATTAGTAAATACAAGTTACATCACTGCTCATGTAAATCAGAAGTAATTTGATGGGGCACCAGAAGATTTAAGAAGAGAACAGACATCTCTACCAGCAGGGAGCTCTTGTCCATGCAGCACAGACTGACTCCAGCACCTTTCAGTCCTCCCTGTGCTAGTCTTGCCAGAACGTTCACACTTTGCAGTGGTTTCAAGTTTCCAAATCAGAACCTTCGCTGGATTTTCAATTTTTAGGACCTCCCCATGCCAGCAGGAAGAAAGGAAAAGAAAAAAAAAAGATTCTGAAGAATTTTAATTTTTCCAGACTGCATACCAGGTTTGATTCCTTATTCTCTGTTACTATTGTCTATAAGCTCGCTTGACAATTTTCAGCTCTCCAGATTTACAGCCATTCCTAGCAAAGTATTTCATCCACAAATAAATGTAACCATCCTTTTTCTGAAGGCAAAAGGAAAATATATAGAAAGCACACAGATGTTTGGCAAGTACATCAAAGTTAGGCTAGTCAGTACAAAAACCCTCCCCAAAACCCTTGACGTTCTTAGTGCTTTAACAATACAATCAAATTTTAAATATGAACAGAAGGGGATTCCAAATGGGTACATACCATCTACAATAATAAATTAATTAGAAGTGCACAGAAACTTGGACTACAGAAAGCTGTACA
Source organism: Parus major (assembly GCF_001522545.3). Lineage (NCBI taxonomy): Eukaryota > Metazoa > Chordata > Aves > Passeriformes > Paridae > Parus > Parus major. The sequence goes on from NC_031775.1 coordinate 22,368,517, forward strand.
CTAAATTAGATGTCTTCATGTGCCACTTCATTCTGTGAAAGCAGGCACGCTGAGTCTGAATAAATCTTTGTTTTTCACATTAATATGAAATTAGATGAGGTTGGCCAGTGATACCAACTCCTGGCCAGTAGGTATCAACTTACTGTCTTTGGCACAGTCCTGCTCCTGTGTTCTCTGCACAGCTGGAGAAGATGGTACTTGGCTCCTTGAACTCTGTGATTTGCTGCTGTCCCAAGTACAGTCACTTTAGATACTCTTGGATCTTTGGCAAGCAGAGAGCCCTTTACCCTCCAACAATATTTCATAACTTCAGCACGTAATACCTTTTCCAAGGGAGGACAGATGTGCAGGAGTAGTTTCAGTCTTCCAAGAAGTTTTCCATCAGGATCTTAATTTTTCTCTGGCTGTGCAGGCCAAGAGCATAACCACAGCCCCTGCAAGGCTGAAGACAGGAGGCTGCTGCTTGAGCAATACCTGCTGCCAGCAGACCATCCAGCTGCCCGTTTGCTCCTCAGCTTTGGAGCTGCAGCTGTGAGGAGGCTTGCCAGCACACAGCTACTCCACTTTTTTTGGAGAATTTTGAAAAGGGCATTGTGGAAGAATAGCTTGAGCCCAGCTTGTCCTACAAGGGACATTTCAGTCAGAAGCAATTATGCCAAATGTTCAGGTTTTGAAGGGATAAAGAAGTACCATATGGAATGGGTGGGGGAGAAAGACTATTTTCTTTTCAGAATACCATATATTGCAGTTACAGTAAAGGAACTAGCAATAATACCTATCTACGCTCACAGGTTTGGTTTTGGGTTGTTCTGGTTGTTTTTGTTTTCGTTTTTTTTTTTTTAATTTGCAATCTTTGAAGAGGAGAGGGACAAAGATGAACATTCTAAGCTCAAAAAATTTCACTCTTGGCATGCCAAAGCTAGCAGTAGAAATGCCTGGATCTTCCACAGTGGCTTGGATATGTGCCACAACAAAAGAAGCCACTTCACAGTGAGCTCTGTCCTTGAGGGAACACACTCCAGGTCATTCAGCTTCAGGAAGGAAGGGTTAGTTCCCTTCACTAGAGAGAGCCTCAACCCCTATGTGTGTACATGTACTGCCCCTACCCAAACAGCCAGCAGGCTGTCCAGTCAGCCTTGGGGACCGAGGCCACAAACAAATTGTCATATTCCACAGAAAGGCATCAAATCCATGATGATGTTCAAGGTGGATCACTATGGGTAAAATAGTAGAAACCTTGCAAAAAAGCAGAAGGAAGAAGCAGCTGATGGGAAAGAGGATGGTTGCATCCCCCAAATACCAGTGAAAAGTCAGTTTCAGTAAGGGTTTGGAGGCTGAAAGCTGAAGGACAGCCACAAGTTAACTTTCCAATAGCTGCACTCACCTTAGGAATGTTATTTGTTTTTGCAAATTACTATTAGGACACATTTGTTTTTGCTTACTATCCATTTCTTTTTGCCAGGAAATCCTGATGCTGCCACCACATGATTAAGAAGTCACTCAAATTCAGCAGAAACCAAGCACTCCAATGTCTTTGGCTGTAGTCACTCCACAAAGAGCACTTGAGATCTGTGACATCTTAACAGTTTTCCTCTCCTCCAAGACTGACATTAACCAAAAGTCTCCTATTCAAAGCAAAACGCTAGGCAGAACACAACCCACATTCCAATTTTGGGAAAGTCTGGATTGGAAACCGAATTTCTCATCTTGAACCCACGTGTAGCTGTTTAGGTGTAGTTCAGGAGCCATATGACATGTACAGTTTATTCCTTTGAAGGCTATAGAAAGCTAATAAAAGAGTGAGAATCATCAGCAGAATGTATTACAAAATGCAACACAGTGTAAACTGGAGCAAACACTGATCATTTCATACTACTGCTGCCCACCAAGCACCTTCTGCAGCCCAGAAGAGATACAGTTTTGAGAAACAGCAACTTCATGACAAGTTGAGGGCTTGAAAAATCCAATTTTTTAAAGGAGGCTGGGTATTCTGCTCCCACCTAATTCTAAGCCTGCTCCTCATTTTCACATGGAACTGTACTTAGATTTTCCAGAGTGGCTGCCACCTATTCAGAAACCAGTCTTGAGCAGAAATAGCAAGGCTACACTGCTGCCAGTTCTTCAGACCCTGCTTGGTCACGCTGTAAAGTCCTCTGCCTCTGGAATCCCTTCTACCAGCCTTGAAATGGTAATTTCTGAACACTATTGGGCAAAATTCCAGCAACAAAATACTATTGCTTTGAAACAGAAGAGGGCAGACAAACATCCAAATACAAATTGAAAGCACCTGCTCAAAAGACTCCACTAGTATCTCAACAGTCCTTGACTAGTCAACACCTTACATTTTTATTTTTAAAACCTACTTCTGCCACGGTTCTTGGACCCTTTAAACCAACATCATCAAATTCCACTACGGATTTAGACTTCATCACGTGACTTCACTTCTCCAAGCACAGAGTAAGAGTCTTGTGAGAAGGCTTCTCTTCTGCCAGCATCCACTTCCAAGTTCTCCAACCCCGGACAGCAGAGAATCAAAACAAAACAGGATAGCTGCGTAACAGCGGTCAGCCTCCTACGCACTCTGGAGCTTCCTGGCTACCGCTGCCTGATGAATTTTGTGAGCTGTCAAACGGAGCTGGGCCCATCAGCCTGCCCGCCCGTTTTGAACTGCACGGCCTGGGTCACCATGTGCCACGGCAATGCAATATTCTGTCCTGTGCATGGAACAGGAAGCATGGCTCAGTCATTGCAGGGAAGATTATGATCTGTTTGCTGGACAAACACCCAACTAAACAAAGTTGATATGGCCCATCCTGAGAGATGGAGAGGTGCACACAAATACCATGCCCAATTGGGCACCCAGTTGTACGAATTTGCACCAAAGAACTTGTAAGTTGTAAGAATGATCAGGAACTACTTATTGAATTGAACAAAGCTGATATCCAGACCCATTCACTTGCAAAACTGTACCATGTCCAGTCAATCAGTTCATCACTGTCTCAGTGTTGGCATTCCTGAATGGAAAGCAGCAAAAGAGCAGAGAAAGGTGGATGGAAAACATGACCAGCAACGCGACTCATTTTCCTTCTCTATTTTAGAAGTTAACAGACAGCAGAAAGCACAAGACCAAAATATTAAGGAACAGAGAAGAAGGAATGACAGAAAGATACATCTGAATAGCAGACATCAAGAAAGAAGTTGATTTTAACTATCCTTTGCCTTTCAGACCACACAGCACCTCCCACAACTAATGCAGTTGGACCGTTTTCAAGGATGCTGGCCACACACTGCTCACATAAACTTCATGGGATTAACACTACAGCCTGTGGGATGAATCACTCGTATATCTTTCTTTTTTTATCCCACATTAAAATCTCAAAAGGACAAAAACAGTGGCTTGCTTGTAACGGATTTTCTCTCTCTACTCTCCAAAAACATGTGAAGGACTTGTTACCAATTGGATATGCTAAGACTACAGATACATTCCAAAGGAGCATGTAGTAAAAAAATAAAACCTCCTTAGTTACTTTACATTGTTAGCTGTACTGGCTTCTGCTGTTCTTTAGCTATTTGTTTTATCACAAATAGAAGCAGTCAATCTCAAGTGTGAGCTGGCCATTGGTGAGCATTCAGGGGAACTTGCCTTATTGGGTCACTTTCTCCCAGAAAGCAGGACTGTTCAGCTTCAGAAGTCAAAGACAAGTAGTTCTGACCTCAGTTACAGCTTCAGTTGAACAGTGGTGACTAAAGTTGTGAAATTTGCTTTCTGAAGTGATGGCTGTTTTTACCAATCTAGGTCAGGCTCAATTACAGCAACCAAGGCTCTTTCCTGCCAAGTCAAAAGAAAAACTAAGTACCAATGGATGGTTTGACTCCAGAGCTCTACCTTGTAAGTGCAATTCTAGTCCATCCACCAAGACCTGATGATAGCACAGCTTAACAGCTACAGAAAAATGCCTCAGCATCATTGTCAAGATTAAAGTAAAACTTCAGTCCCAAAGAAACACAGGATTTTGATTTCCTTAAACTGAGGAACATGCTGTGTTACATTTCCTTAGATTAGAATGTGCTCCTGACAGAAGGAATTAGAGGAGGATTTAGCTTTCACAAAAAAGCATTAATCATGTTAGGTTCTCGACAAAAGGTATAGGAGATCAGTGAAAAGGAACTAGAGACACAGCATAATAAATGATACTCAGGAAGGAAGTCACTAATCTCCACCTGCACTCAGTTATCCTCCTTTCAGATCTTCCCCCTGTGTGCATTTAAGCTTCCACCAAATTTACCTGGGGCCACTCAAGTGGTTCATTCAGGAGTCTGCTCTAGTGAAAGGTAAAAAAGAAATAGAGGAAGGATTATATGATTTGAGAATATGGAGAAAAATTAGCAGGTTTGGCAAGTTTCAGCTGTAGCAGATGGTTTTCCTGATGTACCAAGGACCTGGCACCATTTGTTTACAGAAGCCAGAGTATCTGTAAATCTAAAACAGCATCAGAGCCATCTGGCAGGCTGCAGCCATTGCTAAGATACAGGTGAGTTTGGCCCAGCCACTATTTCAATTCCTGTCATTGAACTGCCTCCAAGACACACTTGCAAAGGACAAGTGCATGTCCAACCACTCAGCCTCTGTCACATCTACACATCATCAGTGGGAAAAAAGGCCCTTGTGCAACTCAAGTGCACCGTGCAAGGAGGTCGCTACACTGGAATTTGTCACAGCACTACAAGGGGTGGCTACATCTCATCTGTGATGGAAGTTTCTCTGAAACAACCACTGTTTTCCCTCAAATGTCTCTATACAACAATTCCCAGTATCCAGAGCCAAATCCAAACGAGTGTCAGCAGGGATCTTGCAAGACATCCCCAGAACCATTCAGATCCCAAGATCCCACATGCACATTCTACAGACAGTGTCCTTATTGTGGGATGTTGGTTTCTGTTTGGGATTGTTTGCTGAGGAGTCCCTGGGGTGGCATAGGGAAAGCAACACCCTTTCATGTGGCTGACTCTCAAACCTGAATACTTCTGTGAAAGAGATACTTAACTTGCCAGTTCTCAGTGAAGTGGAAAGGCTCACAACGCCAGCCTCGGAAGCTCACTTCTTATTTTAAAACCAAAAGGCTAACAGTCCAGGAAGTGTACAGTCAGCTCTAAAAATACGAAGATATCTGGAATGATCAAGTGTGTAATTTATCTTGTAACTAGTACAGGAACCGGTTTTGCTTGCTGGAGGAGCAAAAGACGCATTTTCTACAGGACTCAGACTCCCATTTGCCTTGCAATGAAAATAGCATCCTATTTCTGGTCATTCTACTTTTATTCAAGGACATTTTGGTCACAGACTACTTGAAGCAAGGGAATAACTTGCAAGCTCACCCTGAGCACACAGCCATCCTGTAATTTTGATTCTTTGTGCTCTGCAGAGCATTTCCTTCCCAGTAACGGTAAGGAATTTTAGTCAGGATTAAGAACAAAACATCAAAGAAACTGTCCCTCGGACTCCTGATCCTGTTTTCAGGCAAACAAGCAAGCTTCACCTTCCATCCCATGAATCAGTGTGTGCAGTCTTGTCCTTGCAGACACCCAGAAATGCAGACTCTTCAGAGTGGTTTCCAGGACACTGAATAAACTGGCCTTCAGTTTAATCCTAGGGTATAAATGATCAGTGATAGATCTTGCCAAATTCACATTACCCATCCTAAATCTCCAGCAATACTCAGTTAAGACAAATGGGTTGAGTCTCTCCAAACAGCTTGGCTTTTCCTTGTGTACTAAGGTCTCTGATAACATCCAAAAGCTATGAAAGTTCATGTGGGACATTAAAGTGCCATTTTCGAACTTATCAATGTTCAAGCCAACAACTCAAGTTTAATCTTAGATGCTGTTTTTCCAATTTTAGGGTCACCACTGCATGGAAATTCACCCTGCAACCCCCTCCCCATCACTTCCATTGTGTTTGAGTAGCAATCACATTTAGGGTTTTCATAACTTCAGTTTCAGCCCACTGAAATTTGTCATTCCAACTCCATTCCAGGTTTGGTCCCTAAGAGCTATCATCCTTTAAGGATACATTTCACCTGCACATATGGCCACAGTTTGACAGCCAGACTCAAGACCTGGACATCAAATCATGAAGGTGTTACCTTGCCCTCATCAGCACAGACGTGTGCCTGACAGCATTGGTCTGCCTAGTCAGGCTGCTGCTAATCACGAGAAAGCAACTTTTTTTTACGTAAGTACTGAACCAGTCTGTGATTCTTAAACAAACATATAGCAGGTGTATTAATAAAGGAGCAAACTGAAGCTCAGTCTGCAGCACAAATGCACTCAGCACTGCCCTTACTCTCCAGGGGCTGGGAGACAGAATTGCATTATAGTTGATCCCACCAGCATGCTGACCAGAAAGGGTGTGCATGTGATGGGAGAGAGAGATCAGCTGGAAGCAGCTCTGCAACTGAATTACAACAGCTTTTCAAAGCAACACATTAGGGCATCCCAGCACACATTCACACTGCAGGGAAAAATAGATACAGACTCAAGCGAGGTCTGAGAAATACTTGCTGTTATCACATTGCCAATACAACTGCAGTCCAACTTCATTTGAAATGATGTCCCACTGCATGTGCAACTTTCAGACGAAGTCACATTGTATCAAGATACAAAAAAACTGAACTTGCCAATAAATTTAGTAACAAGAAGCCAGCAAGAAAACAGATCTCCGCAAGAGCCCATCTCATCTGCCACCAATGAGATCTGTTTCTAAACAGCTCTGGTTAATCCAGCCACAAGCCAACATCTTTCTACCAAAAAAATAAATTCTCCATCAAGAATGCCAGAAAGTCTGATGTCCCAGACCGATGGGGAAGAGAGGATGTGATGGATGGGAAGAGCCAACATGCACCCTTTTGTCAAGCCATGTCTAAATCTCATTGTATTATAGCAATCCTAAGCAAGGCAATTACTCCTATAGGTTTTGCTAAATCTGAAGATGGACAATAAGCTGGTTTGTGGCAAAACTGAACTCTTTTTAACATGAAAACCAAAAACATGGAGTTATGTTGCTGGTTGTAACTGAAACATGTCTGTTAATGATTAAAGCTTCCATTTTGCTGCCAAAGTATTATTGGAACTGCTTATTTGCTGTGCAGCTTGGGGAAAAAAAAAAAAATCTCTTCCATCCTTTATTAATCTTGTCCTCATCTGACACAACAAAAATGCACCATCAGTCTTTTTCTTACTTTGAAAAACAGGCCTGAAAGTCACCCCAAGAGCCAAAGTCTTTGTGTATAATTACTGTCTTGATTAACTAGAACAAAGGGCACAAAACATCAGCCATTATGCATTAGATTTAGTATTTTGGGGGCCAATTTAAAGACATTTCATTGACCAGCTTTCTTAAAAGAAACTTTGATATAACAAAAACTATGAAATAATTAAAAATAATTTTTTTTTTTTTTTTTTTTTAGTTTTTTGGTTGGATGGTTGTTTTTTAAAAAGCAGTCACATCCAAAGGAATGTAGCTTAGAGGGCAACTATGGGACTCATTGGAAGGCCTCAGTGATAATACTTGAATCTTCTTGGCCTCAGGTAGTTTCTTGCAGCAGTGCTGAGCTGGTGACCTATTTGGCTGATATAGGAAACTCAGTCATTAGCAAGTTTATGCATTCTAATATGAAAAGCAGATTTTCCTTGGAACATTTTCTTGGGGCAGGTTTCAGGGTCCCAAAACTGGCAGTGACTGTATAAACAGAAGAGGTAATGAGTAAAGGCTCCAACAGGTGATGCCATGCAAAATTTTTTTCATTTTCAGACTGCCATCCTGGGCTCCAAAGAGGGTATGCAAGAGAAACAGGGAATTTAACTATCTGCCTGAGCATAAAGTCTCAACAGAGGAGGATTAAATGAGAAGGGAAAGAGGAAGAAACTTGCAGGCAGCTGGAAATTTCAGAATTGAAGTTTTCAGAGGCCTGGTAGATATCTTACTATTCAGAAATAGCTGGATGTGTTGTATGGCAACCTTAAAGGTAGCACAGCCTCTGTGTCATTGCTTCTCCAACCTTACCGATGTGCCCAGTTTGTCTGAAGTGCCTTTATGCGCAACTAACTCCTCAAGTCTGTGGTTTCAGTGGTCACATCCCACCCTCTTCCCAGCAGACAGACTAACAGGGCAGTCTCAGAAATCCTGGAACAGATTTCATGCCCACAGCTAGCAAATATGAAGTCCAGACAGGATTGCTCCCTCTCCTGCTGCTAGAGGAGGTCTGAGGGGGTCTCAGCTCCTTGGATATAGAGAAATCAAAAAATATGCAGATCAGAAGCAATCTCTTTCAAGTGCTGACATTGATTCCCCCCACCCCACCCTTTTGAAATACACTTCTTGAGCTCTGAAGACAAGAACAACCTCCTCACATGCTGACCTGGCAATCATGTGGGACTTCTTCCAGTTCTGCCTGTGTGAAGTCTTGGCCCCTTCAAGTGGGCTTGCTCTGCTGGCACTTGTAAGGCAGGGGAGTTCCTCTCACTGGGCTCCAATTCCCATTTCTTGAGAAATTAGAGAAACATAGATGTTCTCTAATCTACAATTCAACTGAAGATCTAATCACAATTAAGTGGGTACTATATTGTTATATGTCAAGGCAGGTGGATGGAAGTTGAAAAGGGAACATGTTGACTTCAGTGAACAGAAGTGTTCACTTAGAAGACAGTATGAAAAAAACCCAGCCCTAGGGATTCATATTTAATATACTTGGAGACTTCCTGTTCACAGCAATCACCCTTCTCCCCAGCTGTGAGAAATTTAGAGGTGTGGGAGAGTTGACCCACAGAGGCATTGTATCAGCTAAAGAAAAGCTAAATGAATGCAAAAGTCAAAGTGGTTGGCCTTTAGATGTCTCCACAAAATGGAAAAAACCCCACATAATTGAACTAGCCCTGTCAGAACACCAGTTGCCCAAGTAAGACAAACAATGGGAGTAAGACTAGAAAAATGAATGTAAAACACACACTATAGCCCCAAACATGTTCTAGAGGGACAGTTTCAAACTGGAAGCTACTTTATCATGTCTTAATCTGGAGAGATGTTTCTTTAAAACTATTTAAAAGTGAACACTACATAAAAGGGATCTGATAGGTGGTGTTAAAAAGGAGAATGCTTTAGAAAAACACGACCCTGTGACATCTTTTGTGTCCCTATTACTTCTTAATCACTCTTTTCCCCCTATAGGGGACTCAAATGAGGCAGTGTTGCTTGGAAAATAGTAATTAATTTCTTATTACTCTGAAACCTTCAATTGGGAACCCAAGGGAACACCAGTACTAGTTAACTTTTGCAAGGCTTTATAAATGCACTGAAGGTCACTTTAGTATGACACTGAGCTGCTCCCAAATCAAGTGGGATCCCAGATAACACAAGCCACAGTCAACAACTCCATCCCAATAGGCAAAATATCCCCAACAGCAGAGCTCCAGCACAGCCAGAGGGTGTCCCAGGAAAGCTTTAGCAGAACAAGGCTCTGCAAAGGGCAGAGTTTTAGCAGACAGCCGTATTTCAAATGTTCTTAATGAGCTTGTCATCAAGGAGGCAGAGCAAATACCAACTGCAATTTGAAGCTGGGCAAAGGAAAACCAAGCAAGGATGTCTTTGAAATGCAGAAGAGCTTCCCAGAAGAGATGGAAATGTCACAGCACAATTCAAGGGACACTCTCCCCCTGTCACAGGGTTGGAACCAGCTGAAAAGCAGGAGCCCACCTTAATCCCTTAGCACAGTCACAAAACAATAGCCATTTCAGAGGTGCCAGTGGAGAACAACCTCATTTTCCACAGAAATAGAGGACAACTACAAAACAGAGTAATGACAACCCTGCTTCTGTTCCAACACAGAATTGCCTTCCAAGCTCTTAAACAGAAACAAACGTCAATTCCCATGTAAGTTACTAAGTGGGGCAGAGGAAGCCATTTAGACATCACAAGATAGCAATATAAATATCACAAAACAGTCATAATTCAAGTATTTTGTTTTATGCAGCAACATCCCAAGCTCAGCTGAGGTGTTGGTGTGGTGATACTCAAGCAATAGACAGGCCTAGGAACATCAGCCTCAACCCCTAGTCAATCAAACCTACGTACAAGGCAGCCTTGAACTGCAGCTCAGAGGTAACTACTTCAGAAATGTTGTGGCATGATTCCTTTCTGGGCACAGTAAATTCAAGTTTAATCGTGGAAAACCAAATGAGGGCTTCAGCCATACCAACATGTTATGACTGCTGAAAGTAAAACAGTCAAAAAACTGCTGAAAGAAAGCAGCTACCATCCTCCTTATCCTTGCAGAGGCACAGAGTTAAAAAATAAACCAGATTAGGAAAAAGGGAAGAAAAAAGGTGTTCAGAAAACAGCTTACAAAACAATCACCAGAATGTTCAGGGTAGGCTGACAAGAGCTGCTTCCAGCTTACTACATCTGCTAAAGTCATTACAGTGTCACCCCACCCTTGGGCTCCCAAGGGCAGGAGCAGAGGAGGGAGGGCTCCTCCTCATCTGCTGAGCCGGCTGTTTCTGGTGTGAGTGTAAATTCTCTCCATCCATTCAAGATTTTGCAAACAGGCCACTGGAAGAGGGAGTGCCTGTTTGCAGGGTTGGTCAAGCACTGTATTCCCAGAAAGGAGCTGATTTCCAGGAGAACTTGGCTAGAGCAAATCCTCACATCCAGTTTTACCTCTCTGCTCTAAGCTTGTCCCAGGCTTCCCCTGGAGCCAGCACAGAACCTGGGTCGGTGTAGATGTCCCTGATCCTCCTATCAATACTCCATTTCTAATTACTACTTTAAAACAAAGCACCCAGGCTCCCTCCAGAGACAGTAGTTTCCAAGACAGCTAAAATTTAAAATAAAACCCACCCTTTGCTACCAGATGCATCAATAGGATACTTTGCTTATGCTGTTGCAGAACAAAGCAAATGAAAAACCAGCCTTGATCACTTCCTCCAAAAAGCCTGAAGACACTGCTGCAGTGAGACAAACAAATGTCATTGAGCATCCTTACTCTCCACACAGACAGCTCTGAACCTCTGCCTGCACAGAGAAGCCTTTCTCCACCCCTGAGCTGCAAACATTTGAAGGAGGAAAGCATCTCTGCTTTGCCAGCATTGTCCCTGTTTGGAGAGAAAACATCTACAAACACTGTTTTTTATGACATTAAACAACTTTCCAGTAACTCCTAGCCAAAAATTCCAAATCACCCACCCTGCCTCTTCAGATGGCCTGTGTTTGACTGCAGTACTGCATACATTGGATAGAAACTGCAGCAGGACAGGAACGGATTCATAAATGGATCAAGTGTCCTCTGCTGCTGGGCTGGTGCCAGAAAGGCAGTACACATGGCAAGGCAGTACTGCATTCGGGATGGACACTGAAGGCTACACACCTTTATTTTTGAAAAAGGGGCTTGGGGTGGTCCTTCTTTAAACTTGGCTCTTCTTGTTAGAAAGTTATGAACACTGGTGCATACAGAAGCAGCTAGACAAGCTGTCCCAGGTATTTAGTGGTGGCCACTCACCTAAACCTGTCCTCTGGAATAAAGCCAACAGTGCTTGAGGAAAAGTGTTCAACCTACAGAAGTGTTTGTTTCTTCTCCTCAAATTCCAGGCACAGCTCAAGGGCCAACCAAGAGAAGGGCCTGCTGTATGAGTAAGTATTTACTTTTTGTATCATGACTTTGGTCTCTTACAAGGCTTAAAATTCAAATACACAGACACACTGGGAAGTGGAAACACAGAGAACTGAAGTAGTTTCTCAGATCAAACAACAGGGCAAATCTGGGTGTACAAACAGATCACAAGTCCTGCATCATAGCTGATGAATTACACTCTCTTGAAATACTATGTAAAGAAAAAAAAAAAAAAAGCTCATTTTCTAAAGGAACCCAACATGTACCAATTGCACCTGAAATAAAGCACAGTGTTGGCAATTACTGTGTCTGGTAGCACTTCTGACCAGTGGATACAAGGCTATTGACAGTCCACAAGCAAATTACAAAACTGCATTTGCAATTTGGTGTAGAGCTACAGCCACATTTGAAACCTAGAAAGCTGCTAGATTGCCACTTATCTGTTAGAATAAACAGAAGTGTACTGGGTCTGGCCAGCTTTTACAAGATAGTATTAATGCTCAGAGACATTTTCTCTGACAGTCCCTTCTGTGTATAAAGGGGGGATCAGGAAGACAAGGACCTAGAAAAAGAGGCAGAGCAGCAAAAAGCAGATGCAAGATAGAAACAGTGATCTCTACAAAATTTAAAACAAAAGCTCCACCGACACTAAAGAAAAATGACTAAAAATTAATGCTACTTGCAAGAACAGGCATGGCAGAAAGGATATGAAGATGCAAGATTGGTCCATGAGTTGCAAGAAACCTTCTTTCCCTGTTTCTACTTAGAACACTTTAAGGGTGTGCCTTTAGTGAAGATACAGCAGTTAACCATGAAAGTAATCTTGGCCTCTTCTGGTACCAAATAAATCCACTTACTAACTCTGGAAAGCAACACCTTCAAATAAAGGGTGCTGTGTTCTCCATCAAGAGCCAGAAACCTAACTCCAAAAGTCCCCAGTCTAAGAGGGAGCTTCCAAAAAGCCAGTGCATCCCCAGGAATTGAGAGTTGTGACCTTTCTGTGCCCCTCTCCTAGGTGACAACTGCAGCCAGTGAGCAGCACCAGTGAAACCAAATGGAGTAGCAAAGGACAGGCACATGCTCACCTCCTGACACTGTGTGGACAACCAGCAAGTCCCAGGACTCCCAGGAGCTGCCAGGACTCCCAGATGAGCAAAGATCTTCCACAGTGATACTTCAGTGCCAAGTCCCACATCCCAGATAAAGAGAGAAGAGCAGCCTCCCTGCCCAGAGGTTCCTTTGGGTCCTGATAAAGTTACACTAACCATAATAGCCTTGTTTTACGTATTACATATACTGTAACATTAAAAATTGGTCTGCAGTTATGTAATTGCAGAGGAAATGGCTACAGCCCTTCTCAGCCCAGCTGAAAACGCCATCCCACGACGCCTCCACCGCAGGCACGGCTCCCAGGGGCTGCAAGGGAAGAGCTCCCACCCTGCCTGCAAGCAGAGGAGCAGCAGCAGAGGCAGAGGTGCTTCAGGACTGTGCTCATACTTCACTGTCTGTCAGGTTTTCCATTACAAACACTGCTGACACAGTTTATAGCTTAACCATTTCAAGCCACATCCATGCAAAACTTGGCAGAGGGAGCTGCTCTGCCCCCCCCACCTCTTCCACCTTAAAGAAATCTGTCAGATTCCTGCTTTAAAGTCACAACATTTCTTTACTGCAACAGAAATACATTTTTAAGTCATTCCACGAGGCTTTTTTTGGTTAAGGTTTAAAAGAAGCCTATGTAGTCGACAGACAGGACTTACGTCAACTATTCACAAAGTTTTTCTGAAACAACTCAGAAATGTTTAGATAGTGTTGGACAGAGCAGGTTGATTACACCATGCCTTTAAACAAATCACAGTCACCTCCAGCAAGAAACATAAGCCCTGCAACTATAGCCCCTTCCCAGACAACATCTGTAGAGACTGTAAATCTCCTTTTTTTCTCCTGGTGTATTTGTGACCATTGCTACATACAGATTTTTCTCCCAGATAAGGAAAAAAGAAAGAGATAAATATTCATCAGATACAACAGGCACACTGCTCTTATAAACAGAATTAAGGTCTGAAGGACAACTTTTGTTGAGCCAAAGTAGGTGTTTGTTGCAAAAACCAAATGCTGGAGTCTGAGATCTGGTACACTACTAAATAACTTGTTCTGAAGCACAACAGCTTTATTTAAGTCTGGCAAGGTTTGCTTCCACAGTAATTGCAGAAACAAACAGGTTATAGTGACCCAAAGGCTTCAGAACTCAGATTAAGGGTTTTGGAAATTATTCACCACATATGCTACACTGACCTTGCTCTTAAGTCATAATATTGGACATAAGTTTCAACTTCAAATAATGTCCAAGTAATAACTTTCACTAGCACAATTATGAAGACAACTTATCCAGCTCTTTCAGTGAAAGAGAAAACCAAATGACACAAGCCCTACCAAATGTGAGACACCTTAAATACCATCTCTTACACGACAAAAGTAACACTGAATAATACTACACAGTAAATGTGACACACTTAAGATGAAGCTAAAGAAGCTTGATGAAAACCAAATAAGGCTTCAATCAATCAAAAAGCAGATATTTACCCCCCTTCTGTCTCTACCCTTAACACTGGGCTTTGAACAAGCACAGCTTACATCCTTTCAGGAGAGCCCACAACTTGTACGCAAACATCAGAAAAGATGGTAACTCAAGCTCAGGCCCTTGAAGTGTGCAGAATAAAACATCCAGCAGGATGTGAAACATGCACTATCATTTGAAAACTGATTGTGAGTTTCCTTGTGTAAAAAACATCAGGACATTTGACCAGAAAAGAGAAGGTGTTTCTTTCCTCTGAAAGCCATGCAACAAAGCCAAGTTAAAGTTTTTCTACTCCAAAAAACAAAAGAACCATTTAAGTGTCCTTGGCAACCATGTTCAGGCAAGCTTTTAAAATGAAACAGTCATCTGTGCCTTTACACATCTAACCTCCCCAAAGTACAGTTAAACACCCAAAGCAAACATGATACACTATATACATTTCTATACATACAAGAAGTCCAAAATATTTGCCCAACAGCACATTCCACACACACTGTCCAGTCTGACAGGACTTCTCAGCTGTCAGTTAAAAAGCTGCCTAGCCACTCTTCCTTCCTTTCATTGAAGACATTTTCCCTGCTGCAGGTGACATCCAAAACACCTTGCATCTCCTTTGCATGGATTAGAAGAATGAGCTTAATTTACACATCACAGGTAAAGTTTCACAACATTTACAAGGCAAAAATAACCATACTGTGAAATTAATTACTAGACTTGTGAATAGCCCAATAATCTTATTTTCTTGACAATTATATCCCCATGTTCTTAGAGGTCATAACCACATCTCCTAGGTTTGCTTGCTTATGTTGAGCAGATAATCAAATTCAAGCCATAATTCATAAGTTTTGAAAGCTGACTCTTGAGAAACTTTTGCTAGTTTCATTACATGCCATCCAAAGGTTCACCTGTAGCTGAAGAGACAAGAAGACATAGTATTGAGGTCACTCCTGTGGTATCCCTAACCTAGGGAAGAATTAAGAGACTCTTTGGAGTCCTGTTATTGGAATAACTAAACCATGAGTTCCTTACCAGAATGGTTAAAAGAGGCATCCAAACAAGAGATACTCTCTCCATCACCAATCTGTGACTTATGAGCTTATCTGTTGGGTTTTTTTTTAAGATTATAGGTATCTTTATTTTGTACATACATAAATAAAGAGCAAAATCACAGCATGGAATTCCAGGCTTCATATTTCCTTTCTTGTTTACATGAACACTAAGGAATCTGGCTGCCAAGCATCAGAATATAGTTTTAAGAAGTATAATCCAAATTCAAGGATGTTCCCTGAGAAGAGTCACATTCCTGGACCCACTAATTAATTCAAACCCTGACATTCTCCATTTCTATCTCGGCATACCATGTGGTTCAATACAATGTGGTCTGAACTGTGCAAGGCAGAGAGGCCACACTAAATGAAAACACAAAGGAACTGTAACTGGAATTCAGACACTTCTTGTATTATTTAACAGCCCAGTTAATTCCCCTGGCTCCATAAGCCATTATCCAAGACAAGGATATCATTAATATGAATATAAGTTGTCACAATATAACCAGGCTTGCTCTGGTGGCAGGGACACCCACTACTGACAATGAGAAGCTATAGGCTTGGAAGGGAGAATGCTTATCCACTAGGCCAGACATAAGTTCAAGAAGTGAAGACATTTTTCCTTCTTCAATCATAACTATTGTTTTAAAGTGGGGTAGATGAGCAGTTTGGTTTCTATTAGTTTTGCAAGTGATGCAGTCAGTACCCAGGAGATGGGTATTTCTGTTCACACCAGCCAATGCCTTTCTACACACAATCCTTCTGGACTTCACACTAAGTCACCAGCCAGCAAATGACTGCAACACTTTGAGCCAAACAAGCATGAAGCTCTCATACAACAGAGAAATTACCACTCCATCAAAAGAAGGAAAAATAAAATACAATGCATAGTCATCTTTGTGGATAACCTGGCTCCAAAGCTCTGGAAGCTGAATTTGAACCTCATATCAGGGTGCCCTTGTGTCCCCAAGTTCTGCTGTGCCCAGCACACTCCAGAGCCTACCAGTGGCAAGAGCCGTCAGTGCGGAGGTACCACAATGTAAGCCTTGGCTTGAATGGATCCAAATGTCAGCAGCTCCTCTGGATGAGGACACACAAGTCACGAGTGGGCTGGAAACCAGTCCTGGACAACAGCTCTGGATTAATACACAAGGAGTGCTGGAGGGGAGGAGGGGGAGCTGCTGAAGACAGGCAGTTATTCAAACCAGCTGCTCAGCCACTCCAATCACTCACACGTACACAGTCTCCTGCATGTGTTCTGCCCAACTCAAAGCTACCAGGCATCCAAAACTTAAAGTACATAAAAGAAATCTACACAAACACTTGCCAAAAGTCTCATTTTCCAAGTGCAAGCTGGCTATTCCACGCATGGCAGAAGGGGATTTCATCTTGCTTTTACATGACAACCTCTGCCTCTTTGCCTCAAAATTCCCCAATTAACACTTCTGCAATAAGTTTTCAAACTGCATGGCCACGTATTTATCTGCACACATTTTCTCCCCTCCCTACTGAGCTCTGGGCCATGGACTAAGCTGTCAAGCCAAGTTTCATCCCAAGAAATTTTTAAACACTCATCCTATAAATCCTCTGCAAAGGGAGTTAGTAATGGAAATACTGACAGAAACTTGAAGAGACAGCAGGGCAACTATAGCAGCCTACTATACATCAGCTTCATTAGCTGCAGATCCTTCTCTCTGTCACCTTCATTTTCCATTAGCGTACCTTGGCTAATTAACACACAAAACCTATGAAACATTCTTACAGTAGAAGGCAACATTTGGCCCCCAGCCCAAATCAACATTGAGAAACTTCAACATCCTCTGCCAGACATAGTAACTGTACCAGATGGAGCAAACACAGCTAACAAGTAGTGATGAGGAAACTGAAAGCAGAGGAACAAATGCAAAAATCAGACCATTGGAAGAGGGAAGAGCAGCAAATATAACTTACCACTTTCATTTTTCTCTATGACATCCACAACCTCTCCAGCCTGGAGGCTGATCTCAGAGTTCTCCTGCTTCTCATAGTTGGACACCACCACATATTGCTCCAGGATCATGGGTTCAGAGCTAGCATCAGCACCTGGGGAAGGGAAAAAGCAAGCCGTAAGCCAGCTTCCAGCCATGGCTCCTTGAGAGCGACCTCCGTCCATCCGATTCACAACAGGCCAACTTGTCACCAGAGCCAAGCGAATCAGCAAACAACCTTGGCTCGCAGCATATCCCCAAATGGCTGGCCATATAGAAACAGCCTCCTCTGGCCCACAACCCAGCAGCACAGAGGGACATTGGAGAGAAGAAGAAGAAAAAAGGGGAGGAAAAAAAATATAAAAATGAGCCAAAAAAGTGAATTAGTTGCACAGTTTCATGATGGATTCTCAAAATAAACCTCTTCCCAACATGGTTTCCACAATCCTTGCTCCCATTCAGAGAGAAAAATCCTGGGCAGAAGTAGTATAAATCCACAGCTGAGCCATCCCCCCAGTAAACCCAAAGAAGAAACAGCTCTCCCCTTGGCGGCTCAGCTCCTTCTCCACTCTAAAGGCTTGAGCTGAAAGTCAAGAGGGGGCTGTAGATGCCAATCATATTCGTCTGCACTGCAGCCCTTAAATAGAAACACATGAGCGGGACTGAAAGAGAGGGAGGTGGGGTGGAGGGAGCGAGGGGAGGGCGGGGAAGACTGTTTACTTGAAACAGAAGAAGAAAAAAAAAGTTATAGCGCCAGATCGCTGCTCAAACTCGGTCACCCCCCGCCTGCCCCCCGCCAGCTCCGCAGTTCCGCATTCCCCCGGCAGAGCAGCCCCGGCGGGACGGGGCTCGGCTCCCCCTGCATCGCCTTCCTGGAGCCCTCGGAGCCAACCCCCAGTTGTTCGATTTCTCTTCGGACTAAGGGCTTTCGACTGTCAGAGCCATTTATGAATGAGAGCAGGCGCTTAGGCGAACAGGGGCCACGAAAGGTGCGCAGTAATGCTCTCCTCCCCCCCTTCCCCCACACTACTGGTCCTTTTTTTATTATTATTTCTGACTTTTTCACCCCCAAACCGAGATCATGCATTTCGAGGTGGAGCCACGAGGCAGGCACAGCACAGTGCCAGATGTGGAGGGAGCCCTTGGGCTGCTGCATCTCGGCTCTGCAATGCAACACAAACAGCACAGACGGGGCCTCTGCGCTCCCAGACCCAGGCACAGACTGACTGTGCTCGGCCTGAAAACCGCCTTGAAAAGCAAGGAAAACCTCTCCGTTTAGGTCTTTACTTTGTAAGAGCCAACATGCCTTAATGCCAAATTGTTTTTTCAGGTTTTCTCAATTACAGCAGTTTGGGACACAAGCATTATTATACATTTTACATATTAAGAGGCAGTTCCGGTTGCTCTGGATTAAGATGCGGATTGAAAGGGGGCACAGAAGCAGATACAACTTGCTGAATGTCCCATTTTACACAGCAGGGACAGAGCCAGGAGCCGACTCTGGGTTTTCCTTAATTTCTGATGACAAATTGGCTACAAAACACAGGAAGGAAGCAGCATGGTCTGAAACTGTCCACCAGAAAAGTCAAGGGACTGACAGCCAAGCACAGGATGCTGGGTGCTGTATTTCCAAACTCAGCACGTTCATATGTGTTTGGACTGGAGATGCAAAGTGATTCTACAGGCAAGTAATTAGCGTCCCTGCCAAGAAAGAGGTAAAGAATACATCAGCCATTAAAACAGCATCCTGTGAAATGAAAATCCTAGGAAAAAAAAAGGCAATTAATTCAACTGTTTCCTGAAAGGAAACACTATCACAATGCCTCCCCTTGGACCAAGTTTAAGAAATCCAGAAAATTAGAAGGCTAACTTGCTCCTTAAGCATGCCTCTGCCTCTCCTCAAATTACTTAAGTTAATTTTCTTTAAAGAGGAGTCATCTCCTCCAGAAGCTTGTGTTTAAGGTTTAGCTTTTCTATAGATAGTTGAACCACAGCCAGTAGCAGGAATAGGAGAAGACCATGAACTGACAACATGGAAATTTATAATACAAATTTTTACCATAGCCGTCCATTCCAAGTAAGCATCATGCTTTTCTTCATGATCAATCAACCTGACTCGTGCACTCTGGTTTAAACCAGTGCTAATTGGGCTAACTAGAGTATGAGGAGATGCTTTCCCCTGTTTCCCACATAGTCTCTTCCCCAGTCCAGAATCCAGCAGCATTATAATCTTGCTTCAACCTACTTAGGGAAGTAATACCTACAACCCCTACTTTGTTTTAGTCTTGAGATAAATACAAGTTTTTTAACCAGAAACAAAAGCTGTCATGGATTTATGTTTATGCATGTGCAACAGCAGAGAATTCAGTGTGTAGAAAGGCAAGAGGGACCAAAGAGTAGCACAGGGAGCAGGGGACATGCTGGAAGCTAATTAATAAACCAACAACTCAAATGCCTTCTTTCCTCCAATCTACTAGGCAGTTCTCATAGGGCTGGAGTAAGGGGAAAAAAAAAAACCCGAAAGACTGCATTGGCTTGGTGGCAGGAGCAGTGTTCATGTGATACATGCGTCCCTGCTGGGAACAAGGAGAGGACCAGGCTGGAGCACAGGCTGGCAAACACCCCACCAGCAGACACAGAGGCCAAGCCAGGGACCGTGTGCCAGGGGAGTGCCCTTGCCAGGCAACATGGAGAATCAGCACTCCAAATCCACCTCCACAGCTCTGCTTAAATATATATATAAGAGAAAAAAAAACAAAAAAACCCCAACCAACCGAAAAAAAAGCAGTACTTAAAACAGTTTGGCAAGATACTTTATATCTGCATTCTGGTATCTGAAACCCAGCAGGGCTTCTTAGAGTTACTGTGTCCTACCTTGGATAAGGTAGTCACTGCAGGAGAATGTCTTTCTCACTACAGTGGTTAGAAGAACACATACAATTAAGAAACTGTTTAAACAGACACTTGTATAAGTGCTACAGGGCTCCTATGAAGACAAAAATAATAGAAATAGGGTGATAAATTCCTTGGTCTAGGCAAGGTCAAACGAACTTGTTCATTTACAGCTGCAGCACATCATGCCTAGAGGATATCCCCCTTTTGAGGCACGGGTCCCTGTGGCTCCTGGAGTGATGATCACCCAAGATTAGGTACTTCACAGTGGGGAAAATTTCAGTAAGAGCAAAGAAAGGAAGAAGAGGAGGAGGAAAAGACAGAGAAACAGCTCCTTCCAGTAACCAAAAGCCTTAACCATTTTCTGGGTAGCCTAGTTTGGGCTGTTACTACATTCCTTTCAGGCACAGTCAGTAGAGCAAGGGACTTTAATCATTCTCAGCCTTCCATTCCCCACAAGCTTTAGATGAATTACTCCTCAGTGACACTCAGGGTGCCCAAAACATTGCTGCTACACTATGTCAGACTCTCCAAAGAGGATTCAAAAGAAAAGACAGGGAGCACCACAGGGAGCACAGCACCAATTTTACCCACTGCCATGGGCGCTTCCGCATCCCTGCCAATTAGTTCAGGTCTCATTTGTAACACAGGACACAGCATGCAGTGAGGAGTACAGCCTGCTCAGTGCAAGCACACCAGCACAGAGGGATGCAGCGTGGCACAAGTTCCCCAGCAAGCTCACACACAGCTGCAATGCCACCCTGACACAACAGCCGTACTTTTAAAAAAGCGTCTTCAGCCCAGGCAGGAGAAATGGAGAGCAGATGATAGCATAACATTGATGTGCCAGGTAAAGGTCCCCCCTTCCTCTCCCTCCAAAAAAGCAGAATTACTATTTCGGTTAAGCTCCAACTTGCAAGCCCTCCCCAGAGCAGAGCACAGATTGCTGGCTGAAATAAGAGTTTGCTTGCCTCTCCATTTCTTTTTGCCTCGAGTCCGTTTCCTGGTTAAAGTCTTGAGGATAGCCCTCCTCCTCTCCATAGGGCTTCACTTTACAATCCTCCCGCTCCTCACCTCAGGACTTCTCTTCCTGGGGCGGAGCAGAAATGTCATTGGAGCTTGTCCATGCCCCTCGCAGCTGGCATTATTAAGTGACACAGTTGCACCATGTCCCCCTCACCGGGCAGCGAGGAGGGAGCATCATTCCTCCTGCTGTACTCAGAGACCAGCAACTACTGTGAAAGCCTTCTAAATAGGAGCGCAGAACGTCCGTTCCAATAACATCATCCTCCTCCTCCTCCTGTGTTGCAACAGCTAAGACCTACAATGGTTTTGCAATAGCCAAAAATGAAAACCACCAACTGGACTCCAAAAATAAAATCATCTGGATATGGGAATGTGAGACTCCTGATCTTTGCCAGATTACTCTGTTGTTATCAGGCTATAAACACGTCTGCTCTTTTAATCCATACAGTGCACAGGCTTTTCTATTGCTCTTTCATGATTAGCAATCACGCATTTACAGGCTGAGACTAAATGAATTGGTACTGGGCTGGTCAGTGGAAGTCCTGCAGAAGCAGCCAAAACCACAGAAACGGCCAGTGAACACCATAAGGCTGAGTCACAGCTGAACAACCAGCTGGCAGGTAGTCCAGCCCTTCCGACATGGGCACAGCTGCTGGGGACACGTGCAGGGTCTGCACGCTGGGCTGTCTGGCAGACACGGCCCCGAGTGTCCTGGCATTCCATAACATAATGGCAGAGCTCTGCACTTTTCCATGCATAGGGAGGAGTAACTGCGGTAGCTTGGATCTAGAGCTGCGGTTTCTTCTAAAGCCAGTTCTTGAAGGGTAAACTTTTATGTATCTCTGGAAAACTCCTTTTGGAGAAGGACAAAGGGAAAAAAAACCCAAAACCAGAATAACAGCAAGCCTACTTAAAATCCACAGATCAGTCTAACCCCTTACAGCAACCATACACCCAGCTCTAAACATATGGAATTCCTTCCCCTCAAAACTTCATCTCTTTCCTTTCTTATCAGGACCACATGACTATAATAAATAAACATAAAAATTGCATGTTTTCTTTGAGCCTTCCACCCATGATTTATCTTGAACTGTGTTAAGATAGAGAGCTTAGGTCTGCCTAAAAATTGGGTTAAGTGTGTATTGCACACAAGATAAAACAGACTTTGCCATGTAATGCATGCGAGAGTACATAAGAGTTCATCCTATTGCAGCAGTGTTGGAAAAGCAGTTCTTAAAATAACCAGTTCCTAGAGTAAGCAGTGAGATGAGACTAATGAAGCCTGCTACAAATCTCTATGGGGACAACATGGATTCAGATCAAAGCTGTTCCAGTCTAGGATCTCTCTTCTATTCAGTGTGAAGGTTTTTGTTTTGTCTTGGTGTTTTAGATTTTTGTCCATTTTTTTATTCTTTGTGTACCCTAAACAGCTGGGGTTTTAACTCATCTCCTAGTTACTCCTGGACTCCAGGCTGTCACGCTGCAGCCCTGTTGCAACTTATCAAAATTCAGGCTGCATTTATACATCAATTATTACTGAAGGTAAGACTACTGCTGCCACAGGCAGTAGCATCCCTCCTGCCAGATAGCAATCCTCCCAATCCTAATAGTGTTTGGCTTCAGAGTTCAGAGGCTCTTGGTGTGGCAGCCCTGAGCCACAAAGCTTTAGGGACAGAGACAAAAGTTCATCATCTCCCCCAGTGATTCAGAAATTCAGTACAAATCCAGTCTCAAGGTCTGGATTATCACCAGTAATAGAAGAAAATAAACATTTGGGCAAGTCTATCAAATAGGTTATTAATACACCGATTTCTGTAGTTCTTCCCTGAGCTTGGCGAGGTAGCTCTTTTACAAAGCACGGAGACACTCACCTGCATTTTCAAAAGAGTATCAGAAGCAGATGACATCCTGCTATTAGACAGAGAGGGGTGGAAAGCAGAAAGGGAATGGTTTGGATCTGACCACCTAGGTAATGCAGATGACCCAAAGCCAGAGGAGTTTGGCCTAAAACCTTGTCCAAATGCCAAAGAATGCCTGAGAATAAAACACAACTGAGCATCATGCATCCAGCAATGGCCAGGTCAGCATGTAAACCCTCTCACCCCAGGCTGGCAGCTGTGACTGATGTACAAGCAGTTTCTCCCTAAGTGAGCATCCATCCAGCTTCCTCGCTCATGTGCCCTGCAAGCCTTTCAGAACATGAGGTAATAGTAGCCAAAGCTCTAGCCCTTCTTGCTATCTTTTGGCCCAAACTTGCCAAGATCTGGTCTAGATGGTAACTCCATGAGCTGTACTAAGTCTCTCCTAACCTCCTGGGTTGCTGCTGCCAACAGCTACAGGGGGCCCATGTAACAGCACACATTGCCACCAAGAAGAGACTATCATCTGCAATCATAGCAGCAAAAAATTAACTGGATGGCTGGATTCATTCCCTACCCTAAGACACATGTAGTACTTCCTGTCACTTCCAGGAACCAAGATCTGGGTGAGCCTTCAAGTAGCAGCTTTAAGGTAGACTGTGGCTTCCAGCACTGGAGTGTGTGTGACACACAGCTAAAACCAGCAGCAAGACACAGTCCCCACAGGGAGCACCTCAGGAATGAGCCTGGCCCATGGTAAATGGCAGGAACTCTCTCAAGCAGCTGCTCCAGTGCAGTTCTTCCCTCTTTAAAGCCTCAGCAGCATTTCCAATGAAATCCTGACCAACAGAAAAATTCAGCGCTGACCTTTGCCAAGTGGAGCCTATTGGTCTTGGGATTTTTATTTTTTATTTTTGATCTGCTAGGTTTTAAAACAGAGCCAAGAAAAATTAGAGGCAGGAGGGTGAAAGTAAGAAGTTGAGTCCTCTTTCCACTCCTTCTTGGAAAGTTGGCTCTCTGAACAGTGATTCCAACCAACTAGGTTACAGGTAGCAACAGTTAAGAATACTTAAGTATTTTGCACACAAATCTGCTAAACTGCTTGGAGATTTTTACACAGCTGCCAAACTGGGTCTTCCACCAGTATGAAGTCACCAATATACTTTGGCATTTGCCCTAGTCCTGTTCAGTGGTTTAACACATTCCCATCCCTCCACATGGCACAAAGCATTTTGACACCAGTCAGGGTGACCAAACTAGGGTCCCACCACAGCACCTTCCAGGGTGTGGCTGTGTGGCACCCATCTTTTTCCAAAGTACAAAATGAAACCACTTTAAAGTCTTGGTTAATCTCCACTTCATGGAGCAGGTTCATAACCTCAGCTAGAGTTTGGGCAGCATGAAACTGGCTTCTGTTCTCATCTCCAAGCCACATCCTAGCTAGCTAGGGCACATCCAGATTCAAGCCTGATCTATCAGCTTGACATATCAGGATACAGCCTAAGGCAGACCTGGACTGAAGAACAGCTATTTTGGAAACTGGAGATTCATTTGGATGAGAAACAGAAAGGCCACATGAACTAGAACAGCATGGGGAGCTAATGTATGTACTTGCCACACGTACATAAGACTTCTGAGCAGCGCTTATCAACAGTTCACCTTCTCGAGCACCATGCAATGCAATTAATTACTTTTATTTGCACACTCATCATGCAGAGAATTTTTTTTCCAAATTAGCAACATGCATTTAGCTAAAATCAGTAAACAGAAGGGAAACAAAATTGTATCTATTAAAGATTTTGCATCCTTTCCCTTTGAGAAGGCAAAAAACCTTGGCATTCACAGTTTGCCATTTTATATATGACAACATGAAATGGTCCCAACAGATCTATTGAGTCAAAGAAACCAAACCTCACCCTCCAGCCAGGTAATCTGAAGGGTTCGTGTCATTTTTCCTGAGGGACACCACCTCTTCTGTCTCCTCCTTAACATGTTTCTCTGCTGCTCAGTCTGATTCTGTTACTCTGTCTCAACTCCTCCATAACCTATGAAGCAGCAGGCTCCTGTGACTGAATACTTCAGATACTTCTGCACTTTTATATCCAGTTACCACCCTCAAATTAGACCTATTCTGTAAAGACGAGGAAGAACCCCCCAAGGATAAATTCAGCTTCTGTAAAGAACAGCATTTCTGGAATCACAGCCGTCTTGCTCACTAAAGACTTCAGACAAGCAAGCACTCATCCATTGAGGATGGTGGGATTTTGTTCACATACTTTCAACAGGGCATGAACTGGAATATTTACCAAATCTGGTATGGAAATCAGCAGGAGTGTTTCCATCTGTCCTTGCCCTGAGACCTATAGGTAGCCTTAACTGCTTGAGTGACTAGCCCAGCATCCTGTACAGACACAGGATCTATCACTTGTGATCTCTCCTTCTAAGTCTAAAGAAGAAAGTAATTCTTCTGTGACATTTCATGTCAAGTGACAAATGTTTGCAGAAGAAATCCTCTGGTTACACAGCAGAAGTCCCGATTCCTTAGACTATAAAGCTTAATTTTTGCCTTGCATGGAACTACTGCTCCATAGCCCCTGACATCTCACCTAGAAGTTGTTCCCCTGCCGCCACCTCCTTCCTGACTCATTGCAACAAGGAGGCAGATGCTCCCTTGAAAATTTTGCATCTTTATCAGAGTTTTACCTTTTTCATATGAAACCACTTCTACTTACTGGGGAAGTGCAAAGAGCACTTCAGAAGGGTAGGGAACGCACAGTCATGTTTCTCTGCCTTATCCTGCCCCATAAAGTTTCTCCCACATAGAACAGTGAGAGCGCAGCTTTGCAGGTACTTGGCTGTGGCCAGGCTCAACTTACCCACAAGAGGGGAAGCTGCCTTGGGCTGTGGCTTTGAGTTGGGCAAGGAAAATAAAACCCTGCAAACTACCAATCCCTGCTAGCAGCAACGTCAAGGTGAGGCAATCATCAGAAAAGCAAACCTCTTCCTTACGAGAAATCATGCATCATGAAAAACCAATACACAAACAGACAACAGATCCTCGGCATTCACTGTCAGAGATTCACATTCAAGACAGCTCCAAAACCACACAGCTTGAACTAGAGAATTCTGGTTTTAATAGCATGCAGAACACTGAGACACAAGAATTTACCTGGAGCGACACTCTTTTTTGGAGTCTCAGACAAACTGGACATCCAAACTTGAAATCCAATCACAGGGCAGCCATAAAAAAAGAAAGTAATTAGAGGCACAAGAAAACAGTCAAAACCAGTCATATCAGAAAGTCTCAAAGTTAGTAAAGACAGCTTTAAGAGACATTAAGATTTTCTTAAGAGTAGTGTTGGCATGATGGGAACTCAGAGGAAGGTCGAGTCATAAGAAGTACCCAGGTAATTTTTATGTTTTAGTGGGTTTGCAGAACTTATGAAACTGCTCTGTAGGTGATCCAATTTTGAGATTTAAGAGTAAAATATGCCCTGAGCTTATTCCCAATAGATCAGAAAACACATAGCAAGAGACAGTTTGACTTATTAAGCCTCAGACCTGCAAAACTATGTATCTTTGCAGCTGTTAATTATACCCATAAGACAGACAACTCTCAGAGACTGAGCTTAACAAACACGTATGAGCACCTTGTTACCCTGGAATTGCATTAAGGAAAATAATAGACAAATAATGCTCCATAGAAAAGAATACAAAGCTCCAATAAAGGTGCATTCAGAGTATAACTAGAAATTTCATTTTTTACCCGATGATTGAGACAGATAAGGCTAAGGAGAAAGTTGATAAGAGTTGCTGCAAACAAGGTCAAAAGGTTTCCCTCCTTCTCCATGAAATGAGGTAGAAACACTTGGCTTGGGAAATTGGGAATAATCTTCAAGTGTTAATTTTTTTCTTCAATACACTGGAAGTATGTTTTGAAAGTTAACAGATTTTCCCCCATTTCTAAATAACATTCCCCTTCTGTGGGATGAAGGTGCAGAAGGGCAGCTGTTACTCTCTCCTTGCCTGGGAGAAGAGACATCTAGAAAGAGATTTTTATATGACAGTCTAAGAATCTCCTAAATTCTGACAACTCCAAAACACAATTTGGAAAACTTATTTGCAATGGGAAACCCTGTTCTGGACCCATCAGTTTAACAACAGAGAAGATGCACCCATCAACCACCTGGAGAGAAAAGCAGGCTATACTAGTGGCCTTTTCTATTTGTTACTATCTTTTGAATTGCAGAGTATCTCCAAGACAGTGAAAAGATTAATAGATAGTAATGTAATAGATTCACAGTACATAGGCAACTGAGGAATTGCTACCATGATACAAACTTTAAGAAACAGCTTTCTAACTTTCCCAATGGAAGCCAGAGGTCCAAGAAACACATTGCTGTTTTCTCAGCACTAAGAGAATGCTGAGGTTTTGAAATCCTTTCTTTAAATTATGAACACAGTTTTTGTCATGTAGTTGCACTGCAATTCAAATGGATTCAGTATTTCTATAGTGGCAGCTTGGAGAAAATTCTGAAGTCTTTCAATCATCTGACTCCCAAATTCATGTGCTGCACTGTCACAATACACTACAAAATAGGCAGTGGTAAATAACAATAATTTACTTTGGACTGCCATTTAAGGAAAAATGAAGAAGGCTTTGCATTGGCAGACTACAACAGGAAATAATCTGGCAGAGTAACTTGTGCTGTAGCTCATGGAGGGAATATACAGCATGTTTCTATTACAGACTTGGGGCACGCATGGGAAAGGGTGTGAAGGAGTTGTTGTCAGCAACTTGTCTATTAGCTTTTGAATAGACTTCCACTGCCTTCAGAGCACAATTATGAACTTCAGTCAGCTGTCAGATCTTTTTCCAGACAGAAGAACCTGAATATGAATGACAATGACAAATCAAGCAGATGATGCACTGCAGGAGTAACTGGGAAACTTTCAGTTTGCCCCCATCCAAGCTGCAGCAGAAGACAGAAACAGCCAAAGTAAAAGGAAACTAAAAGTGTGTGCTAAACACAAGTTTATGGCTACTCTGGACCTGTCTACCCAAGAAGAGTTTAAACCTAGATCAACAGTAGCCATATCTACAGGCACCCATGTGAGATCTCAACATAAATAAACCAATTCTGTAAGCCAGTATCACTTTTTTAAAAAAATCTTCTTTTTAAACCAAGTATTTTTCCTTCTTGTCAAAACTATTGGCTTAAGCTAGGAAAGAAGGGCAATGTAAGTATTAACGGGTAAACAATCCCACAGGTCACCAGTGTGGGCTTCCCAGCCCAGGAAGAAGCATAAAAGCAGCAGCACTTCTGAGCTGCCCCAGCCTGACAGCAGCTAGAAGTGGATGAGGTTGCTTCTGAAGCAGAAGACAGCCAGCATATTTCAGCTGCTCCTGCACATCTGCTTAGCATTAAACCTCCTTCTTGGGGATTTTTTTTTTTTTATTCCAAGACGTTTAAGCTCTAATTGCTACCAGCTTTTAAGAGTCCCCCCTACAAATAATAAAAATATCAGACATTAGTGATAGATTCCACTTCACAGAGAACTCAAACGAAGAGCCGCGGCGGGAGCCAGCGTACGGGGAGGAGGTCAGAGGCCTCAGAAACATGCTGTGCTTGAGCCAACAAAACACAAGCTTTGAACAGCCCCAGGTTTCCCCTTTAGGACAGGGCTTTACTGGAATTCTGCATGGGGCTTGGACCTGGTTTGCAATGGGATTGGTAACAGTAAACGAACAAACCTTTGCTTCCTGCCACTCCTCTCCCCACTGCCACCCGGCTGAACGCTGGCTGGTCTCCGATGGCTTGGAAGTGCAGCAGGGGGGGAAAAAAATCTCAGTATTTGGAAGGAAAGTTAAAGCTGCCTGCTCAAAGCAGGCCACTCCTAGGGCAAGAGCATCCCAATTCTGCTCTTAACACCAGGCCCCACAGCCCCTGCTGCTGACTTCAGTTGGAGCCAGAGCAAACTCCTCCTACCGGAATTATTTTTAAAAGCTCAAAAGGAACATAGATCCATAAATTACAGCTAAGCCACGAGGCTGAGGCAGTTGTGAAGAGCACAGAGGAGGCTTTCCTTCAGAGCCACACTGCACAGAAATAGCAGCACAGCAGGCGTGTCACTGGAAGTGGCTGCTGAACCCCGTTCCATCACTTTCAAGCTGCCACGATGGAGTTGGGCAAACCCTCACAAAGGTCAAGGGGTTCCTCAAGTGCAAAAGAAAAGGAAAGAGCTAAAGGAGCAAAAAGCTTTGAGGACAAAATTAGGTTGGTTGCTACGGTGAACATGAAACATATTCTAGATTTCAGCAGAAGCTTTTCTGCTGCCAGTGAGACTGGTTTGTTTGCTGCTCCTCCCACCACTGGCAAGAGAACAGGCGCCAGACTGCTGGGGACTAATGCTTTATGCTTGTGATACAGTTCCACTCATCTCATTTTAGCAGCAGACTATTTGTCTTCTGTACAGTTAGAGCAGAGCAAGCTTCCATAAAAACCTACAATAGCTGGAGTCAGTCTAGAGTTGAATGCATGAGCTCAATGCTAGCAAAATCCAGATGTCACATTCATGGTACACATCAGTACTGCATATCCAGGTGGGCCCCTGCCCCAGCAGGTGCAGGCGAACTCCTCCTCCATGGGCACTTTAGCAGCAGCTACTGATGCAGGTTCCTTTTGTTAGTAACACTGCCTGAAATGTTCAGTGTTGAGCCCAGCATCCGTGATTTAACACTGCTGCCAGCACCAGGAGAGACGCTCTCCTACAGAATCACAGTTTTCATGTTTTTGGGACTATCAGGGAGCTTTACAACAAGCTTTTTTAAAAACAAATATCTGTATAGCTGTCTAGCTTGTTAAGCTACATATTTCTCAACAACAGCCCTGCAGTAATTGTGGGGAATTGGATCATACTGGTCATGAGTCTCAATGGGGTTGTATTCTGGTGATGTAACCCTTGCTCCAAATAATTTTTGTGCATAGCTGAGAAATTAGCATGGGCTGAAGACAGGTCCCTACAAGCGATCTGGATGTGGCTACCTTGCTTTAGAGGGCAAAAGTTCAATTATACAGGTATATACAGTTGCCTTCCATAGGAAATAACAGTCCCAGGGCCATTCTACTAATACAACTATTTTGTTCTCATGAAGCCCTACCTTTAACATCAACTGGGAACATCCAAATCTCCCAGCTGTTACAGTGCAACTTAAATTACTGAGAAAAGGATTATAAGAACAAGTGGCCATATTGAAGAGATACTGACATCTGGTCCATTTCCAACAGTGATCTGTTCCATGAGTGCAGCTGAGCGTTTTGCAGACTCATTTTCTAGACTTACACCCTTCCTGTCTTAATTGGAGGGATAAAAAGAAAATAAGCAATGCAATCAGTGATTCCTCAGACTGGAGCTGGAGGAAGTAAATGCTTCTTTTGAAGAACTGGGATGTTCTCATGTCAACAGTGGTATTTGACAAGTCAGCAAGAAGTGGGCTGACCACACTATTCCTTAGACGTGTCCACTTTTTAGAATTGGTCCAGAGCCTTGTTAGCTGCAATGCTCATGACATATGGCAGAACAGAAAACTGAAGTTGAGCCTGTATTTCAGTTCACAGTTTGGAAGACAAACCTGCCAAGGAGTTGGTATAAGTGAAGCACTATGTTGTTGTCCTGGGAGCTCAGGTGAAACACCTTACTGCCTCAAGCAGATGAAGACAAAACCCAGGCTCAGTATACTCAGTCCAGTGCTTCTTGCTGTGATTTTCCCTTCACTTTTCCCCTCCTTGCTTCCTTTCTGCACTCTTCAGACAAGCAGAGGAAAAACCTCCTTCTCCTCCTGACAAGATGAGGCTGGCCAGACAAGAGCACCATGCTCATACCCTTATGAACATCTCCAAAATCTCCATCCCCCAGACCCACTGGCCATCCTTTGTCAGCCTGTCTCCGGGTTTCTCTCCTCTCTTCCCTTTCAGCTGGGGCTTGACACTTTAGTTAAATGGAAAGACACTAAAATATAACAGTACTAGATGAGGGGAGGAAAAAAAATACTTGGTGCTGCTAACCTCCCCCAGAAATGGAAGCACTTTTACTGGAGAATTACTCTGATACAGAGTCTATGTGTAATTTTACAACAGGTCTGGAAAGAGGAAAAATGCAGATGAGCCTTCATCCAAACTAGAACCACTGCCACGCATTCTTAGCTCACACAATTAGTTCATTCAATTAGGCAGAGAACAACAGATCAAAACACTTGCAACCTTTCTGTGCCATCCTCCCATTTCTCTGACTATCTTGCACAGTCCTAACCCAGGGCACCCTGTTGAATTGTGCCATTGATGTTTCTCCCCCCAGGCTCCAGAAAGACCTAAACAAAACCAACGTTTGTGCCCAGTGCCTGGCTTAGTGTGAGCCTAGTCAGACATTAAAGTTCCTAGGTACCACAGTGACAGATTCATTTGTTACTGCAATTTCTGGGCCAGCAGCTGTCCCACACCAGGGTAGCTTAAATAAGCTTTCCTTGCTCTTATGTCTGTGGGATGTGGATGCATCCCTTTTAAAGCAAATATTTTAAGATAGTCATTGAAAGAATACACATATATTATTTTTTCCTTCATAGGAGACTGCATTTTAAAGTAAACCTCTCATCCTTGCAGAGATATCTCCTCTTCTATATACTTGAAGCTGAACATCACCTCCACTCCCCATGCCATCTGTTCAAGAGGGCTGTATCTTGAAAAAATATTTGACTAGTAGCTTATCAAACATGCAAATCCAGCTAAAGTGTCTAAGCGGATTGGCAGCAGGCATTAAATAAGGCCTTTAATTTTAGTCCTATTCACCAAGTTCAGCTTCATCATGAACAGCCTGGGGAGGGCCTGTCAGAGTGGGGGGTGGAGGCAGAAGTGCTGGGCTGCAGTGATGAGCACAGCCAGCACCTTCCTCTTTCCCTGGCAGAAATGATCCCACTGGGAGCTGTTGGGCTCCTTGCCTCCCCGGCACCACCACTCTGCAGACCAACCTCAGACCACGTCCACTTGCCACGTAGCCTGGCGCATGCTAGACCCACACACACTGCTTGGAAAATGTTCACATCTGGCTTTCACGTGACTCGAGCATGCCTCAGAAATTCATCATCTGGATAACTCACTCCTGCAGGGGAGAAATCCACAACCAGGGAGCCCTTTCCTGAGTTGGAACGGAGGAGTGGGGCCAGAGGATCGTGTGCTTGACAAACTGCACAGTGACACGCTCACAGCTGCATTTTCACAGCCTCATCCAGTCCTTCATCCTTTATAAAAGTACAAATGCAAAGAAAACTTAGTCCTAATTTTCCACTCTGTTTACTTCTGTAAAAACACATTTTAATCCCATTCGCAGAGCCAGAAGTATCCAGGACTGTTTAGTTTTTGTTCTGGCAGCCATAGCTCACATTAACTCTTTCCACATGGCAAGTGGGGATTGTTTCCCACATGATCTGTGGTACAGCCCCTGCACATACAGTTTTGTACCAGTTCCAAGTTTTTCTGGGAAGTGCCTAGAATATCTGAATGCTAAGCCACACTTACAGCTGTACAAACTGAGAGCATCACCCCTCTGAGGAAAAAAACAGCCTCCAGCACTACCAGAGAGGAGGGCAGAAAAGCCCCAGACACTGCACTTGGAAACTCACAGGTATGTACACACGCTGGGATTCATGTGAGGCTCAAAAAATGGAGCAAGAGACAAGCCCCACCTGTGAAACAGCCATTCTGCCAAACACAGAACACTCAGCAGCACTGGCGTGTCCAGGCAGAGAGGGCCAATAATCAGTGCATACATTGTAACTCCTGCTGGACACCTCTGCAAGTAATGCTTCCAGCCATTTCTGGGCAGGTGAGCCGCTCCATCCAGAGTGAAGCGGAGAGAGGATTTGTGCTGTCACACAGCCTGGACACAGACCAGCTAGAATGGGACAGCTGTGAAGCCACTCACAAAGCTGGACACATTTAGGGAGTGCTATTTTAGTGGTGAGTGCTCTCAACAGGCTAAGGACACACACTCTCCAGCCAGGTTTCTAGAATCTCAAGAGAGAGATTCAAGTGCTCACCAGCCTGAGACTACAGCTACGCAAAATGCCCAGGGAAGATTTTATCTGCTCCACTCAGCCAGCCAGACCCATCTGTGCCACACATTCCTGTGGTGGCTGAGGATCATCACCCTCTGCTCCAGCTCCCAAACACACTTCTCACCTGCCTTATCCTGTGTGCCAAAATCAAAATACCAGTACTCTCTGTGCAAGAGAGAAAAAAACCCACGCAGGCAGCATTAATACCATCTGCCACCAACAGACAGAAGAGGTAGGCAGAACAGGAGCAGATGGAGAACAGAGAATTCCTTAAAACCAAGAGAAATGCCATTATATCCCATAAGGCACCAAGTGCTTTCTCTGCACTCAGCTGAAGACTCTCTGAGGCATTTGCAGGGTTCAAGCTGTTCTGCCATGGCTGTGCTCAAGCCACACCTCATTTTTCCAGCCCTCCCTGCACCCAGTCTCCCTGGCCTCCCTCCTGGACACAGAGCTCTCTGCAGCACCGATGCTGAACTGGGAACGGCAAAGAACACAAACATGTTCTTTTCCCTAATCCTGCACCCTGTCCCCACACTTCAGTTTAAAAGCCAAGAAGCAAAACAAAAAACCCACACAACATACAAACATCTCTTTCTCTTTTATCCCATCTTTCTCCCACCCCAGCATATGGGCCACCCAGAAGATGACAGCGATTCTGTACATCTAATGGGCCACATATCCTGTCAGCAGAAGACTGAAGCAGTGCAGAATAATGTCTCCTATCTGCTCTTCAGTAGCCTCAGGCAGAAATCCAAAGCACTTCAGTTTAAGCAGTGACTTTAAAAATATGGTGTACAAGGAGAAGTGTGAGATCAGCTTCCTTCTGCCAGAATACTGCTGACTGGATTTGGAGCATGGGATTGGAGTGGACAGATTCACATCTTGACTGAAGATGCAGAATTGGGTCACACACACACAGATGCAAGGACATGAAATCTGCCTGACTTAGCAGCAGCTATTCCTCATATCCTTCTCTCTGCTAGTGTACCTGAGCACAGGAGCAGTAGTCTTCCCTTGGAAAAAACCTCAAACTTTTTATATGAAAAAACTTATTAAAAAAAAAAAACAACTTACAGTCTCATTGAAAAAAAAAAAAAACAGGAAAGAAAATTAGGTCTTTGGGGAATAACTGCATCAAGAAAAGGCCAATAAACTGATAAGAAGTTTAGCAAATTCACTACCTGAGGAAAAGTAATTCTCAGTCATGAGAAGAAGCTCTTTCATTGATGACTGAATTCAAGATGCACATTGAGATCATTAACTGCTATTTTCTTCCAGAATCAGGCCCAAGATGTATATACCCAGTAATTAAATGAAAATGTTTGTTTGGTCCTTAATGGCTTTTGTCTACTCTATCCTTCTTTTATTACTAAATCCTTTATCTTCCTGAAAAGGAACAAATAAAAAATAATAATAATAAAAAAGCAGCTATGTGAGAACCAAAATGTTCTGCCAGAATCTGCTGTTTTTAAATTCCATGCAGTAATTAGTACATACAGCCAAGAAGGTTAATCGTATGATGAGGGAACAGATCACAATTTCTGATCAAGAGCAATCGTGTCAGTACATGCTAGTGAAGTTATAAAATAGAGATTGGCAAGCTATCTCATCCAGCCATCCTCATTCAACAGGCCAAATGGCACCAAGGAGCCAGTCCACCATCACTTCTGCCCTAATTGTAGGAAACAATGCAAGGAGCACAGTGCACATGTGTGATTCATCAGGACACAAACAAGAACACATGCCTCAGTCTGCAGGGATCATGTCATACCACAGATTTCTTACAAGGATTAAGACACCAAGTTACATGATTTAAGATGTTCCTGGGACCTTGCCATAGGCTTGGACAGACTTGCATCCCTATTCACCACCTTAAAAAAAACCCAAAAAACCTTCCAAGCTAAAGCTTTCAGAGGGACTATAGGGAGACAGAGACAAACAACATGAGAGCAGAATGACTCAAAGTAATATTTGAGTTAAAACCACATTCTAGCTTTGTTGCTACCACCTGGGCTCAGATTCACTAAGCAGTGACCAAGTTCCTGCTTGGGGCAGGTAGCCACCAGCATCTGCTGCCATCCTAAGAGAAGATGCATTGCCTCATGCTGGGATTGACCATGGTAATTAATTGGATATTTCAGCCTCTGTAGTAACACACTTAGATTTGGCCTCTTTGAGAACCCATTTAAAAGGCTTAAGAGTTCTTCTGACTGAGATGGCAAAAAAGACAGATTTCACAGTCAGCTGGATTAGTTAAGGTGTGCCCCCAGTTCTAATACTAGAAGTTTAATGCTAAACACCACTCTAGGTGATATCCCATCAATACTGCAGCAACCTTAAGGCAAAGGAAAGGCAACACTATTGTCTCTTGGAGCAGTCCTTCCTTCTCCCTCTACTGCAGCCATTTCCCGCACATATTACAAAACACCTGCCAGGCCTGGAGGCTGTACATTCCCTTCTCACCCTGCACCTAAGTGTAGCTAAATGCTTGCCACAGGCCTGTGGAGCTGGCAGAGACCTCTACACTCAGTTGCATCAACCAAGCTTTGTTCCCAGGGTCACCACCTCAATCCTGCACCAGGTAAAACCAGCTCCAGCCACACAGCCCTGCTGGCCCAGCTGGGGGCTCTCACATTTGTGATCCTGTTGAATGATTAAGCACAAAAGGGACGGCACACACTATTCATTTTCTCCACATTGTCTTAAAGGAGGCAGCTCAGACTAAATCAAGAAAATAAAGCTAATTTATAAAAAGGGGCGAAAAAAAGAGAGAGCAAGACATGCCATGGAACTCACATGCAGTGTGACAGGATCAGAAAGGTTAAGCTCTGAAGTGATGAGCATAGCTCAGCTGTAAGGACAGAAAAAGCCACAAGTTGAGCCATTTCCCTTGGTAGGGAAGGAAGCAGAAAAAACCTATCCCAAATAATGGAATTAAGTCAACTCCCTGAAGCTGACAGAGTGCACATCCTTAGTGCATAAGGAGGAAAGTTTCTCCGGTAATGAAGAATTAAGACAAGGAAGCAACTTTGGCCATCAGTTCCACCCATAATTCCTAGGCATCATCCCACAAAGTGATCAGCCACGAGGGCCCTTGGTGTTGTTACAACAATCTGCTTGTTCCTTGCCTGAGGTCCCACTTCTGTCATTGCTGAAACTCTCTGAACGCTGCTTCATAATTTCCCTGTTGAGGGAAAAGACAGCATTACAGATGTTTCTATAAAAAGTTTGTGGAGTATCTTCCAATGGACTCTGAAGTTTTTATTTACTTGCCAGCAGATATATCCTTCCTAGTTTTAGATTACAGGAGGGAAAGAAAGCAGTGATTGTTGGCTGTGTGTAGCCATAATCTGGCTAGTCCAAAAATTGGACAGGGAAACCCAGCTGAAAGATGATTTACTCATTCAAGGAAGCCTCGTCAGCATCCTGAGGCAACAGTGCCTTGAACCAAATCATTAGCTTAATATTCTAAGTGCTCAATTACCATTTAAAATCGACTTCAGCTGCCAGACTCAGCCAAAGCACAGCCAGCTCCATGCAGACAGGATCTGAACCATGAGGGAAAGGAAGCACTGCAGGACTGATGGAGTCATAAATTCTGTATTATTAAAGCTTATTCCCCTTCACTTGGAGGAGCACCCTACAGCATAGCAGCAAGGTGCCAGATGATGCCACCAAGCAATGGCTTAAAGCCAGCTGTGCCCCCCAGCAACAAGGTGGGCAGTCCCCCAGAGCAGGGGGAGTTTGGTTATGATTTCAGAAGGGGGTGGCCAGCAGTGCTCCTGTCCAGGCACTTGGAAAGCTGTGACCACAAGGGCTTGGTCGCCTACAAGGCAGGCGGCAGAGATCACTTTGAAAGCACCTCTTGTGCTGATCTGACCTCACAGTTAGCAAAGTGAATCCTCTCAGTAGTTGAGGAGCATTGAGACTCAGTGTAGAAAAGTTGTGAAGCCCACACCAGCTCTCTATTGCCACCAAACACCAGGTCCCAGATGCTTGCTTCAGCTTCATGACTGGAATCTGCCTGGCATGAAACCAGCCAAGAAAGATTCTCAGCAAGGGGAGAGGGCAAGATCTTACTCCAGGAGTCTGCAGCTTTCTCTAGTCAGCAAGGGGGTTGTGAGGTGGGGGACACAATGACCTCTTTGGGGAGAAACATACTCCAACTGGTTTCATAAGCCACATCAGGATTAGCAGATATCTCAAGGGTTAATTAGTTCACCATGCACAGATGGGAGCTGGTAGGGTTTGCAGAATGGATTAACCTAATCTCTGGCTCGTAATGTACCATACAAATATCCATTCCTAGACTTGCAGCAATTCTACCCTTATTTTGATTCGAGGACAGAAAAACCACACAATTGATGCCAGCATAGAAGTAATGCCTTCTTTGAGTGACAAATGAGTAGCTGTTTACTTGGCTAATACAATTGACAAATTGGAGCTTGAAAAGTAATTCCATTCCATTTTGCTGTAGAGGGTCTTTGGGTGGACCAAGAAAAGACATTTGTTACAAATGTACAGAATATGCCCATGGTAGCCACTCCTCACAGTTGTACTGAGGGCTCTCCAGCACTGACAGATGGTCATAGAGCAACAATTCAATTGCCTGGAAACATGAAAGCAGCTTTCTGAGCAGATCTGCAGCATGTCAAAAAAAGTCCCTCAAGTCCAAGGTATGTGGGGCATTTCAGGCCACAGCAAACACCTGTGCCTTCACAGAGCCTCAGTGAAGCCAGGTCTCTGAGCTGGCTGAAGGTTAGAGAATTTATAATTAGATCACATCCAAGCAAAGGGCTGTATGTTTACACAGCCCTTTGCACAAGAGGAAGCCTGGCTCAGGGCTGGCAAGCAGAGATGCCCCAGATCGGCACAAGACTCCCTCTTGTTTAGCTAAGGACGTGCCACGCTATTGCATTTGGTTCAGAAGGTCTCAAATGTTTACAACCAGCATCAA
This sequence comes from Parus major, assembly GCF_001522545.3. NCBI lineage: Eukaryota > Metazoa > Chordata > Aves > Passeriformes > Paridae > Parus > Parus major. Next base: position 22,406,613 of record NC_031775.1, read on the forward strand.
CTGCAGCGGTAAATGTTTCCATAACTCCTGTTACACTCTGAACTCATCCAGCTTCTCCCAGCTCTAAGGAGTGAGCAGAGGGCTAGCTAGACACTCACTCTAGCAAGGCAGAGGTCAGGGTAGAGGGGACATTGGCTGTCTGAGGCGTTCTCCAAATGTTTCTGCAATCGGCCATGCCTGCACATGCCTGAGACACAGCAGCTGTGGGATTCCTGCTGGACAGTGTGGGACAGCTGTGCTCACACCCAACAGCCTCCTCCCAGCACATCTCTGGTCAAGACAACAAGATGCTCATAAGGTCTCATTCGTTGGGAAGTGCTTGCATTTAAAAATGCCTATTTGTCTGTTGTTTAAAGATGCAGTAGTTCTATGATCTGCACCTGTGGAAGAAACTGCATTTCAAACCTATTAATTATCTTAAAAGACCATCACAGCAATCCTGAAAATCTGTGCTTATTTACCCCATCCCTTTTTCAAGTGTCATAAAGCTGGTCTTTGTTACAGGCTGTAACTGGTGACTCCCTTGGCATATTCTTGGCCTATTCCTTTGCTCATTGCGTGCACACTCCCACAACATCAAGCTCCAAACAGAAGGAAGCATTCCTCTGCCGTTCTAAAATCAAGCAAGAAGATGGCCAAGAACAGAGTCCCTTTATGCAGCTCAATTTGTTCACAGCACTGCTTCACATTCCTCTTTGTATGGGTAAGTGGAGAAAGAGCATCCCTCAGCTCCACTGTTTCCAAGCCCTGGCTGCACAAACAGCCCAGTACCAAAAAGTTCTGAAGAAATCCTGAAAGGAGATCTGGCAGCATGAGGAGCTGGGACAGCCAAAGGAGGGAGCCCAACCTGAGTGTCCCTCTCAGGGATGAATGACCATGTCACTTGGGGCTCTCAGGGCAGGGTGCCAAAGACTCCAGCAGGGGAGAGCATCCATAAATGGTATCTCAGCTACACTGACTCAATTGCTTTTCTCATGATGTCATGGCAGATCAGCTCCAACTTGCCCCTAAGAGCCACAGGAATGGAGAGGCAGCACTTTCCTTCCACTCCCAAAGCAGCTCCTCGCATCTCTTGCGCATGAATTGCAATACTCTTTCATGTAAACTGGTGCACTGAGCCCAGATCTCTCTGTATCTCCTAATGCTGTTCCAGGTCAGTGCTAAATCAGGTTGCCCCAGAGACTTCAGCAACGTTTTTCAAAAATTTTTACATGGCCCAAAATCCCCCAGTACTCAGGATGTGGCACTGAGCCAGGAACTCCCACACTCAGCTCTGCCTTCTACCAAGTCACTTGGACCTCTTAATTTATGGTCAGCTCCTCTAGAGAAGGTGCTGTTGACAATTTAATTCACAGGCTGTTGTGAACAAACACTTTCCTTAATATTATGTTTAAGAAGTCCTAGAAGCGCAACCCAGACAGAAGCTTTGCAGGCGATTAAGAAGACCAAGCATGCCCCAATTTATTTGTGGGACCAGCACCTTGTACCATGCTTGCTTCTTCATTACCACACCCCACCTCAGGGAAATTCAAGGAAAGGTACCAAAAGTATTGGCCTGCAAAGGCAGCTACCAATTGATACACAGGTCACTGGGGTTAAGCAACAGCTCCTCTTTAGTGCATTACTTAGCTTATTACAGGATGGCAGCTTAAAAGCCCTCATAATTAACCAACAAATCAATCTAGGCAGTGATATTCATTGAAGTCCAGTATGTTACATTCATTTTCCCTTCCCTCTCAGAGACTAAGCCACTGTAATGTTTCTTTATGATCTTAAAAAGCAGGAAGAAAAGAAAATCTTCCCCTCCCTGCAAATAGGCCAGAGTTTTCCAGGAGTCAGTATGGGTTTGAAAGGGTTCCCTCTGGATGCCCTGAACACAATTTGAAGCATCCAAGGTTCTAAACAAAGTCAATGAGAGTTGCAGGTGCTCAATGCTGCTTAGGGAAAAAAAAATAAAATAAAAAATAGAAAGCCCTGACACATCCAGCTCAGAGCAGCCAAACCCAGAGGCCCATAATTACACATCCCTATTGAGAACACATCTGTAAAAATCACTAAGAGCTACATGGGGAGGGGAAAAATTTCACCTATATCGTTTCAAATCAGGGTTTTATAGGACATTTCAACACAGGATTTTAAGAACAAAACACTGAGCTACAGCCTTTGAAGCAACCCAAACCCAGACACAAGCACTGAGAACATTTTGCATCAGAAGCCTCACCAGAGTCTTTTGGAAAGGCATGATAAAAGATTCAAATCAGCACAGAAAAATATCCCCAACACAGAAAAGAACCCCAACTCTGACTCTGCATTTTGACCATTTGCAATGAAAGTGAAAGAAATGTAATGTAATTGTCATCTCACATTGGACTCAGAGCTGTATAAATACAGTCAGAGAAGAGCAGTCATTTTAGCTGAAATACTATATAAAGTGAGTGGGTTTCTTCTATCCAGTGCCAAGGAAAGAAACTGAAGCTTATCTCCAGCAGGATTCAGCAATAAAAAGTTAAACTGCTGCACAATTTAATGCCACACAAGATAAACAGAAGGGGAAAAGCAGGGGGTAAGGTCCTCTCTAGAATCATGCAGTACATAAAAAAAGCCTGGTGTCTTACCTGATTTTCTCTTCGAAGATCCATAATCCCTGAAAAAAAGACAACAACAAATAGACATGGTTAGAGCTGGGAACGGTGGTGAGAGAATGGGTGCCTCCCAAATTTCCACCCATATGCTCAAGGGCTCGTGCTGCGCCCTCCCTCCCTTAAAGCGGAGGTGAGGGCACGGCCGGGCGGGGGCCGGGGGCGTCCCGGGCAGCCCCGGCCCATCAGCAGCTCCAGCTGGGGCTGCTGCAGCACCGGGGGCTCGGCAGCATGTGACCAGCCAGGCAGAGCGAACCATCCACAGCCAGCAAGGCAGGGGAGAGGGGTGTCATTTTTTTTCCCCTTAAACTGTGCTATTAAATGCACAGCTACTGGATTAACCCTTAACGTCCCTCCGGAGAGGAACGGGAATATGAACTGTTTGCTGCAGGGATGCGGCTGCTCCAGGCTGAGCTGGCGTGGCTGGCAGTAGCGAGGCTAATTAATTTGTGAATAACCCCCAGTCCTCTCCTAGTTATATCTCTGACAAGCACTTGGAAAACACAAGGAAAAAAACCAAAAAACCAAACAAATCCAAAACTTTGTCCTTTCTTCTTTCTTGCAACATAGAACATGCACCCTTACTTTTCCATAGTGATTTAAAGGGTGCTGGTACCTCTTCTCATGTGGAACAGCTGAAACCCCGGACAGCTGCTATGGGAGGGGAAGAAATTACAGAAGGGAGCTGCAAGAACTGATTCGGGATAAGCAAAACTGAGAACAAAAATACTTGGCTTATGGCTGTGCTTCCCCCCGGTGCTCTCCGGGGCGTGTCAGACCCAGCCCTGGCATGGTCTGCACAGGCAGGACCCCGGCAGGGACAGCCTGGGCAGGGGCAGCATCGCCCTGCAGGAACAAGTGGCAGTGGTGATGTTGGTAAAATCACCCATGGCAGGTTCTTTTGGCAGGAATCCCACCAGAGGGGCAGGCAGTAGCCTCTGCCTTTTGGGGGGCTGGGCTGTCAAAAGTGGGGTTTTGTCTCCTGCACCTTGATCCATCCTCCAGAGGGATTATCCCAAACTGTTTTTTTAAAAAGAGTTTGGAGGCTCAGCTGAAGAAACAAGACATGTCTTGAGGCAGAGTTATGTCTACCTGTAAGTTCTGTTTCTCCCAGAATTTTGTGTGCATCCCCATGCCTTACATGTCTAGGATTTGCTTCCAGCAACCAGTAACTGGGAACTTTTTGCACCCTCTTTGAATTTCCCAGTGTAATTTCTACTTCAATTAAATGGTTATTTTCTCAGCCATATCTGCAGCTGTATTTGATGTGATGATGCTACTGCTCATAAATAAGTTGCTTCTTCTACAGAGTGATATCATATGCAAATATAATTCCTGATATATGGTGCCTGAAACAGAAATCCCTCAGAGCAAGCCAGAGATGGTACAGTCCCCAAAATGTAGTCCCCTACCCTAGCTTGGCTCCCATGCCAGTCTGGAGCTTTTTGGAGCTGTCAATACAGCTCTCCTGGCATGCAGAACTCAATTCACATGATTAGAAATGAGGTAATGATTGATTGACATAGTTAATTAGAAGAAATTTGTCATTATAAAATAGTTATTTGCATCACTACAACCACCCAATTCACAAGGCTTAATGAAAAAAAAGCCAGTCAACCTGTGGGGCTAGTTTTCCTCCTTTCATTTGTCTTTCTGTGAGTTTGAAAGTCTACTTTAATTGGGTTCTGATTTTGGAGTTCCTGAAAAAACCCGGGTACCCCATGTCTCCCTGTATTGTTACTTTTTTGTACACCCACATTTCACTCATTTAGTCAGAGGAAAGCAGTATCAAATAAAACGAATCTTGAAATAAAAGCTTCATCTCCACAGTGAAACTGAAATCCAAAACTTGTTCCTCCCAACAAGGACAGAAAAAAATAAAAAAAAATAGAAAGCAAAGGAGACACAGCAAATAATCTCCCTGGCTGTGTAAAGTGCTCTTTGTGTACATATTCCTCACCTCTTTTCTGCTAATGAAGAAAGCCTCTGTTGGTGCTTTGCAATAGCAGCAGCAGCAAGGAGTCCTGCCTGACTCCATGTTTAATGTTTTGATGTCTTATTCTGCATATGATTCATTGATGTATCTTCCCGCTCCCAAGTGATGATATATAAGGTTAATACCTCTCAGTCTCACTGTTTCTAGTGAAGCATTAGTGTGAGGCTGAAGTATTGGTTTCTGTCTCCAAACCAATAAAGGAAATTATTTAATGGATTCTCTTAACTGTAGCAATTTCCAAGTAGAAACTCTGATCTCCTGCAACCCAGACTGCACCTGGCACACTGTTAGCCCTTAGATCAGACAAAAAATGTGATCTTGCAGAAGAAAAACTCTTCCAAGGAAAGGTACAATCAATGCCGTATCTGCAGCTACATAGGGAAGCTCACTTTCTTTTCAGCTCTTGCTCTTTTTATCTTTTCATCTTTAAACACACATATATTTCCATTCTTCTTCCATTTCTAGATGAGAACAGTCACCACCATCCTAACTCCACTGCCAATTGTAGCTGGAAGAATAATAATAAAAGCAGCGGGTGGAACTAAAAGTAGCTCTGGCAGGTCCCTTCTTCATTATCCAGGATCACTCCATACCGAACAAACACCCTACCCAAAAATAGCATATTTCTAGCCTTTTTTAAATTAGAATCTAGCAATTTTGTTTAAAGTCTTCCTGTGGGGCATCACCTTTAGCTGATGCTGAGCCCCATTACTGGCAAGGAAAATACTTCCTGCTGCTAATGATATTAAAACATCACTGGTGTCAAGCACGTCACACAAGCTGGATACACTCTTCTTCAATGACAAAGGAGAGGGAAATTGGATCTCATTTCTTATCAGCATTACCCTAGGATAATATTACTAATTTGAAATCTAGCAATGAATTTTAAAGGAAGACCACAAACATCGCTATAAAGCTGACTGCCTTGTTAACGCATTAAACTATCCACAGTCAGTCTGGAAATTCCTGAATCATAAAAATATCTTATGTTGAATTAATATGTCACTTGTAATCTAATTTAAATATGAAGCTTGTATGAACAAAGTTATGGAAAAGTTTTATGGCACATCTTTAGGGACTGACTTTGCTGCTGTATTCACTGAGAGTTAATAAAAACTGATATGTGTGTACGTGTGTTTTGATCTATCTAAATACATACAGCAGACATGTGGCACTATAGTAGGAACGGCGAGGAGTACGACACTGACTTAGCTGCATTGTCCAAGAAAGCTAAGTTTATTACTCTTAATCTTCTTTTATACGCATGTTCAAGAAGGTCTGAGAGGTAAAACTCATTGGTCATTAAAGCAACACATCACCAGCATTGGTTAAGTGGAACACCACCCCTTGACTGTTTTCCTAAACAACACCTGCAGAGATTGTTGTCGTTTACCAAGGACTGCTTGGATTTTTTCTTATGCTTTCTCAGGCCAGAATGAGAAGCCTGTGACTTAGTGTCACACAGGCTCTGTGCTCCCTGTCTGCTTTCAGCATCCATACAGATACACACAAACAGTGGCACAGTCAGAAAGTTGTTTAAAAAGTGAGTATCCTGACATTTGTTCAATAGAGAGTAGGAAGTGTTCCAAGTGGAGAAGGCTGGAGGTGACTAGGTGCATTGGTGACAAATTGTGCTTATCTATTTTCTAATTCACTTTGATTTATATCTGTCCCAGAGGGTTTCTCCTGCATTGCCTGTGGAGATCTGGCAAGTCTGCAGAAACCTCCTGCAGGATTAGCTTCCCTTGGAAGTGATGGGTTCAGGTCAGGGGACCTCATCCCTGTGGGACCCATGGTGAAAAGGCTCTTTTGAAAGCTTTTCCCCCTTGCTGTGGGACAGCAGACCCAGAAAGTTCACTCTCTGGGATTCCTCTTTTCCCAGATACGTCACACTTCAGCCTGGAGCCTCTGCCTGTCAGTAAAGCAAGGCTTGGCTTCAACTCATTTAGCAAAGATTTCAGACAAGCGTGAGTTTCAGCTATGAGAGAAAACAGTGCCTGCAAAGCATGAGGAGCTGTCAGACCCAGGGAGCAGCACGGCCGGGGGAGCTGCACAGCAGACATTGCACCAGACAAGACAGAAGCTAAAGGGAGTAAATCATCTTTCTGTCTCTTTCTCAGTGTTTGCTGTCCAAAGATGAGACAGTGACAAACCCTGAATAATGCAGGTCAGCCTGTATCTTCAAGAGTATTTTAATACATAAGTTGAAATGGTTCTGTATTTGTTGGCTTTTGTTAATTCATGTTTAAATACATTGTAGTCATTTATGTTCCCAGGCTCCTCAATTCCTAAAAGGCTCTAGTGGTGTGGGCAGACTGTGGTGGCAATATTTGATGCTTCAAACAAACAATTCAGATTATCATTTAATCACCAATGATTTGCCAGGCAGATTAAAAGAACAGAAATATTTTTACAAGGAAGTCTACCCTCTCCTTCCCAAGACTCAAGTTTGCAGTCAGTAATGGAGACTGCTTTTTCACAAACTACTTTTCTTAGCACTGCTATCAGATTCTATGACACTATTTTTAAAGTAAACCACTACAAAAATACTTTGCCACTACTCTTTATGTGCACAGAAACTTGAGCCTTGAGAATACATTTGCATCTTGAAACTCCCCTGATTTTCCTCAACAGTCTGACTGACATTTTCTATTTGAGACAAGGCACAAAACCAAATGTGACCAAGAACTGACACCTGCCTGTCACCAAGGACTGTGGTTTGAGGGGCACCTGACACCTTGATATTATCCAAGGAGCTATATGTAGAATGCAGGGTTGAAATTCATACTCATGGTACTCAGAGTGCAAATGCTGAAACATGTGCATGAAGGCATCTCCATTCCCACTAAGCTCTGAGACCCATATGACACATAATTAAGGAAAATTAACTCTGTATGTTATGGATTGGGAAGAGAAACTCAAACACATGGATGCACACAGCTATACATTTTTCCCCCTCCAGTGTTCCATCCTCTGATATCATGAAACAACAGCTGATCTCTTCCCTTAGTCAAAGAAACAGATGAAGGTTTTTTTCCTTCTTCATCTTTTTTTTTTTTTTAGAAAGTATTCTGTTCATTTCCTGATATAAATCGTTGCATTGTGGAACCCTCTCCAACATGAATCTGTCCTTTCTGAGCAGAGGTCGAGCTTTCCAGCCCTGTGAGAAAGGGCCCCATTGTGGTGGTCCCAAGACTCCAGAATTCCTTGCCGCGAGCAAAAGGGACTTGTGGGGCAAGAAGAAAATCTGTCGTCCTGACTTCAAACCCAAGCATTTCTCACTAGCTGGACATGGCCTCTGCTGCTGCTAAGAAGGGTAAACCACTGTTGTGCAATCACATCCTTGGGAGAACAGGAACAAAACAAAAGAGAGGATTTTGCCTTCCTGTCACCCTTCTGTTGTCTTCACAGCAAAACAAACAACAAACACAGAGCAAACAGCCCAAGCTTATGTACTAAATACTTCTGCTTAGGCTGCAGTGATTTTCTCTGCATTCCATAACAAAGGTGGCCCAGTTTGGCTCACCAGGACCCAGCTGGAGATCCTGATTTAGTGCTTTAGTGACTTCTGACAGCTTGCTTTAATCCAGCAATGTAAAAGGCAAACAAAGTTCTCCCTGTGAAACTCCAAGAACAATGCTGGAAAATTTATTAATTAATTTTGTTAAATGCAGAAGAGATCTCTCTTATACCAGTAACCTTAGCTTGCATGGAAAGGTCAAGGCTGGAAGGAGATGGACACTGTCTCCTCTCCAGCAATGTTCCCCATACCTGAATCCATGGATTTCTATCATGAGGCAGAGATGCAGGACAAGGAAAGGCAGTATCCTGTGTTCTGCATTCATTCTGGAGATTAACCCTACATAGCACAACTTGAGCTCTGCCACCAAGTCCAAGGTGCAGGGGATTCAGACAGCTCCACAACAAGTGACATCCCCATGGGCCATCTCAGCCTCACATGGACACATTGTGTTTAAGAGCAGCAGGCTCCATTTCTTTCTTTATGCAGAATGGGTCTTAAAAGGACAAGAGATGGATTTGAGGCACCCAACCCCTTCCCTAAATGAGTAAGAAATGCCACAGATTTCTGTCCCAAGATTCCTCAGCACTGAAGTTGATTGCTTGGCTCCAGAGAGCAACTTTACTATTTGGCTCAGGCTAAAGAAATGCAGAATTAGCCTCTTGCATTTTTCATAATTATATTTTTATGATGAAATTACCCTCCTGGAGGAAGACAGAACTTTGAAAATGCACATTCAGCATTTCAGCAGGCTGTGAGATACAGGGCAGGGCGCTCTGACAGCAAAGCCCAGCCTCTCCGGCACCAGGGAGAGATGGCTCGGCACAGGCTGGGAGCTGCAGAACACTGGAGCAATGAGCTAACGCCATGTGATCCTCTACTGCAAGGCCTCAGCAGCCTTGAAAAAGACAACACAAATGTTTATAGCAAGTTTTTCCTGGAAAGAAATATAAAAACAAGGTCTTGCCTAAGAGTCACATCCTCATCTGTTTCTGGTTTACCTTGTTTATTCTTACAGAAGGCAAATTTCTCCACAGGACAGAAAAACGTATTTTCCTTAGCAAAGTAAACTCTGGGTGGAGGTGTTCTTTACCTCTTCTAAACTGACCCTGCTTGTCCCTTGTGGGGAGACCAAATTTATCTCTGTCTTAAAATGACAAAGCATGTGTCACTTTATTATAGCCTTTATAGCATAAATGCTGAGTGATAAAAACAAGTTAATAAAAATTAATCATTCTCATGTGGAGGTTTTCCAGTTGTGCCCTTCGCTTGCGAATTTTATTACAAACAGCTACAGTCAGATACAACACGTTTAAAAGATGCATCTAATCATAGTTACAAATTAAGTATTGAGTACCAGAGTCATAAATTCAAATGTACCTTATAAACTAGTCAGGCTAATGAGGTTGCATATACATCATATGAATCTTATTAAGAGCTTAAGAAGTCTGCACAGTTTTTGGATCTTTACTTCATTTTCTTGAGCCCTCCCTGATTTGAGGGTGGGTGCCTCAAATTCTCATTTCTGTAGATGTGTGTCCAACCTCTGGTTAGCAAGCACATTGTCCATTTGGGCTTCTAAACTGCAGCCCAAGCAGTCCCACTGCTGTCCCTCTCTGGAGACATTTGCTGTTTCAGACTAACTGTGCCCAGAGCTGCATGTGCAGTGCCTGGCCACTGTCTCCTCCATCTCCCTCCTCCTTGTGGATGGCCTCCCCAAAAGGAGACATCACCCATGGCCCTCCAGGTTGTGCCTGCTCATGAGAGGCAGGATACCATGACCTCCACCACAGCATGTATGGAACCAACAATGTCACCCCCAAAATGCTTATCCCAGAAAGTCCTTGGAAATAGAGAGAGGGAAGGAAGAGGAGAAAACTCTCAAGGGACAGAATACAAAATTTCAGTCCCAGCTCCAGACACACTTTGTCCAAAAAGGCTTTTGCCCCTGAATCACTGCACCAGGAAAAATAGTTGGAGCACAGCAGTTTAAATCAAAGTAAGATAAGAGCTTTTGCATGTAACACAGCTGAATCATGGTACTCACTGGTGTTAGACTTTGTAATCACCAAAACCAGGCATGGGTTCAAAAAGCAATGAGATAAATTCATGAACAAGGATAAACGGTGGCTATTGTACTCCATGCTCTGGATGTTTTGACCCGAAGAGTCCCATAGCGGCTGAATGCCAGAAACAGAGAGGATACACAAGGGAAGTTCACTCTGTATTTGCTTTGTTTCTTGTATTGGCTGTAAGCCACTGTAGGAGACAGGAGGCCAGATGGGGCCCAGGTCTCACCTAATTGTGGCCGCATAATATATTCTCCTGAAAAAGATCAGACTGGATTAGGATAAATTACATCCAAATCACACTGCATTACTCAGCACATTAAATTGTCCTTAATCACGTACTTTGATGGTCTAGAATACTGCTTAAATTTACCTCCTGTGCATATTTCTGTTCCTATTCTGTTGAAATCACTGCTGAATTTCAACTGAACATAACCAGGCTCTAATGAAAAGCCAATAAGGCTCTTTGATCAAGCTTTAATAGGACTCATCATGGGGACATACTCTACTGTGGCAAATGGTTTCCTCATCCTGTCTCTTTCAGAAATGTTTTGTGAGCCTTTAAAAGCAATTTAGTCCTGATTTATGTTAGCTAAGTGATTTCTGTTGCACATGTGAGCTACAAGAAAAGGGCTCTCATCTCTATTTGCTACAGTGTTCAGGAAATCAGTTATAAATGCTGTAGTGCCTTCAATGTCTCTGACTTCAATGCAGCGGAAACCAGCAATCTGAGTGAATACTTCATCATCCCCAATTCTCCCATATGTGCATCCAGTACTTAAAGAGGCAACCTATAAGATATTTTTTTTTGTAAAGGGCACTGAGATTCCCTTGTTTAAGCTGTATACCTAAGCTGTTTCCAGCAGATATTCAAGGAAACAAGCATGCAATTCTTTAATAGAGAGCATATGAAACCTATTGATGACTATCTAGTAAAATTAGGTGTTTGTTCATCAGGAGTGAGTTACCTCAACACATTTAGAGGTGAGAAATGTAGAAAGGGTGACTGAGCAAGCTCATGCAGCAAGTCAGGGGTGCAAAGCAGCCCAGAAGTTTTGATGGCTTGACCTGACCTGCCTGTGGCATCCAACAAGCCCTGGGCATAGGTTGGAGCGGGTCTCTTCAGACCAGGGGACAGATGCCAGTAGGAGCCACTGTGAAGTGCCTGTGGCCAGTGGTGTAAGTGCTACAGCTGTTGCTGCTTTGCTGATGGGGTTGCTGAGCAAAGACATTCCCAATTCTTCACACTCCTCATCTTGGGCAGAGAGGCCTGAGAAAGGAAAAGTGACCCAAACAACTGTGGTTTGGGCTGTCTTCCTCCTGCTCTTGAGAGAAAACCCTTGGGACATGCAATTTCCCTCAATCCTCATGCACCATATCCCACCTGTGAATACAACTCCTCATGGTGAATCAGGGCCGCTGACATCAAGCTTGGAAGACCCACAGGACCAGGACCCTTTCACAGGAAGACAAAGCAGAAGAATTTCCTGTCTGCCTTTTTCCTTCTGACTGCCCAAGACATGAGGATACCCGCTCAGAGTCTGCTATGAACACTCCTTTGCCCCATAGCAGCCTCACACCCCACTGTGTGTTTCCTCATTGCTCCCTGGGATTCCTCACAGCCCATCCCAGTGTGTGGTGCAAGTGCTGGCAGCAGCTCTCATGCTGGAGGATAACACAGGGAAATCCCAGAATGTCACTAGCATTTGTAAGTCTCTAACTTGGAAAAATAAGAAATTATTTACAGGCATTTCCAAACATGGCCACAGCTCTGCTAGATCTCTGGGCTCCCAGTACAAAGGAGAATGTGCCAGATGCTTGGTATTGGACACTTTTGCATTTTTTTTTCTGGTGGTGGTGTTCTGGTGTGTAGCACTTCTGTGTACTCAACTGGCTTTTCAGCAATATGATGCTTGAACTTCTCTGTCTTGCTGCTCCTGCTACATGTCCAAGGGCAGTAGGACCTGGAAGATTAAGACTGCAGTGTGCACAGACAGCAGATGGCTATTGCATCTGTACTTACTTTGCACTGCTAAATACCCTATTGCCCTACCTAGTTTTACATCCCCTTTTACTGGGAAATCTCTCCCCTGACTTTTTAAAATCATCTGTTGCACATATGGCCCTAAGAATGGTAAATATTTGTTTTTTTTACAAGAGAGGGCAAAACTTATGATGCATTTGGGAAGACAAGATCAAGCCCACACTATGAACTCTGACTTCATCTGGTGACTATAGTTTTTCCTTTCCTCTTTACATTTCCTTCAGTTAGAGCAGGGAGATTAAAGCAAGGCTCCGTCCCAAATGTGCCTCAGCAGCATGTCCTCAGTTAACTGTCTTGCAACATCAAATGTCTCTCCAGCATACTAAACAGTGTAGTTCCCTATAAGACACCAATTTTATATTACTTGGAATTGTTTTCTGCCTGTTTCTACATAGCAGCACATGGAAATATCTGTCAAGTCATCAGGTTCCTTAATTTACTAGTCAAGAGACATAAATCATGGCATGTAAGATCTACTGCAAGTTCATGAACTCTAGGAAATTTCTCTAATCACTATCCTTTCAACTGAGCTTTTTCAGACACTGTAAAACTCCAAAACACAGCTAGTAAATGCATCTAGTAAATTTTGCTGGATTGGCAACTACTAAAAGCAGACTTCCCTGATTACCTACCAGGATCAGGCAGTCTTAAATAGTCTGTGATTCTAACATTAAAACATAAAAGAAAAAATAAGTCCTGAATTTGTCTTGCCCGGTATAACTGTTGTGATTAATTAAATGATTCCAAATTATTACTGACAGGTACCAATTATGGGAGAAAAATAGAGACACCTTCTGAAAGATAAAACCTTTCAACATTAGGGTTACTTTTCAAGGTGACTAAACCTCTTTCAAATATCCAATTCTGATAGTAGGTTCAAGTCTCTTTTGCTCTCTAGAAGATAAAAGAGCTAAATTACATGACACTTGCAAAGAAGTATCACAAAGTTTCCAGAGTATTTCACCCTGAGAAGTATCAGACCCACTGAAAAAGGATTTATTGAGCACTCTGGGAGTGAATGGAGATGCTCTTTTTTGTAATAGGGTATGAAATATTAAATAAAAACAGTCATGTAGTTCAGGATGGTGTAGAGATGGTTTCAGTCTCAATGCTCAGTTCATTTTAGGAAGGAAACAAAGAAAACAGTTATTTCAGCCTGGACCACTTTAAGATTCCTGAGACAAAAGATAGTTAGATATACCCTAAGTTTTATAGTCCCATACCCAAAATTATCAAAACTTCCAGTGAATTTTGCTTGATTGGTATTTGATAGATTATAATACTGAACTTAAAACTAACTTTGCAGAAGCAGAAGATGTTTCTGCTATTACATGTACAGATCCAGCCTAATACTTTCTTTTGAGCCTTACTCAATTAAAAGGGAAAATTAAAAAAAATAATGTTACCCAGAATGTTGCCCCAAAACATCTCAAATCGTGTCAAATGACTTTCTAAGACGACCAGCATTAAATAACTCTGGACAACAGAAGAAAATACGTTTTTATATGCATTTACAACATACGCAGATTGCACACACCACGAAACAGTGCAATGTCTGAATAAAGAAAAATTTTGCTGTCCAGTTCAGATACAAATTTGGTTGTTTTTCAGACATGCTCATGCAGGAAACAGTTTCTTTTTGTTCTTTTTATGTAACTCCTGTCCAATTTTCCATCAAGACATTAACTTTGAATTCACCTCATACATCTCCAAAGACTGTGTGTGGCATTTCCAGTATCTTTTTCCATGTTCTACGTTCATAAAAGTGAAGAGGCATAATGAATGAATGTAATTATTTCCATCCATTCAGTTGATTATAGGAGCAGACATTTTAATTCAGCTAAAAGAGAAATTATTTGTTCTTTCAAAATGAACAATGATTCAGGGAGTATTTCTGGCCTGCAACATGAGTGATCTCTATCTTGCAGAGCTGAATGGCCATTGGCAGCTTATTCCTGCTTTAACTGTTCATGTTTTCTGATATATAGATATCACATGTGGGCGAAGGGAAAATGCCACTGATTGTCAGGCATTACACCCTCTCCTTTTCAGTTGCTGATCTCACTTGCTCAGTAGTTCCCAAGCTTGGAATATCAATGAGGTTCTGCAAATATCATGCCCTGCAATCAGCTTTCGTGCACTATTTTCTCCCTTTGTTACCTGAAGTGCCAGAAGGTGCACAATAAGAAGCCACATTCTCAGCAGGAACACTGCCTTTCCTACCAGGGCAGGCCATGCTGTGCCTGGCAGCAGCATCTACCACAGGATGACAAGAGCATCCCTGAGGTCCTGAGAGTTTTCTGTATTCTGAAGTTCACACTGTGGTGTCCAGTTCCAAGTCTGAATTCAGTATTATTTTGAATAACCTCTCATTATGGTAAAATACTGTGAGATTCAAAACTGGAATCTAGGCACACCAGCCATAAGATGCAGCTGAGGGGATTATAAATGAGAGCATGAAACTGAGTGTCCTACTGCCAATAACCTACTTATTAACAATTTCTTCCCCAGTCATCCTCTGGGATAAAGCTAATTCCTGGAACCTTCTGTTTTGCCTCTGCTCCCTCTGCAGCACCAGCTTTCCACCCATCCCTGCCTTGCCACTTCTGGCCGTGACCTGTTGTCTCCTGGGCAGCTGATTGCCTCCCTCCCCTGCTTACAACCCATACCTCACTCTAATGCAAAATGGCTCTGACCATTACATGAACATTCTGGGCTTGCAAAGAGCCCACAAAGCCCAGCTCTGTCCTACTCAGCAACAGCATGTGCAGCACCAAAAATTCAGCTTCAAGCCTTCAAGCTCTGCTGTGTATCACATCCATTAGCAGTGCCTGGGGAGCTCTGCAGAGACCTGCCTCATGATTAGATAAAAGCTTTTCCTTCTATATCATTGTACAGAAGGAAACAAGGGTCTGAAAGAGTGAAGTCCATGTAGACTAGAGGCCAGGCACATCCCCTCTGCTGGTTGTTTATGTATTTTCATTTCACACTAAAAAATGCAAGGTTTTGTTGTAGAGAGTAAGTTGCTTAATTTATTTATTGTGGTAACACTACCAAGACCCTTTTCTCAGTAAAGACACAGAAAAGGCTAAAGTGCTCTGTTTTTTCACAGGAAGAAACGTTTTTTAAACAGTGTTGAGACAACCTTAGAGTGCTACGTGCACCAAAGCAAATCTGGGGTAGTGATGAGAAGGAAGAGATTTTTCTGCCTCCACTACCCCAGAGCCTGCAGATCATATCATGCCCAACAGGTCCTTGAGTTGCGCCAACAGCAGTGAAACAGTCCAAAATGCAAGTGAAATACCCTGCCCCACATCCCTCCTTTGCCTGCCTTGAGGGTCTCCAAAAGGTGGGCAAGGAGGCTGTGAGAGGAGCCAACCTCTGGAGCACAGGGCAGAGGACACATGCAGATGAGGAACACCATGCACACCGTGACTGTGGCTCGCCTCCAGCTCCAAAGGAAGTCCATCTCCCAAAGAGGACTTGAAAAACAACTGCAGAATGACAGCTGAGCTCCAAATGTGTCTCCAGGTGCAGTTTTATTCAAGGCTTAAAGTCAGGAACATTTCAGAAGGAAAACTGCAGTTAAGGCTGGGAATAGATCCTACATGAAAGAACTCAAGAGCATCCAGTTGCTAATGCAAACATGGCCACATGCTTCACAGCTGAGCACCCAGGAACTCCAGTGGATCTCTCTCCTCTGAAGAATGGAGACAAGACTCCATAGCACTTCACAAGAAGAAAGCTGAGCAAAGAACTCGTGGATGAAAGTCATGAAAAGTGGAGGCTGGGGTTTAACTTCCCCATCCCTCAAAGACTCAGACTCAGTTGTGCTGACCTTCATCCTATGCCATAGTGTGAGTTTAAAAATACATTTCTCCTCTTAGAAGTGTGTCAAAGCTCTTAGAAGCATGAAAATCAGGTTGTGGGTGGGAGTAACTCTACAGTTATCTGCACAGTCTGTATATATATATATATATATATATACTTTTGAGCAACAGTCTTTAAAATTCCACTTTGCAGAAAGCACTTTCAGCACTTCAGGATTTGAACACACTCTTATTATCAGAGGCTGGGAGCAGAACTGTGTTAAAAGGTATTGGTCCTTTTCTATTAAATTTTTTAGGAAACATACTTTTTTTTACAGCTCAGCTTTTCTAAAAAATAATTATTTTATGCTTAGTTGCAGCTCTTCAGTGGTAATGCCACGCCCTATTTGGAAGATACAAGCACTGAATGATTTGGCACAGGGATATACTCAAAGGAAAAGAAACTGCTTACAATTTATGATATGCTTTGATAGCAGTGATTTAAAAATGCTAGTGTTTCATTCCAGCAAATGTTACAATAACAAGCACAAGACTAATGACCTGATGCCTTATCAGAGACGTTCACAGGTCATATAAAACCACCACATTATACCTGCAGGATCCAGCATTTCAAAGACAGCCCTGTTTGAGCTTCTCCTGGGCTTTCATTCCCATAAGCTATACATCGATACTATTGTCCCAAAAGCTGCCCTCACACTGAGGGTTTTTCCGCCGACACTTTCAAACCTCTGAAATACATCCGGGCTGTCCCACCTCCCAGCCGTGGCCACCTCAACCACCCGAGCTTTTTCTCCCACATGAGGCAGTAGTGAGAGAGAAGAAAATTTTCAGTCCACATCAGGTTTTGCCAAACAGCTGGCAAAGAATAACCTTAGAAAAACTGATACTTAAGCAACTGTGGAGGAGCTGTGTAAATTTAAGAGGGGCAGGATGAGATCATCCATTGCCTTCTGTTGTCTTTTGGCTGGAAACAGCCAACAGACAGCTGGATAGCCCCTGATCCTGTACTTAAACACAGACACAGAAAAAATTGCATTTCATCATCATGTTGCATTTTTCTCTTCTTCTCACAGGCCTTCCCTTGGCTTGCTCCAGGGTTTCCAAGCCTGTATCACATCCCTTCACACCTGCTGAGGTCTGTTCACATTTAACCTTGAGCAGTAACAAATACTTTTCTTATATTAGTTCATTTAATAAAAGTTGCAAATTTTTCAGAGTTCTCCCTTAGTTAAAAATTTTTGCTACATATTCCGGGGAAATAAGCCAGATTGTGCTCTGAGAATGCAGCTGCAGGAGCTCAGATGTGTGTGTGTGGAGGCAAACTGTACTGAGTCCCTGCAGTGCAGACTTGGGTTGGTGATACTGCTCCATGGATCAGGACATGCAGGCAGGATTTTAGCACCACCTGTACTTTTCAATCATTTCCTTTGCTAAGGAAATGAGTTAATTTCTCAGGGAATCCTGTGTCACTCAGACTCCCTGATGCTACAACCTGTGCTACCCTTGAAGAGGCTGCACAAGGACCATGCAGCCAACCCTGCGTGATGTGAAGGGAATTGCTGTTGTTACTTAAAATAACCTGACACAGAAATGAGACTCTGCTGGGACTCTCCCACCTGACTGTGGATGGGCATGGTTGAAATTCCTCCTCCTCAGTAACTACAGAGCAGCAGCAGCACTTCTTCCAGCCCCTGGCGTGAATTGCAGCCATATCTTTGGCTTAGGCAAATTGAGTTTCACGCTTCACATCTAAAACTTCTCTCACCAAAAGACAGAAAGACAAATGTACTGGGTGCATTCACATGTGAATATTACACTGTGATATGCTGGGTACAGCACACATGGTCCTTCCAAGATTCACATGCTTGCAAGAAGAATTTTTGATATTCACAGAATCACAGAATTATTTAGGTTGGAAAAGACTCTTAAAATCATCAAGTCCAACTGTCAGCCAAGCACTGCCAAGGCATCAGTAAACCATGTCCATAAGCACCACATCTACCTGTCCTTTAAACAGCTCCATTATTCTTCCCTGAATTCAACTCAGCACCTCAATGTCCTTCTTGTAGTAAGAGGCCCAAAACTGCACATAACACTTGAGGTACAATTTCACCAGAGCCCAGCACAGGAGTACAATCACTGGCCTGACCCTGCTGGCCACACTACTGCTGATACAAGCTTTATGAAGCATTTTACAGATCAGCTTGCCAATCCAGATGGATTTTCTGATCTGCTTTAGCTGTGGAGTGATTTAGCAGACTTTGCCTTATAGTATGTGACAAGGAGAAGACTACAGACCAATGAGATTAAATGGCAATATTAAAAGTTAAGCAACAAAGTTTACTGAAAAGCTTCTATTTCATCATGTGTTACAGCCTTCCCTCGTAGGGTCCACATCTGGACTCTCCCCCTGGACTCACTGCACACTCATGTTAAGTCTGTCAAGATATAAATACCCAGAGACGGTGATATTCATCTTCCCTTCCTTTTGCATGATGCTGAAGAGCAGCTGATTCCTTGACAAACACAGGCTGCTTAGGAATGGCTTCACACCCAAACTTCACCAAAGGTGGCTTTTCCATCCTCTGTATCATACAGACCATTCACATTCAGATTTATTATTCCAATTCATTTTGGTCTATCTGTTCCTCCTGGTTCCTTTCCTGTTGTCTGATCAATACTTCAGAACAACTTGAATAATTTGTAAAATGAAGGACAGTGAATCAGGCCCTAGGAGCAAGGTACATGAGGAGAGGCCTGCAGAAAACAGAGCTGAGGCACAAAGCAGACCCTGTGGTCCCCAAGGAGCAGGGGCTGAGCGCAGCTCATGACATGCTGCTGCCTGATGAGACTGAGGCTTGATCACTGTTTCTGCCCAAGCACTACAGCTGTGTCTGTGACCACGTTTTCAGCTGTTTGACAACTGGTGACAAAGATGCATCCCCCCCTCCTGGCACTAGATTAAATATTCCCTGCTGTGATACACAGGCTTTTTAACTATGTGTGGCCAACTCCTGCTACGACCAGCTTGCTTTGAATAACTGATGAATGTGCTTTATCCCTGTCCCCAGCCATAGCCCTGAGTCCCTGTCACGTGTCAAGGGCACTGACCTTTGCTCTCTGCCCACTGAGTCACAACAGGACTCATCTGGTGCCCATTTATGCTCAATTTCAGGCTCCTTTCTTTGCCACACTGCTCCACAGCTCCTTGTCTCTGGTAAATGTGTTTATTGTTATCACTTTGGATCAGCAGACCCATAGTGGGGTGAGGGTCGGTGCTGACTCCAGTGAGCCCTCTTAGCCTGCCTATCCTTGCTTTTCAGACCAGATATCATTTTCCAGGCATGTTATGGCTCACAACAAAGTCCTGGCAGCACCCAGCTGTCACGGGACAAGGGCTCAGACACATCATCATCTCCTGCATCCTTTTCCCTCTCCAACTGGAGTCAGCCACACTGTGTAGAGGCCCAAGCCAGTCCCATGGGGACACCAAGCTTGGGTTGAAGCCTAGACGCCAAGGCTCTGCTTTATCTCTGCCTCAGAACAGAGCACAGCAAAAAACAACTCTTGGGACACTGCAGTGACCCATTAAAATTAATGGGGTTAAATCATCCTGGTGTAAGTCACCAACTTCAAAAGATTTACACAAGGGATGAATCTGGAGCCATTATTTTTCTTCTTTGTGCCTTTCAGAAAGATGATCTATTTTCCAGACTGCTATGCTCAGCCAGTCTTTCTAACTAAATTAACTACCCTCTTGTCGGTCTCTTATTCCATGCTCTTGTCTACTGTCCAAGTAATTCCAACAACTGCTCACCTGCTCTGTTTTTCCCCATGTAAAACGGCCCTCATATACTTCCAACTGGCCTAATTAATTTCCCTTTCCAGGGACAAATGAAAAAAGACAGAAAAAACAACCCCCCCAACAAAGCTTCATTAGAGAAGCCAGGAGGGCTATATACCCTCAAGGCACATTTCTTCTCTACCCTTGTTTGGAATTGCAGGTAAAGGAGCAGGTAGAAGTGTAACACCTCTATCTCCCTTAAAACTACAATGCACAAAGCCTGCCTGAAGTACATCACATACATTTTTCTCTAATAGGAAGCACTTACTTTAACTAAGGAGGTTCAGGGGACCAACAAGACAGGCAGAGAAGCCTCACGTGTAAAAGATACAAGCTCCCAGCTACTCTGTCATCTGGAAGCCAGCCTCGATCCTGAGGAGACTCAGTCAGTAACAGTGCCAGTGCAGATGGCCTTCAACTCTTTCAGCAAAGAGCTCGGTAACCTTAAAAAGCATAAATCAAAACTGTTAAAATTGGCAGATGATTTGATAGGAAGAAATTGCCTTTTGGGGACTGCTTTTTGTCTGCCAGATTCATCCAGACACAGAACCACATATGGATTTCTAACCTATGCAGGTTTCAGTGGTGATTACAGTAGTGATTGTGGTATGAACCATGCTAGACATATTATTTTGGGAGAGCTGATGCATTAGAAGTAGACAATGAAAAGCTCAGAGTGTATTTGGTCCGTGACTTAACCCACCTCCATAGTTCCCAGGTATTCAGCTCTGCGGATTTTGGCACAGGAAATGTAGACTTGAAATTCAGCTCCTGAACTGGTTTCAAACTTTGCTGAAAGTTCGGAGGTGTTTGGATCTGGAATATTGACTAGTAGTTCCCAAAAGAGGCTGCTAATTTCTCAGGGTGAGGCAGCAGAGGATGGAAGGAACTAGTGTTATTTCACTTTGCTCCAAACGCTCTGGAGCCATCTGTGCAGCCACTAAACCACAGGGCCTTGACAGAACTACAAAACAGTCTGACTCTAAAGGCAGGCACTGAGAAGCAGTCACTGTCAGGCTGACACAGCCTGCTGGTACTCCTCAAACCCCTGGAAGAAATGCTGCCTGACAGCTGCTTTCTATCCCCCGTGCTTTGGCCCCACCGCGTCCCTGTGAGCGCCTTTTACAGCCCTGCTTAGACATGTACCAACGATGTATCAAGATGAGTAATGGACTAAAACCAAAAATACAGGGCGACCAGGAGCTCCACAAAGCTGCTTGTAAATCAGCTGAAAGCGGCACGTTTCCATAATAAACAATCCGTTATCGCGTTGCTCTGTTCCCACCGAGCAGCGGCCGTGCCGGGCGCGGAGGAGCCGCGCTCCATCTGCCGGCAGCGCCCAGCATCCGCCGGGATGCTGCTCGCTCCCACGGAGCCCAGGCACCAGGAATTCCTCCTTGCAGCTGGCAACATCTGAGCAGGCACTGCCCGTGAAGCGAGACCAGCTCTGTCAGGATTTACACTGATAAAGAATAAAAGAGACAGCGCCTGTATGAGAGGTGCTGGGCTGTGGCCAGGACAGGGCTGTGCTGAAACTCCTCCCAGCTGGGACTGAGAAGTCACTGCTGTCACCTCCATGAAACACATTAAATCCATCTCCATGCACAAAGCACAGAACAAGGCACGTTAGATTCAGCAGGTGGGGAGCAGTCTGGGAGCCAAAAGGTTTGTGTTTCTGTTACAGCCAACAACATCTCCATTGCCCTGACAACCTCTTTTTCCAACGTCCCTGAACAAGCAGGGCTCCCTAACAGCAAAAGCCTTCGCAAAGGTCTTCAGGTGAAATGTATTTCTCTCAATATACTTGATGATGACATGGCAAAACTGTTGATACCTGAAAATACAAATGTGTACAGATACATGCAGCTGGCAAGGATCTGGGACGGCACATGCACGTACATATGCTCATGTATTTTATATTTATAAAATATGTATTTCCAAAGGATAAGCTTGGTGACACTACCCTATTTACAGCAGGACTTTGGGAAGTCCAAATGAGAGAGCACAGGATCACTGTGTTACCCATCAGCCACAAATGACCTCTACTGGTGGTTGCCTTGAGAGCTAAAACAGCCTAAGCCATGAACAGAGAGACCAAGAATCTCCCTTGAAGCACATCTGCAGCAAAGAGAGAATGTGAATTCAGGACAACTCCACCCTTTCCTCCCATTCATCCCATGAGGCCTGTCACACACAGCCCCATAAAACAAGGCTCCCACTAGGCAGAGACCCTGCCTGTCCAACAGCAATGGCAGGCACAGGGCACCTCAAACCTGCATCAAACAGCCTGTTCCTGCTAATTACACTGTGACAGCTAAGGGGCTTTAAAAGCCTAATTCCTGACTTATTTTTCCTATGTCACTTTTAATATAATGGGGACAAAACAGCTCACATCATAGTTTTTGAGGTACCAGGCAATTTAATTGCTTGCTAATCTCTGAGCAGTCATAGCCCTTTTGATGTCCCATCCGTGTTTTAAAAGGATGTGGCAATCCTGACAGTTTAGAAATGTGCATGCAATTATGAATGCTAATACAATTAACAGTGAAAGACTCATACTTGGATCACAAACCCAACTCTCTTTCAACTCAAGCTCTCCTTGGAGGCTTCCAAGTAAATGGGTCAGATAACAGTACAAAACTCCAGATAAAGAAAACTGATGCTTAAGTGATAGAAAAGACCAACAAAATTCTTCAAAAAGCCCTGACTAGGCACTGTCAGAGAAATTAAAGACAGGAGCAGCTCCCTAGCTATTAGATGTCAGGGTCAAATTTCATGCAGGGTAACGCGTGGTGGAGTTACCCTGGGGATGGGAAGGATTTGCATCAGTGATGAACTGCAAGTGAGTCTTACCCCTGTGCTGAGTGCAGCTTCAGGATTAGTGCCTGTACCCCCTGCACAGCACACGCACAGACGGAGCAAGGGATGAAAAAGGCATGATCAAGTTTATGGCAAAGTTCCCGCCGAGGATCAAAGCTGCTGCCCCCAGCAACACTTACTGGCCCCAGCCAGCTTCACATGCTGCCTTCTTGAATTTTCTAACATGGGAAAAGACATCAAAAGCCTTGAAAGGGGCAAAGCGCATCTCCAAGGAACACCACCTTAAACAGACAGGCAGTATTGAGAAGTAAAGGGGATGGGGGGGGGTGTTGTCAGCACTCTGCAAACACTATGGGCACAAAATCAGTCAGTTTCCCAGAAAAGGAAAAAAACTCACTTGTCCAAATCCAGCAACAATTAGCCCAGGGACATCCCATTTGAAGCTGGCAATGCCACAGCCAGGAATGTTCGGCACTTGTGAAGACACACCAGCTGGTACAAATTTCATTAATTCAAGTCAGTAGACTGAGACTGGAGCCTCTTCTCAGAAGCTTTGAGGAAATTCTTCTTCCCAGACCTGGGGGACCACAGGCAGCCAGCTCAAACCAGAGCCTTGTGAGCCCATAGCTCTGCAGGCTGGGTCAACATCTCCACTTCTGGGAGGTGTTCCCAGGTTTTCCCTCCCTTCTTGGGACACTGACTTGCCTGTGCAGAGTAAGGAGGCACTTTGCTCAGGTGCAGCCTCTCCTGTGAGGAGACATCCTGTCTCCTTACCTGGCCAAGGTAAGCTGCTGTCCACAAGAGCTCAGCTGGGAACTGCTCTGGGTGCTGCTGGACAGTGGGAGGACATAGGAAGGGCAGAGATTCCAACTGTCCCAACAGCAACTGGACACGGCTCTAAAACCTAGAGTGTTGTTGCTCAGGTTTTTAAGTTCATAATTATAAATATATTTTCCTCTTAAGGCCATTTTACAAACACTTCATAATTCTGTGGCTTGCAAATTGCCCAGCTCTGCGTCAGATTGTTGCGTGCAATTGTAAAACATCGGAAGTCACTTGATTAAATCAGGTTAGTGAGGTCCCAGGTCCCTCTCTACCTTCCCACCCCCCCCACCCCCCCAGCAGTAGTCATTCTTTCCTTTACTTTACTGTTTAAATCTTTATTCTGCACAGCTTCTGCCCTTGCACAGTCTTCCATTTCACCTGCAAATGAAAAGTAATTTTCCTTCAGAGCAGCATTTGGAGAGCTTTGATTGGAAATTTGCCCTTGTTCCATCATTTTTCAAAAGCTTTGTGTTCCAACCCACTCCCGGCTTCAGGTAAAATGGAGCAACATGGATAACAGTCTTACTGCAACGGAGGAGCAGGGCTTGGCAGGGAATAGTTCAGCCTGGCTGACAAATTCCCAGTAAGGACTGTATGTAATCTGCAGGTATCAGTGTGCTGGAGAGGGAAAGAGGCATGGACAAACAGATGGATGGATGAATGAATCCATAGGAAATACAGGACAGCAGAGGCAGTCCCTGCCATCTAGGGAAGAGCTGTGCCTAGGAAGCTATGGAAGGAAAAACCTGCTCTGAGCTTTGCTAAGGAGCATCAGTGTGATGAGGCAGCAGTCCCAAGGGAGCTGCAGCAGATGTGCAGTGGGGTTTAATCCTTCCTGGGTCAAGCAAGGAGGCCAAAATCTAGATTAATGTACAGTGTGTCAGGCTGCACATGCTATGCCCTGGCAATACTATTTGAGTGACAGCAAACACCCAGATTATGTGCTGACAACTCCCCTAACAGGATCACGCAGGAAACCTGGCCAGAAGAGCTGTCACTGAATTTCACAGCCAAAAACATGAGCAAGCCAGTGACACCTTCTACACTGAAGCCGTGCCGAGCACCCTGGCACAGCCAAAGCTGGGGATGAGAAAGGTTTCCCTTTCCAAGTTGGCTCTTCAGTTTAGTGGAGCAGGAGCAAGGAGAGCCTGGTGATCTGCACAGCTTCCCAGGCCTGTGGAGATGATTCAGTCTAGCACCAAGTATTAAGGAGACAATTAGATAATCTTCAATCTCTTCCATATGCATACAAATGTCTGATCGAGGTGTGGTTCTGGAGTTGTTAGTATTGATGTCCAAGACTCTAAGTCTGTTTTTTTCCCATTCCCTCATCAAGTCTTAGATGTAATGGTATTAAATACTAAAAAATTACTATCATACGACTGATGGAAAAAGATAGGGCTGTAACACCTAATAAGAAGCCAGGTGGAAAAGCTATTTCATATCTGTTCATAGCAATATGTCACAGCTTTCCCACTGCTGTCTAGAGGAATTTCTGCTTTCCAGGACATGAAAGTCAAGAGAAAGTCAGCTTCACCAGGTGAGCATGGCAAGGGGGTGAGGCAGAGCGTATCCCTGGAGAGGGCAGAACACACACACCACCATGTCCAAAATCCATGCAAACCAAATGCATTTTTTTCCAGCTAAGCTAGTGTTTTTTACTGCACAATAAAAGCATGTAAAGCATCATCTCTCCACGACGTGGCAGTAGCTGCCTGCAGAGCCCATAACTCAGGGCCTTCCCATATCTGACCCTTGTCATCAAGTGGAGCTGTTTAAACTGGATGCTACAAGCTGCTCAACACATACGGCTTTGCAAGACGGTTGGACAGTTCTGCAAAAAACACCAAGTGCAAACCTTAAAAATTTTAAGTTATCAGACATAGGGATAGTGAACTATGGCCGTGGTAGACAGACTGTGCACATCTACACATACATATACATGCATACAAGAGCAAAATATTATTTCCTGCATCAGACAGCTCCTGACACGTAACAGACTTTTGGCTAAGTTTTGTGTGAAAACCTGCCAGAAATCCCTGCCCTCTGGGGCAATGTTGAACACAGAGCATTTTGTGGAGATGGATGTGTCTTCCTCAGCCCTCCAGCTGAGGAAGTCCCTCTCCTGAGCACAGGGCAAGTGAAACCCTGCCTGCCCTGCTGGGAGCTGTTTGTTGTATCAGCTATTGCTGGTGAGGGATGTCAGAAGTGGCCTCTCCCAGGTGTAGCTCTTTGTAAAACAGGGAGGCAAGGAATGGGAGGGAGACACTGGACACAAACCCAGTTTCACAGCAGCTTCATTGTAGTCCACAAGAATGAAGGAAAGGACACATGGGAAGAGCTTGTGCAAGTCTGATGACATAAAGGGTCCAATTCATCCGCTGACACCTGGTGTCCATGAACACAGCCTTTACTGACTTCATGCTGCTCTCCTCGCAAGTCCTCTCTGCAGTGGCAGTCACACGATCAGTCCTCTCCCCACCCTGCTCCTGCAGATTAGCCCACCCACAACTCAGGCTGATGAGCTGTGCCCATGTGTGGCCCTCCACTGCTGGATCTGCTGGGAGACCAAATGAGTGATGTCACTACTGACAAGAACAACTGTTGGATTGAGGGGACAATAAAAAAAGGCAATAGAAAAGATGTTCTTCAAGCAGTGTTTGTTCAATAAATGATACAGACTTTGGATTCATGAGCCATTTTCAGCCAGGAAGGTTCAAAGGACCTATGGACAATCCACAGCTCCCTAGGCTTGGGGAGCTTGGGACACACAGGCAGCAACACCACTCCCTTGCCCAGGTATCCCAGATGCTGCCAGTCTCACACTGAAGTTGCTCCTATGTGCTTTACCTGTGGCACCCTGCTCTGCTTTTAGAGCTAAGGAGGCTTTTGAGAATCCATCCCTACATCAGTGACACAGGACCGTGCAATGAAGGAACTGCTCTGCCTTCAGCAGAAATTTCCAGCCCAGCACAATTCTCTTTCCAGCTCCCATGTAACCAGTCTCTCAGGCAGAGGGGATAAAGGGACACGTGTTGGGCTTACTCTCCCATCTCTTTCCACCTCACAGTGGAGACATGAATGAGGAATGAACTGGGTTGAGACAAAATCTGAATAGGGTCAGCCCTACATGTCAGCCTCTGGTTTGTGGAGGAGAGTGGGGTCCTGCCCAAAAAGCTTCCACAAGCTGAAACCTGGCCAGATGTGCAGTGGCTGGAGCCCAGGCAGGAGACAAAACTGCTCTCCTAGGGCACAGGCAGCCTGGCAGTTCACTGGTGGGCAGGGATCAGCTTTCCCCACACAGTACCTGCAGCAGTGGGAACTGCTCAAATGCAACAGGGCTCCCAGGCAGCCCGGTGCTAACTTGCCTCTCCCCTCATGTGCCTTGGATGGCATTTCCCTCAGCACTGCCCAGCCATGAGCCCTCATCCCTCTGGGACACGCAAGTATCTGCAGGCAGGGCTGTGTGCTGGGGTCAGGGAGGCTCCTGTTGGGGGTGAGCTGCAGGGTGAGCAGGGTGGGGGGCTCAGGAAAGTGGGAGGGCTCCTCTCCAGCTGCCAGAGAAGGGCTGCTCGCTTGTGATAAGAACTGTCCCTCAGCTCAGCTCTGCTGCAGGAAGTTTGTTCCTGTCACCCCATTTCCCACCTCCCTCCCCTCTCTCTGCAGGTTGAGGAGGTCGCAGCCCTGGAATGTACAGAGGAAGAAGGGACACAGGAGCAGGCTGCCTCTGCCACCCTCTCCCTAGCCAGCCCCCAATGCCTGTGGCAGGACCCTGCAGCAATGTGCTTACAGAGAGGAAAGCCTGAGAGCAGCTCTGGGGGCTTGGTTGCCTTCTGAGCACAAGCCTGCAGCAGGCTGTTTGAGGACAAACAAGCCATCCCCATTATAAATCCTTTATTTATTCCATTCCATTTCCCCATCCTTCTGCCAGAGAGTTTGTCCCTGGCACTGTGCTGGGCAGTACAAACAGCTGATTCAACATCCAGCAATAGAGGGGAAGAGGTGGGAGCCCTGGAGCTGCCCATGCTTGACACAGGACTCTGCTGGCAATAGTAACTTCTCTCCACTTGGAGAACTTTTCTGCAAGCACATCTCCCCACAAAGTGGATCCTCTTCCCTGAACCCCTGATGCTCCCTCCTCTTCTCTGCATTCTGAAGAGCAACAAATTAACATTTCCATTCTTTCACATATGGGTCACTGGGTTGAGTGAGAGGAGGGAGAATGCTCCTCAGCTGTCAGGTTAGCACTTTGCAATGCTTCTGTGAGTTTTGCACAAACTGATTCAAACCCTTCCTCCAGGTCAAAGCAACAGAACCCACCAAGGGCAGCAGCAGAAGCAAGATGCACAGTGCTGCAAAACTGAATAATAAAGTGCCCCACCTCATACATCCATAAAAGGCCTAGGGACTGATGTACCCCCAGGGTAACTCAGCTGATAGCAACAGCATTATCACACATGGTGTCTGCCCAGTGACATTACACAGTCGCTATGAGGTTGCTCACTGTGCCAAGCACCACATCCACCCCTGCAGCAAGAACCAAGAGTTTGTTGCAGGATCTTTCCCAGGTGCTGGACTTTTCTGGCAACCTGTGGGGAGGTGATTCCTAGCCTCTCCCTCACTGCAGTTTGAGGAAAGTCCTTACAGCAGGGAAAACTTCAGGTGCTTGCTGGGTTTGGGAAGCCATTTGCAAGCCACAATTATTACTTTCCTATTATTTTCTATTATTATTTCCCCAATTCAACCAGCTAGGGCTGGGTGAAGCTGTTGGTATCATGCAAACCCACCACAACAGCATGTTAGTGCTACCCATTATTTACATTTATCTTTCCCACATTGCTGTTTGACCCAAGAGATGTCAACAGCCCCAAGGTCAAAGAGAGGAGAACACAACAGAAGAGATTTCTTCTGTAAACGACCTTTCACCAAATATATTCATGTTCTACAAGTCACAGGAAAACCTCTATTCAGAGAAAAATGGCTTTAAAGGTTCTGTGACACTTAAAAGATGCTGTCTTTCCTTGCCTTGCTTCTTTTATGGTTCCAAACACTACCATTATTACTCAGTGTTCCCATGCTCCTGAGCATCAAGATCCACAGCATTAAAACTTCCACACCCAAATGGGTGTAGTTTTGTGCTGTCATTCCTCCCAGCACACAGCACCCAGCATCAGGAACCTGGCAGAAACAATTCCCTAAACGTGGTTGCAGTAGTTACCTGAGGTTTTGCTCCTATCTCAGCTCAGCCAGAAGTAACACACGTTTTACTCAGCCTGAAGGAACAGGTTAGGAAGAGAAAAATATTTTGCAGCCAGGAGGACTCTCACTCCAGCTACATATTTTCTCCACTTCTTTCTTTTTAAGCAATTTTTCCAGTGGTGCAAGCTTTGAGATGACACAGCATGGGTATCTGAGCTTTAGTCTTGATAAAAATCAAATAAAAATCAGTAAGATTAGGTTTTGCAGTGTCAAATTCAGCTCTCCAGAGGCAAAGTACCAACTCAGATTCCCAGTGCTTCCAGTCTTCCCCCCACTTTTCCCAGTCTCATCTCCATCTCCCAATGCCTCTGTGAAGCCTCCACTATTTCAGTATGTCCCCCAGCAAAAAAAAATTACTGATGGTACATCAGCTCTAATGGTCAACCCTAGGAGTTGTCAAGTCTGCTACAGTAACACAAACCCGTTTCTGCCC
Organism: Parus major; assembly: GCF_001522545.3. NCBI lineage: Eukaryota > Metazoa > Chordata > Aves > Passeriformes > Paridae > Parus > Parus major. The sequence goes on from NC_031775.1 coordinate 22,435,892, forward strand.
CAAACTTGCAACTGGAATAGCCAGATAGGGCAGAGATGAGGGAGCAGAAAGCCCAAGATGAAGAAGGACAGTGTTGGCAGAAAGCTCAGCTGTGAGCTTTATCTTCCTTGGGTTAGAGGTGGAAGTGAAGGGATGGTCCTGGAAGGACTGCCTGGAGCAGAAGGCAAACTGGCCCAGTGGAGGGAAGCCCAGAGCTGAACCACAGGCTGTTCTCTGAAGGTCCAAAGGTCTTGGCTTGGCTGCTTTACAGCTGTTAAGAGCTGGCTACAGTTGGCTGTTTTTAGTCTGCAAGTTCTTCCCTCAATCCAGTCAGGATGGAAGAGAGTAAGGATGTGAAGCTACAGGACCATGGCATGCTTCCCGTGAGGTGCTGGGACTGTGGCACCAGAGGTGACCTGGGCCAGGCACCACTTTCACAGCACTGTCCCTCAAACACAAGTTCTGCCCCTGTTCCCATCAGCTGGAGTCTGGCTGGCTCAGTCTGGCTGTCTTGTGTGATCCCAGGATCACAGAGGAGCTGTAGGCTTGGAGGGACAGAGAATGGATCCTCTTTGCCATCTGTCTGAAGGAGCAATGCAGCCTTGAATCTTAGACAGAGTCTGTAGATGATGCCTCATTTACAATGGCCCAGGTGACTTTTGCTCTGCTATGCATCCATTGATTCCTTAAAGTCTTGTCCTGAGTCACACCAGCAATCACAGCAGACCTTGCCACAGGCAGCAACAGCAGCTCAGAGGAAATACATACTAAGTCCAGTCCTTTTTATTAGTGTTTCAGAAAGGGGAGAATTGCTGCAATAATCCTGTACTGAATCCAAGAAATTGCAACTCTCTGCTTCTTATTTCCACCTCTGCAACCTTAGATCACGTGGCATTTAGAAACCAACAGAACAGGGCTGAAGGTCCTTGCAACCTGCAAAGCTCAACCAAAAAACTTATCTCCAAATGCTGGCAGTGGCTGCCCCAGCTCTAATGATCCCCTTGGAGGCTCTTCTGCCTCTCAGCTAAGCACAGTAATACTGCGTTACATTTATTCAGACCATATGTAATACACACAAGAGCCCATAAAAGCTTAAACAGCACAATAAACATTTGGAAAAGCACAGTGACCAGATTTATGGGTTTGGATACCTGCCAGCATGACCCACCAGAATCAGATCCTTGAGTTTTTGTGTAAGTCCAAGACATACACACAACACAAACACAAATGTGCTGTTATCCTTGGAAAAAAAGATAAACAGCCCCCAAAGCCCATCCCCAGCACTGGAACATGATGGCCTTTCTCTGCATCTGATTGGACTTTGTTTAAATCAAAGCCATAAAGGTCGTCTTGGCGAGGAGAAATAAATGTAGCACAGCAAAACTTCACCCCAGAGCACACTGTAAAACTGACAAAGAGGGAAAGACAAAAAGATTTAGACACTTAATTTCCACTGAAGGAAAGATGAGTCCTGCTGTAGAAAAAGAGCTGTGCTTTGCCAAATTCCAAGATACTTTTGTACAAAGTTTCCTTCACAGGGATGATGTGATATCTCCTGTGCCACCTACCAGTTTGGAGGAAGGGGGTGATGGCTCAGCAGAACAGAAGACGTGTGAAATGATGACAGATTCCAGGGTATGTAAAACATTTTTACCCAAGGAACTGCAAAAATCTTGAGCTTTGAGTTCAAATGATTTGAGGATAGTGGGAGAGCAAGACACCAGTGGGATGTAGAAGTTCCTCTGTTTACCAAGCTTAAGAACAGATGAAATTGTTCCAGTTACTTGGCTTCTTCGGCATTTTATGGCACTGGGTTTTTTTACCTCTTTTACATTTAATAACATCTATGGCTAAACACAGTATTTTGAATACCTACAGCCCTTTCCAGTTCACAAAGATACTTCACAAGCAGGATTTAGCACAGTCATGAGCATCCAGTGCTCAAGACAGAAACCAGGAGTCCTGGCTCTATGTTTTATGCCCTCATCCAGGGCAAAACCCCATCCCCAGACTTAAAGCAAAAAGAAAGAGATAAAAGAACAGTACAAGATACTGCTTTTGAGAAACCTGCCTCATTTGTTATGATAAAGGAGAGCATTACGGATTAGTTGGCAATACATGGAAGGAGTTGCCCACCTCCCACGCATAATTTCCCACAAAATGTTTTTACAAGTTTAAGATGAGCTGCTATGTAAAGTTATACAAAAGAAAGACTAAAACTTGATGACAGATTTACTCACATAAGGCTCAGGACGTGATGATGCCCTCGGTGTTAAAGGACCAGCTCAGAAGCACTGCTCTGCTTGGCTCATTAAACTGCAGAAAAAGGCTGTTTGTGTTTATCTGCTGCTCTGGGAAGTGGGTTGTGCACTGAGAACAAAAGCCACATGCAAAGGCGCATTCTCTCACCCACTGGCACAGGCACACTCAGGGATAGCTTTGCTTAGGACAAGGTCTATCTGCAGCATCAGTGGTCACAGAGGACAGAGCAGGGAGTCTCTGGTCAGAATGCTGCAGGGTGCCAGCTGCTAGGAAGGCCACACATTTGGTGACCACAAGAATTAGTGAGAAGGCATAGAGTAGTAAAGCATCCTGTGGGAGGAAAGGATGTGTGTTGAAGCAAGAGCCACATGGTGTGGGTAAAAGGAGTGCATACCTAGGGAATGTCTTAGTAGCTCCTGGGAGGGAGGGCTGGCAGTTAAAGGTCTGTGCAAGGTGACTGTGCTCATGTTAGCCCACAGGACAATTCGTACAAGAGGAAGGGATGGGAAACACAGGGCAGGCAGGGAGAAAACAAAGCCAGGGGAAGAGCAATGCACTGATGACACACCCTTCTTCGATCTCCTTGGGAAGGAAAGCTCTGCTCAAGCTCCAAAGTACATTCTCCTGAGAGCTTGAACAGCCCCGGACAAACTTCCTTGCACAAACAGGGGCTGGGGGTACCTCCAGCACAAGCTGTCATTGGCAAGGACTGCAGGAAGGCACACAAAGGACAAACAGTGGAGCAAGCAGCTGAAGCAGAGAGCAGAGGACACCAAGGAGCACCAAGGGCTAGTTCTCGACAAGGACTTGCAGATGGAATAATCTAGCCAAGTGTCACAGTAAGCAAGCCTGCAGCCCTACACAGACTGATTTCAAACAGAGTCTAGGTTCCTGAGCAATTTATCTTCTACAGCAGACTGTGCTCCCAGTTTGTACAGACATTTGGTTGAGGAAGAAGAGGGAGATGTAACTCTCAGGTAACCATCAGCCCTCCTGCCTTCCTCCATGCTCACATGATCCTTTCCAGAAATGCCATGGGACAGCTGGGCACAAATGTGGGTTCTTCTTCCACGTCACAGCTACAGTCCACCCTGCTCTCTGTGCTGTCCTGGCAAATGAAGAAGCGTGGACTGGTTGTTGTGTCACTTCTGCAAAGACATCTGCTATTCATCTCAGGGGAGGAACTTCAGATCAGGCAATTCACCACAGTTTGGGGAAGAAGACAACAGGGTAAGGTCAATCTTGAGCTGAAGATCCCCCTTCACATGCTGATGAGCAGGAGGTGAATGTGTGGATTTTTAGAGGACTGTGAGGCCAGTGGTTGAAGCAGAGAATTCAAGGGAATCTGAAGACTAGTTCCCCTGACCTAGGGCAAACTAGTTCAATGTTTCTTTAGCACATTTTCCTCAAATAAAGAATTTTGCAAAAATTGACATTGATGGTAACCCACTCCTGTAGATCCTGAAGTTGATATATCAGCAAGTCAATCTGCTGGCATGCTAGGGGTGTTTGCAGAGGCAAATGGCAGAAAATATACTGAGAGTCACAACATGAGGCTAAAATCCAGACCTTCTGGCTCCTGTTTTATCCTTAGTGACCTTTCAAAACCACTTTCATACTTCTGCTTCCCTGGTTTTAAAAGAAAACCTGTATTTCATATTCTAGCTGAGAGGGTTCATGTTTGGGCCATACCTCAAGGTGTAAAGTGAAATAAGTCTATAGAAGGGCAATGCAGTACTATTGCCATTGCTAATACTGAATGACTTATGTGATGCTTTCTTTCTTTTCAGTATTTTTATTAGGAACAATCCCTGGGAAGATTTTGGTTTCACTAAAAAAAGAAATAAGATAGATTATAGACAGCTAGGGACAAAAATAATCTGTTCCCATGTGGTTTGTGCTATTTAAAGGGACATAATACCTATTCTTGAAAATACCAGTTTCAGAAGACAAACAACTGACATCTGTCAGCATAAAGAAATTTCAAAAAATAGACTTAATACCATTTTCCAGAAGCTTTAGCTGTGCCTGAGATGACCCAGAGTACAGCAGCAAGCGGGTGGAAGCATGCCCTGTGCTACATAGTGCAGCCATCTCTTCTGCCAGAACACAAGTAGGGAGTAGTTTTTCTAACCAATTTTAGAGGAGGATCTTGGTTTCAAGCCAGGAGGTCGAAGGGTGAACAGAGCAGCACAGTGCTTGGTGCATAGGGAGAGTATTTTGTGCCACTTTCCCACATTTCTGTTCACTGTCCCAGCTGCGGTCAGGTGGGAAAAACAGCGATGCTGTCTGTTCAGCCTGAATTCCAATTTCATGTAATGGGCTGAGTTCTCTCCTGAAGTATCTGGTGGTTGGACAGAAGCCACTGAGCTAACAATGACTGTGCCTCACAATGAACAACAGTTGGAGGAAACAGGCAGAGAGTGGGAATTTGCCCCAAGCACAAGATAAAGCAAGGAAGTCTCATTCCTCCTGCATTCCTTCTGCATCCTCCATGACCATCTGCTGGGGGAAGCTGTCTGCTGGAATCCAGGGGTGCAAGGATGGGCTGAGGTGAGCGTGGGGCTGGAGCTGAAGAATGTGTGAGCACAGTCACACAGCTGTGAGTACAGAGATTCCCCAAAATGGGAACCAGGGCAGGATCACTTTTGGTTTGGACATGTTCTGACCCTTATGCAACTGCTGTGAAGCATTGATCTTGTCCTGGTCTACAACCTGGTGGCAATTTAGAGATGTCCAGAAAGTGGAAAATCCCGAGCCACGTACTCTAGAGTTAGTTTGTGTGTGGTTATATCTTTGTGTTTTGCTCTGGGACCAGCTAAAACTGCAGCCAGAACATTGGTAAAGACAGAAGAACACGTTGAACTAGTGCTGGTGCTGCCCATACAGTTTCACTAACAACCAGTGGGAAATCAGTGAGAGATGTCTCACACACAGCATTCAGAGGCAGATGCTCAGAACTTCATCCACTGCTGTCTCATTTACTCTAAACACTTAAAATGTTGGGGCAACTACAGAGAGAACAAGGCTGAACATAGAAAAGTAAGCTTGCTTTTCTTTTTCTATAATATTAATGGGCATATTATGTAATTTCCTTAGCATACTGATCCAGCAACTCTAGTTACAAGACAGGATGGGATTTCCTTGAGGTCATTCCCCCAAACTGTGAGAGTTGTTATTTCCCTGGCTCACCCACAAACAGAATGGTTTGCTCTTCTGAAATACTAATGTCCAACTGTTGAAAGGTTTTGCCAATCAAAACATTGTGGCCTTACCCCATTTTAATAATCTAAGGCATCAATCTCCCCTTTAGTATTTGTTTGATGTGTTCTGCACCCTGCTGAAATATCCCCTCCAGACCTCCCTGAGCTCAGGCTCTGATTGAAGAGAGATGCCATGCATCAGGCCTGCAGCTTTCTCTCTGAAATATTTAGCAGGGGATGGTGGTAAAATGTATTTATTTTCATGTATTGAGGAAAGACCATATATTCCAGCCTCTTTTTTTTCCATCACTCAGAGATGGGCCTGAGGCCAAAACGGTGCTGCTAAGCTTGTTTTCTATTTAAAACCTTTATTTTTATTAATAACCCTTTACAGCCTACACACCAGCACTGCGGGAGTTGCATTTCCGTGTTATGTCATCGTCAACCGTTATGTATTTAATTCCTGTACCCACAAACCCATATGGACATCATTAAACACGCACCATACAGCATTAAAACTGTGTTCCATAAAGTGTGATTTAGAAAAAAAAAAGAGCTATGAAGTGGGGATTTTTTATTTTTTTTTTTCCTAAGGTCATGGGAAAATGGAGAAGTAGGGGAGACAGAAAAGGTTCAGCAGTGCTGCAGGTTAGCTCACAGCTTTCCATGCCTGCAGACTGAAAACCCGTCCTGCCTTATCCACCACAGAAGATTAATTACCCAGGAACTCTAGGCTGGTGATGATGAATTTCTGTTTGGCAGACTACATAGACAACTTCTACAAAAATTACAGGTTACAAAACAGCAAAAAACTTTGGTGATTTTATTTCTGCCAAGTTAGTTTTCCACAACTTCTCCTTTTCTCCCTAAGAGTTGCCTTTAGCAAGGCAAAAGAGCAGGTTTCCCCATATTGCTGAGGATCAGTTATCAGGGTCACTAACACTTTGTGAGGGTGGCACAGGGTTTGCTCCCAGTTTCTGTTCTAGCCCCAGACTGGCTCATCCTGGCTGTACTCTATGCAAAAAGCTAATCCAGCAATGAGGCAACTTGTGTAACTTATGTCATCCCTCTGTTATCTCATATGTGGTATGGGGGATGAAAAGATATGGGGAAGGGAGAAAGTGTTAGAAGTAATACATCAGAGAGCAAATAAAACAAATGAACAGAGTACCAGTGGGACAAACAGAAGCATAGAAGTGCTGGGGGAAACAGCACAGAACATATTAAGAAAGAAGAAAACAATACGCAAGGGATGTAAGGATAATGAAAAAAAAAAACAAACCAAAACAACAAACCAAAACAAAGACAGCTAAAAATGACACAAGAAAAGATATGCCTACATGACGCAGAGAAGCTGATGCAGTCAGGGATAAAGCAGTCAGATAAGAAACTAAAAAGAAAGAAAGAGATAAGAACAATGTAAAAATGTCCAATAAAGATCTAGATACATTTGTAGAAAAGGAGACAATAAGCAAATTGCCTATAACACACACTAGACACCTTGCAATGACCTAGTCCATTATACTGGAATGAGACCTGCCAAGCCTGTTTGATGGATGAATTTCCTCTGATCACAGAGCAAGTGCTGGCTGAAGTGAACAGACCACAGTGCAAATGGTTGCTGACAGGATTTTACAGCAAGCACAGCAAAACAAAGGTGCTCTACATAGCCTCATGCTTATTGCTTTCTCTCAGAGTAGCTGCTTTCCCTTATGGAGACTGTATTAATGCTTCACTGATTTTACAGCTATGCAATTAAAGATACAGATGAAGATACTTATTTAATTGCTTTCATGCCTTTTTTAGTTGGGTTTTGAAATTTTTTAAATGAAAATGTTGTAAAAATAAATGCATAAAAAGAGCATCCAGGGCACACACAAATTATTTGCTATATCAAACCTCTAAACTGTCAGGCCACTTAAGCCTTTCTGCTGTTTTGTGATATGGCTGTTTAGGAGTCTATAAGAGTAGATGTTATCCACCCTCATCCTTTGAAAGCTGGTGACTTATTCCAGTTAAAATTGTTGTGTTGGCCCCAAAGCTTTGCTCATGTACTCCATACCTGCCCATCTCCAGGCAAGAAAGAAGAACTAACATGATTTGCAGAGGGGGGCTACTGATGAATGAACCTCCTTTGTATCCCAACCCTCTCCAGAATGTTTCATTCCCATCAAACAAACATACACATGCATACACACACAAATAACGCTGGGTGCACGTGTGCTCCCGCTGAATTCAACACAGTTACCCACTGTATAGAAAACTACCCGTGCGCATAAATGTCTGGGGGGGGAGGAGGCTGCTCTGGGGATGAAGCTGACAGCAATTTCATGTCATCTAGCTGCATTACTCTGGAGGTGAAATGTTTTTGACATGTGTCTCTGTTGGGCTGTATCCTACTTCATTCAAAATCAGGAAATTACTTTGATGTTTTGAAAATAAAGCCTTAAAAGAAGAAACAGACGTGACTGGCAAAATTTTTTCAGAAAACTTGCAAAGGACCACTAGAACTGTAAGATGTTGAATGGGTTTATTTTTGTCTGTTTGGGGTAAGTCTTCTTAAACTGATTGTCACATATTCTACTTACACACTTCCATGGCATGTGAGTATATCTGAGCTGAGTGAATCTGAAGTGGAGATAAGACGGGAGATTTTCTGAGCATACATTAGGATAGACAAAATCGTGTCAGAAAGCAACACTTGTTTGTTAAAGCCCAAAATTCTGTTTGCTGATATTAATTCAATCTTCTCTCAAACACTGTTTATCCTTGCCAGAGATCAGGATGTTTTGGGCAATAAACCAGGGCTCAGTAGTTTATATGCCTGTCCACAAAAAAATTAAATATAAACTACTTGTCAGGAATCTGCAAGGACAAAATTTTCTGATTTATGAGGATGCTGAATGATTGAGCCAAGACTATATTTGGAAAAAAAAAAAACCAACAAACCAAACCAAAACAATAAAAGCCTTAAGAGAAAGCAGGCAAAAAAAGAAAGAAAAAAGAGTACTAGTTATATAAATCACTGAAGACTGGCCTTCCATAAGAAGAGGGGGAAAGGGACTGCTCTTATGCTGCCTATTTCATCCCTTGCCTAACAATCCCAAAGCACATAACTTTCAAAGAACTGCATTCTTTTTCACAGGCTGGAAGCACCACAAAGCATCCTTCATCAGCCTGGCCTTTTGGCTGTTCTCCTCCAAATGCAAATGCTACATCTGGAAAAAGCAGTAATCCTCTCTCCTGCCTGAAAGCCTCCTTTTATCTCCATTCTCCTCAGAACTCCTACTTCTTGCAACTACTCACTCTGACATACTACTTTATTGAAGGGATTCAAGGCTTTCTGCTCATCTGCTGAACGTCTGCCTCTTATTAAAACCCCAGCTCACCTTTGGAGTTCTCTCACTGGCCAGCACAGGTCACCCTGTCCTTCCTCAGCCAAGCATCTGTAACACAACCCCATCCTGAACACTCAGATGAGCAGGATAACAATGAACATTAACAGAAGCTTATTTATCAGGGCTGGCAAGAAAAGCATCTCATTAGCTGGGATGGCCAATGCAGCTCGGCCACGGGGGCTGCTCCACCCCTAGGGGATGACACTGATGTATCAGGAGCATTACTAACACATCCCACAGAGCCCTGCTTTGTGCATTGAGATGGCAGCAAACAATACGAGAGCTTCCCACTGACCTCTCCCTGCAAGAGTTTACAGCTGCTCACAGCATTTCTGCAGTTCTACCCTGGCCCTTGGCTTCACTGCACAGATGTGTGTGGAGGTGAAGGAACTAAACCAGACCCAGCAAGATGCCTCAGCATCCAGGTCACTGGCTGCAGGCACTGCAGAGCTGATGTGCAAGCTGGAGAACATTATCATTGGCACTACAGAAAGTGCTCAGTTCTCTTACTCATACACCACCCAAATGTAGGAGCTGCGTTGCTAAAATGTAGGAAAAAATGTAGAACACTGGCAAGATATACCAGTTGCCACTACAAGAGTAAATGCTGCCCCAGTTACATTTTACATTTGCCCTTATTTTGAGGGGTTGATGATAGCCTTTCACCCCACTTTCTTCTCCTGTGTTCTGAATAGCTGAACAAATTCTCCTCACTTGGGGTGAAAATTCATGGCACCACTGCCAGCGTCACAGTCCTGTGGCTGGGCTTTTTCACAGCAAAACCCTTCCTTGCTCCTCTTTTCCTTCTCAAATATTCTGAGTGTCCCAACCAAGGGTTGCACCAGGCCTTACACTTCAACGCATCCACGAGCTCTTTTTCGGCTTGCCAGATTATGGCACAGGAGAAAGGAATCATGCACGTGGCTGATGCTTTCCCAGAGCTGCCCACTGGAAGATATGAGGAATTATGTAGGCAGTACCAGATACCCCACAGGACTGCCAGAGACAAACCAAGTCCCAACCCAGAGACCTGGGCATCACTGCAGAAGGGGTCACCTGCAAAGCTGTCTGCCAGATGTCTCTGTACATGTTTGTTCACTCCACAGCCATCCTGCTGCTCAGTAGGGCTAAAGAAAACCATTTGATTTCAGGGATTTGGGACCACATTTCAACAGGAGCTGAGAGGTTCATTTTTGGTTAAATGTTTCCATGAAAAGAAAGCTCCTCTTTTAGTCAGATCAGTCAGTAGAGGATAATCCACATAACCACAAAATAGTGGGTTTTGAAACAAGATTAATTTAATTTTAGCATCCTCAAGAACTGTGAAGCTTCCCTAGGAAGAGAGGATGATGTTGGTGAGGTTCTAACCTTAGGAAAAGAACCAGCAATCTATCCAATGGGGAGCAGCAGAGACAGCAGCATTACCAATTCACCAGGAGAGCTTCAAGCCCCTGATGAACACTGTCTCTGGCATGAGTCAGTCACACTTCACTCCTGGTATGCTTGGATGGGAAAGGAAGAGGTTTATCTTTTAGATATGGTGCCCCAGCCATTCTAATCCTGCAGTTGTTGCCACGGTTGACTTCTTATAAAGCAGAATAGACTTTTTTGGTCCCCAACATTCAACATTTTCTTCTTCTTTTATATTTTCAAGCATTAGCTATCTCAGGTTACTGGTGATTTTTTGTGGTGGTTCCCAAATGAGCCTGAACTGCTCCGATTTTTCAAACCCACATGACTGTAATTGAAAGCAAATGTAATCAGACATATACAATGTTCTGAGGTTCACCACAGTGCACTGCAGTCAGCATTACTGGAGTGCCTATTAAAACTCCTTGGAGCTGGGAAGCAAATACAGCTTGCAAGAATCCAGCAAATAACCAACATTTATTAGATTATACTAAAGTATTGCAAAGCCACAGTCAATCCTCTATTCACTATATATCCAAGGTCTGTTTAAATGAACATCTTCCTGATCTTAGGCCAATTGCTTTAAGAGATGAACAAGGAAACAAGGAAAGAATTCTACTTCTAACACAGCGATTCTGCAATCCTTACATCAGTGTCAATTTCAAATTGTCCACTAGTGTCAGCAGGGTCATTCCAATCAAACTCTGGCATAACTGGAAAAAAGAAAGAGGCCCAAAACCAAAGGGTATCTTTGAACCCAGACACACAGCTCAAGCTGGAGATAAGCAGTAGCAAATCCCTTCCATAAAACTCCCAAACAAGATGCAAAAAGAGGGGGGGAGTGGTGTGATTGGGGGCGGGGGGTGTAGTTAATTGAATTCCCACTGCCTCTTGAGTCTGCACTTAAAAGCAGGTCTAGGGTTATCTGTGAAATTTCAATTAAATCAAAAGCTTTGATAACATGATAAGTCATTCCAGAGTTTGGAGTCAAAACACGTTGTTATTTGATCCTCTGCTTGTGTTTCTGGGAACAGCACGCATGAAAGACAGTCAGCAGCAGACCAGTCAGGAAGATGGAAAGGGTGGAAATGAATCTACTAATAGATCACTGTGTCTCCTTCAGCCAGAGCCACTTGAGGTCTGGTATTTTTTTATATATACAGAGTCCTAAAGGCACCCCATTTCTCAAGAGACAGAAGACAGAGCAAAAGAGATCACCTCGGACATGTGCAGCACCCGAGGGCATGGCTCCCTACTGCCACAGAAGTCGTTTTTTTTCCCCAGGCTTGCTTTAAACAAGATCTTTACCTGCAATAGCATTGGGAGCTGAATGCAAATCTCTGTGATGGACACAAAACACTGAGCCCCGTGCATGTAATGGAACAGATTTCTAGCACAAACTCTTTGGTGGCCCAAGATGAACATCTAAAGACAGGTACACTGAAAAATAATAATATGATTCAACCAAAACCTACTTCTCATCTCAACAAAATGCAGGAGAGGCAGCAGCTCTCCAGAGAGATGTGACTTGCTTTACCTGTTGTTCAGCACCCTTTGATTGCTAAGGCTTCCTCCTCTCTCTTCAGAGGCAACTGCTGGATGCAAAGGGCAGTGCCAGAGACTCTCAAAGTCCTGTTTACTGAGGAACATCACCTCTACTTACCAGTGTGTAGACAGCAATGCTTCACCTTAAATAAATGTGAGATTTGAACTCCACCTGACCTGTGGTGCTCAACAGCATTAAAACACATTTTAAGCAATGCCCTCCCTTGTCACATAGAGTACAGTAAAACCCTGTCAAATGTAATGGGATGCCTTACCTTGCCCCCAAACAATTCAAAATCACACTCAGAGTCACACTAGATATGTGTAGGCACGTGTACATGAGAAAAACACTCCTTTTATTACCAGTGAAGCTACTGATCCTCAACATTACTAAAAACAAAGGGACTCTTCAGACAAGCAATGTCAAAATTACACAGCAATCAACAATAGGCAGAGCAGACCACTGAAAAATCCCATCTGACCCCAGGAACCACTGGGGAGTAACTTATCATCCTGACAGCAACCACCCCATTGAGCATGTCTATCCCTAGTGTCCTCCTCTTCAGAGTGAAAGATCTTCATTACACAATAGTGCGACCATATTATAGACACAGCAACGACAAGCTGCGTTCTTTGTGATATAATCATATCTGCAATGTAAGCTGCCTATTCTTGCTTTCCAGAGATGTGACACAAAGAGGACAAGACAGGCTAAACTCAAATCTGTCATGTTAGTGAATAGAAAACTCCACCCCAGCTCCTCCTGCATGGCAGGTGATGAGTCAATGGTGACAGTGTGCAATTAACCTGCCAGCAGGGGCTCACCAGAGCAAGAAACCCAGATAAGGAAGCCCCCATCCCTCATCCTCTCCTCAGTTCCAGGCATATCCACAAAGAACATCAGGACCAGACACTACTCTTCTGCATGGAGATAAAGATCTCTTTTGTGTTTATCAGTATGGGCAACTCAACCCTCCAGGCTGCAAACCAAGCATCACCTGCTTTTAAACAGAGAACTCCAGAAGATCCGGTGGCATTGAGCCAAAACTCTCTAGAAGTGCGTGTTCAAGGATAACTGGTACCTCAAATCCTTCACAACAATCTTGATAATCTCTGAATCCAGTTATTTCAATAACCTGCCTCATTAGGCCAGGTTTCCCCCACTGCCACAAACGAATAAAGTTACTGTTTTGACTTTCTAACTGGTTTTGCATCTAGGAGCACCAGCAGAACAATCTTTCCTGACAGATTTTGGAAGCAATGTTTCTTCCAGCATTAAGTGATGATTTTTTAAAACAAATTGTTTTTGTAACTGGTTATTTCTAAAACTGTACTATGGAAAGAATGGGGTTTCTTTAACAGAATCAAATCCTCTTAGCAAATCTCTGAAACCAAAACTGCAATCATTCTGCACGTAGAGCCAGGAGATGCAAGAAGCCTTCCCAACATGACAAAGCAAATCAATGAGACAGTAAGAGCAGATTTCCCAGTGCCCTGCATTAACTGCTCAGCTTCCCCAGAAAGAAGAAATTTTATCATTTAAGTTAAGCAGTAAGCAAACTATTACTTTCTAGTCTACAAAATAGGCATGGGCAAATTACCAACAGTGACTGCTCTTTTAGGATATGAGAAAAATTACTGGACAAAAAAAAAGCGCTTGAGCCAACAGGTTTGGCATTTAGTTTTTCTAAAGGCAACATCTCTGCATTTCAACACGCCTCTCAGTCACTACTCTTCTACAGTGAAAGAAAAAAACAATTGCTTTGAATTTGTGCTCATAAACAGTGAGCTTTAACTAGCACTGACACTCTTGTGTTTCACCCAGCAAGGCAGTGTCCGAGCTGCTGCTGAAGCTGCTGGATGTTGGCAGAGCTCTAATCTCATTCTCATACTGATGAATTTCGAGTAAGTCTGTTTATTCTTAATCCATCCTGTGCCCATGACAGCATCCCACTTTTAAACCCTGCAGCCTGCTTATAACCAATCCAGGCAAAAGCTATTTCTGTACACTTGGCTACCAGTGCCAAGTGTCAGTATATTAAACTGTCTTTGCTCCTCTCAGCTCTGTGTCCTTTCACAGTCAAGCCACAACCCAAATGTGATACCCAAGGCAAGAGATAAAAGCTCATGTTGCTTCAGCTGCCATTTTTCTATTTTTTTTTCTGTTTGCTGAACCTATTTCATTTAGCATGCTTTCCCTTTTCCCATAGGTTTATTATTTGATATTTATATACATGTAATTTCTTTTTTAATTTTCTGAAAGAGTAGCAAAAAAGATTCCAATCTTTTCTCAGGAAGGCTGAGTTATTTGTTGGTATCACCAATGCTGAGGCCAGTAGCAAATTTCACTACCCTCCATTTGATACTCCAGTCCAAATCAGTTTATATGCGACAAACAAAAGGGAAAGTACCATGTGAAACTAAAGAAGATAACGAGTAATGAATCTGTTATTTCCTTTTTTCCATTCCTGCATTGACTTAGTTTATCTAAGATAGTGATCTCCAAGTGAGACCTTCCAGAGATCATGAGCACTGATGGAAGGCAGCACTCACAGGGGGAACCACAGCCCTACCTGATAGTGGCTGTGTCCCAGAGACCAAGCTCCTATTCTCCGGGTCACAGGGGCACAACTGGGGATCAGCCACTCTTGCCTCCTCTATTTCTGGGCTGCCTGACCTCTCAAAGCCACAGACTGTGACAGTCCCATGCTGTGAGCAGGATACTGTAAAGCACTTCTGAGATCCAAATGCCAAAGAAACATTTTTTCCACAAATTTAGGTGCTGAGGCCAAACACTACTAATCAATGCAGCCCTAAACCAAGCACGTTTCAGAAAATAAACACAGCTGCTCTACTATACTGAGATGCTCACAGAGCTGTGGTACCTAATTCCCAGGGAAATGAGTGAGAGCTGTGTGAAATTAGGAGTACCAAGCAAGGCTCCTGGCAATAACAGCCCTAACACATTATTGCATCCTTAGCTACCTAAACCTCAGTGAATAAATAATTCTTTGAGAATATTAAATTTTTCTTCCTTTCAAGACAGTGGGTTTTAACTGCTTTATCCTGTCACAATCTTTAATCAGAACTTTTCTCACTCAGTGCTTCATAATTTACTTCCCAGGTAAAAAAAAAAAAATCAAAGAAGAAGAAAACCTCTTTCTCTTTTCTGGTCTTGCATTTCTTAGGGAAATTAATTTCCATTCTGTCTCTCTCAAGTGGAACAGATTTCCCAAATAAAATGTGTGCACTGAGCAGTCACAGTACCAGTGCCAAGTTCAGACTGCAATTTCAGTTGTCATAAACTGGTGCTGACCACATTCCTAAATGATATGGAAATTATCTGTATTGTAAGTCCTGTAAGAAAAATCAATCATAAAAAAAGAACATCAGCTTTCCTCATAGCACATCTGCTCAGAGACTCAGCTGTCCAATGTACTGGGAAACAGAGTTCAAAAGCAATAAAGTATAAGTGAAATATAAGCAATTAAATATAAGGGATAAAATGTAAGAGAAAATAGTTTCATAATAGCAAACAAATCAAAATAAATACAGATATTTCACACATGAAAAGTTTTCCTCCTCTACCAATAGGTAATTGAATTGTTATTACAGAACAGATCTGGGAAATGGAAATAATTGTACATAGACACAGTCATGCTTATGGATAGAAAATCGTGTATTAGGGAGCTGTGCTTTAGCACCAATAAACTTAAGCAGCTTCCTTAACATGGTCACTCCACTGCCCTGGCTATTTCTGTTCAGCATCCGTATCAGGAATTTGTAATACATGAAGAATAAGAGGAGAATCCAGCTTCTGTTCAACAGTGGCTTCCTGGCATCAGAGCATCCAAGTGTTACGCCAATATTTATTTGCTAGAGATATGATCAGTAAAGCTCATGACTACAGACCACAATAGGGCATTTCTGTTCTTTAGTAAAGGCACCTTCAGCATTAACTCCATTTTCTGCATGAACCCTCATAATATGTTATACACCTGTAAGTCCCCTAGCTTTTCTGGATTTGCATATTGTTTGAAAATTGCTTTATGATTCTTACAGGAAAATTATTCTCAGATATTGAACACTGCTTTAAATTCAGCTGCTAATATTATTATTAGTGGTTTAAACAGAAATCTTGTTTGAGCCTGCATGCATTTCTGCAGGGGGAAGTATTGGAAAACTGAATCCTGGGCTCTTGATCTGCTCTTTAGACTAGATCTAGACACAAAGGAAAAACAAACTCTCACAAGAGTGGTCTGGCTGTGATATTTTGAAACTTGCTGCAAAAAAGCCCTAAAACCACTAAACCATATGCAATGCCTAATTGATTAATCCTAATTTTTTGTGTATTTCTGTTATTTCTAGTAAAATAGAATCATTAAAAAAATTGGTTTCTGAGATTTTGTTTGTTGACTGTGAGCCCTGGCCTGACCTCAGCCTTGAATTTAAATCCCCAGCAGAAATCTGAAATTAATCTACCTCTGGTTTAGTTATGAGTAATTATAATTATTAACAGAAGTATCCAGTAAATGAGTGGTTTTCAGTGACATGGTGTTTATTTAGAACAAGGGATAAATAAAAACACACTTCCTCCTTACCTCACAGTGTCTTTTCCCATGGCAGTGCAGGACCTGGCTGTTCTGTGGGCATGGTAAAGAACACAAGCCCAGCCATGTGCCTACATACACAGGTGTTTGCCCAAACTCTAAAATGCCACATATTGGAAACATAAGCAGTTAAGAACTGCTCCTCCTGTACCAGGGCCGATGCTTTGAAGATTGCTTTCCGTGTGGCTAATCCAGGGGGTGGAGCGAGAGCAGTTGAAACAGCTGCCCTGGGAACACGGGCACTGGAGCTCCCAAGGCTGCCTGGCACATCACTGCTCCCATGGCCCACCAGCTCCCCTGCAAAAGCCATGCTTTCACCATGTGAAACAGCCTGAGAATGCTCCCAGACCATTCCACACAGGATTTAGTGCCTATGGTCTCTCTCATGCCACATGAAGGAAACCTGCTGTTGGGAGCTATCTGGCCTGGAGCTATCTCCACCAGCTGGAGCAGGCTCAGAGGAGACTGTCAGCCAGTACAAATGCTGAGATTTCTTGAGACATCTCTCCAGCTCTCTGCCTGTGAGCTGCTGTACCCAGGAGAGATTTAATGGGCTGGAAGAAATACCTTCTGCCTATTGTCACAGGACTGGAAAGCCTGGACCATCACCAAAACAGGAAACTGAAAACCTAAGCCGTGAATCCAACCGAACAAATTGGCCGGATTATTACAGCACTGGGAAAGCCCAGCTTTTATTACAGCTGGATTGTGTGCTGCTCAGCACTGCGGGCAGTCAGAGCACGGCAGCAGTAGGAAATTACTCTGTAGGGAGCAGCTGGCGAGCCAAACACAGCACAAGCCCGTGTTTTGTTGTTTAGGACCGCACAAAGAAGCAGGGAGGAGGCAAGGGTAGGGCAGATGAAAGGTTGTAAGGAAGAAGACAGCAACACATTTGTAAAAGTGCCTAAGGAACTACAGGGGAATTTCGGCACCTTTCAGGACAATAGGAACAGAAGTGAAGAGCTCAGCTTTGTGGATGAATTAATGCAGCACAACATAGATCAGTGCACCATTGCAAGCCATGGCTCAGCAGTTAAAGGCATGGATACCTCTCTGCACATCCCTAGACATTTCTGTGTCTCCTCCCTCGAAGTATAAGATGCCATGTATTTCTGTCTGGAAGCACATGCTTAAGCCACTGACGTGCAATAACTCAATGGACTCTCTGGGCTCAACAACTCAAATGCCCATGGGCTTAAGGTTACACTACTGAAAATTAGTTAGTTAATTAAACCCTAGGTCAGGCATTGTCTTATGAGACCAAGCTGCTGCAGAAAAACTGAGCAGGTCAATATAAAACTAAATATCATCTCATTGTGCACAGAGAGGAGACATGAAGGCAGCACAAGTAATTCTGTTTGCTGCCCCTTGGTGGCTGAGTCACTTGATTATTGTTCTTTAACCCAGCAAGCTGAATGCCAAGTCTATGATGACAGATGAACATACAAACCACCTCTGTGGTGAGGGCTAAAAGAAGCAGCTGAAGAAATAGATAAAATAATTAGGATAGTCTAGATGCCTCCAGGCTACAGCCCTACCTCCAGTGAGAGGAATGATGAACCATGAGGTCCAGGGAAGACTGAATTCACAGGGCTTGGATACCACTGGCTCACTGTTTCTGGAGGGGCTTGGCAGAGTAACAAAACAAGGGAATAAACTGGGAATTCTCTGGAATTGTGCTCCTTCCTACAGTGCCTGCTGAGGTTCAGAATCACCCTGGAGGTGTCCTTCCCCCAGACCCTACACAGTGGTCCAGTGAGCCTCAAATCTCCTCCTGTTCCCCTTAGTTCACAGAAGAAAAACACTAAGATGTTTCCGTTGGCTTTTACATCATCTTTTTGTAGAGACTAATCTTCAGTTTCAACAATACATCTTTTGTGAAGCACTCCCAGCAGAAACCTTAGACACCTTCCCTAAAATCTGTTTGCTTACAGAAGACGAGGTAGGATTTGTTTAAACCCAGCTAGATTAATGTCTTGCAGACATTAGTGAAGTGAGATTTAATCAGGTTATTGCTCTACATTTTCCAAGGAAATAAATCACACTTATTACTAGGCTGGAATAGGATGCAAGGCTTGGGCTGAGAACATTAAGTCTTTTTTGTTTTTCCAGGGGGAAGTGAAAGGATAGCTTGAAAATTTCTGCAAGGCTGTCAAACAGGCCCTCTAAGACTTTGAGAAGGGACAAGGACACAAGCCATAATGGTTGGTGTATGTCTGGGGGTGGGCCTGGGTCCATCTCCTGCCTTGCAGAGGTGCTGTAGAGTCTGCATCAGTACAGAAAGCAGACGGGAGTTTCACTGAGATCCTCCAAGTGAACTGTTCCATAACTCTTGGGACCTAACTCCTCCTCTGGGTGTCTATCTCTGCCTGGCACACAAGGATGTGTCTTTGCATCACAAATGGGGTGTTGTGGGATCAAGCAACCTTTGCAAACCTACTTACAGACCTTAAATGGAAACTGTGATAACCAGCAGGTTTCAGAGCATGACAGGCTTATTTTGCTGCAATGTTTTCTAAGTTTACAATATGTGTTTAACAATGAGCAAGCAACTATATTTATTCTCACCAAACATTTTCTTAAAACGAGGCTAGATAGGAAATAAAAAAGCAGCTTTTTATCCAGACTTTTGATTTAAAACTGCTCTTTCCTTCTTTCATGAAACAAAAAAAGACTTTTACTCTCAGCGATGCTAGCAGTGTTTTCTTTAGTAAACATGTTAATACACCTCCTTGTACAAATGCAAGCATGTGCAAGAAACAAAGTCTGGAAAATCCAGTTGCAAAGGTCCTCACTCCTTTTCACCAGCACGGGAGCAGACAGCTGAAGCCAATACAAATCTTTCTGATAAACTACAGGCTTGCATGTGCTGAAGTGCCCAAAGCCCATAAGCTTTGCATCCATTTCCCCTTGTCCAGTGGGTTGTGCAAACATGGGAAAAAGCAAATTATGGTAACACAGCCTGCAATCAAGTTTCAAATCATGCAACAAAACACAATGAGACCAAGTCAAAATCTTACTGCAGAGTACAATGAAATATATCCTGTTTGGGATGAAAGAGAAAAGGAAATACCAGGCAAGGCAGCACTGCTGCTTGTAAATACCTTCCTGCCAACGCTTTCTCTGGATAAATTAGTCCTATGAACCCTAACTGCATCAGCATGAATCAGCCTGTCTGCTCCAAGGTAGAGGCTACGATTCTGTCTCATGTTTAATGGGAACTCTTTCTCCCCTCCTCTTCTTGGCTTCCTGCTTGGAAAGAATACTCTCCAGAGACAATTTTGGATCTGGACCACAGTCTTGCTCCCTACCGATAACTAAGTATCTCTGGGCAGGAGTACATTTAAAGAAGCAGCTGGTAATTATGAGCCAAGTGCTTACTGGCAGGATTTCCCCCTGCTACTGAGCCAATGCTTTTTGGGAACTAAGTGACTCTTTGGTGATAACTATCAGGTAAAACCCATAAACCAGGGGAGGTTCCCTTACTACAGCCATGAGCAAGAAACAATGCAAAGGTGGGTGGAGGATGGCTAAAAATTGTATCTGAGGGTTGCTTGACTTCCCTCTCCCTCCACTCACCCAAAGTGGTTGTGATTAACTGCTGGGCATTTTCTAGGTAGTGCTTGATAGGTACAAAATCTGTTCCCACGTCTACAGCAGTAATAAAAACAAATGACCTTTTCCTTCCAGCTAATCAAAACATACTGAGCAGCACAGAAAACCATCACAACACTTACTCTTTTGGAGGGTTAAGGTCTTCTGGGCGAGCCTCGAAGAACCTGAAGACTTCATCACACTGTGAAATATGGGGAGGAAGCCGAACCAGTGCCTTCAAAACAAAACAGAGAGCGAGAAGCATTTAGACATAAGCCAAGTCTGAAACACAGCCTCAAACATCTAAACTACCAAACACAAAGAGGCAAAACAGTCTTGGCAGGGGGAAAGGAATACTGAAGAACAGCATCACACCTAGTTACTTACCAAAAGAAGAAAGCAAATAGCAAGCCTTGACTGCAAATGTCAGGTAGGAAGCAATGAATTCAGACAAGCGACAGTTCTTAGAATCAGCCAATAGAACTGATTTTGCCATGTGCTCAAGAGCAGAATTTGGTCCACAAGTGCAAAACCATGACACTGCATAGGTAAGTGCTCTCTGGCTGGGACAGTCTGTGACACGGGCTTGCACAGCACCTCAGATGCTGAGGTTAGGGCTTACGGGCTTTATGTCAATGCACACAAATTCAACATCCACTCAGACAACAGATTAATGTGCTCCATAAAGCTTTCCATTAAGCATTGTCCACACAAAAAGCAGAGTTCGCTAAAAAAAAACCCATAACCAAACCAAACAACGATTTGCTCCTAAATTAACAGGAAAGGAAGTTTGATTAAATGTCTGAAAAAAACCCAAATCAAACCAAATCAAAATACAGAGACACTTTTTCTGCATGAAGAAGGTTGTACAGCATGTTCCTGGCTAACAATGTCTGTGCACTTGCCTTGGCAGACAGACATAGCACTTGTCACATTCAGCAATAGCTAAGTACAGTCTGGGCATCAACCACATTATGTTGAAGTGTACTGGAAAGTAAGACCTAAAGCAAAACAAGCACACAAGGCAGAAACACACCATGAATTTGCTGTTCAGAATCTAGAGCTTCATGGTGCCAAAGGAAGTCAAAGAGCTGCTCCCATCCAGAGATGGGTCAGCAGCTCTTAATGACACGAGTCTGAGACTGCCTCTAGAAATTACAAACAGGAGAGGAAAATAGGCTGGACTTCACCTCCTCCTGCTCTAAGTTATGCTGAAAATATCCCACAAGTTAAATATAGACCAAGCTTCTTAGAGTTGCTGTAAACCTGTTTGACAAAATGAGATTGTCTGGCTCTTCTCCTAGCTGAAAGTAGGACAAACAATCTTGAAAGACGGATGAAAAACTGCATCAGAACTAAATGAAGATGCATTAGGGTGAACAGGTTATAATAACCATGAGACAACTGATTGATCTTGGTCAGTTACACCAGAAGGTCCAACCAAAGCACAAAGGCAGGAGAAGGCAGTTGGTTACCATTACAGCTCTTTTTAACCAGGCTGTAGAAGTGGCCAGATTTGTTTCCAAGACCACATTTGCTTGGGGATGTGAAGGAAAAGAGTTGGAAAAATCCTGCTATGAAACTGCAGGTCTCCCATATTGGATGATGTGGACTTGCTTTGCAGTGTTCAGAAATTCAAAGTAAAATGCTTCCACATCTACAGCTCTCCTTTCCTTTGTGAAGGGATATTATAAGAACATTAGGAAAATCCATTTGGTATCACTAGGCCTGTGAAAAATGAGGCTCTGGCCTTTGGTCATGTGGAACTGCACTACAGAGCTGAAAAAGATGCCTTGCAAAAAGGAAGCAGCATCAGATGTAGAAGCTGGGGAACAGCTTGGTGGGTCCAAGTGCCAGGGTAAGCAACCACTGGCTGCTGCACTAAAGCAGGATGAAACAGAACAGCTGGAAACTCAAGCACTTTTATGGGAAAAAAGGATGCCCTAGTCTCCACCTCTGTTTGTTCAAACACGTCTAAAAGTGTAACAAAGGTGTGAGCTCTGCTTTATTCCTCCTCTACATAAATACACGCATCCAGCTGGCAAACCAGGAATAACACTGGGAAGTCAGGAAGCACCCAAGAATACTAATGATCACAGCATGTTGAAAGAAAAATGCCTCACCAACACAGGCTAACAAGAACATAAACAACATTTATTCATCTGCACCCCAAGCAAGAGACAGCAAAGCAATGCTGTCTAACCAACAGTGGATGAAGCTGATATTTAGCGCTGGCTCTACTACTCACACCCTTTTTGGTTAGGGCAGGTTACTTAACCTCTTTTCATCAAATTCAGCTGGGATATATCCTCAGTTACCGCTTACAAGGCTGAGCAATAACACTTACCTAATCTGCAGAAAGGTTAGGAGGCTCAGATATTCAATATCTACAGTGTGTTTTGAAATCCCAAAGGGCTCAATCTTGCACAGTCAATGGGGCAAGAGCAAGCACTGCAAACGATACGTATCATTACTAGAGAAACACAAATACCCCAGTTACACCCATTGCAGGGGGCCTCGGACATCAGACGCCTTCTCAAAGAGTCACCACTTCCCTACAGGTCGCAGGTGCTCACCCTTCCCAAGAACCAGGCTCCAGATGTCAATACTGAGCTGGAGCACAGAGTGTGTTTTCAGTGATGGAGGAATGCAAAGCTGCTGTGGAGATTTTTGTTTCTAAATCAAGGGAAGCTTTAGGAAATCTGAACCCCCTGAATTCAGTGGTTGGCTGTCTGGAAATCTCTAGAAGCACTGTGGTCCTGCCAAGCTGAAGGGGGATAACTGAAAAGCACCTCTCTGACTCCAGGATTTTGCAGGGAGTGGATAAAAATCAGCCAGTCATTTCCACACCCAACCATCCACCTTCCCACCCTGTGGCAGGTCTGGCTCTTCTGCTTCTGAATCATCTCCCAGCTTGCTGCAATTTCCAGCCTTATGCACAGAGATGGACAAAATCCACCCCATAGTAACTTACCATTGCACATTTTTTTGGAAGCTCAGGTGTGAAGTCCAACCAGTCAATTTTTACTTTTCTCTTTTTTTTATTTTCTTTTTTTTCAGAACAAAACCCAAAAAAGTGGTAAGAAACTCTAAGAAACAGTTTAAAGAAATGCAACCAAGGACATAAAACCAATCAGGATCCTTCTATTAAGTTTTGAATAGCAGCAGGGAGCAGCAACACAGTTTAGTGAGACGTGTCTCTTCAGCAAATACACGACATTCACCATGAACAAGTCAAGGCCAACACAATTCCAGCAAGCAAACAAAAAGTGCATTGAGGAGATGAGGGACACCACTGTCACTCTGCAAGGGGAAAATACAAGCTGCTGGCATTTCCAGCAAGACAGTTCCAGGGCAGAACTGCAACAGCCTGAAAGAAAGACTGAAAGGGGCAAGGGAAGAGGTGTAAAGACAAAGACAAACAGAAAGGACAGGGAAGTTATATTCTTCTGGGGATGGGGAAACCAGAGGTAAATGCATTCAGCAACAAACAGCAAGTGTACAGGAACAGCAAGGAACTTGCACAGGAAAGGTGAGAGATAAAAAGTGGCAGCAAGCACTTCAGCCTTGCTCAAGCATTGAGTACTATCAGTAATAGCATGTTTCCTTGCTTGGCATGCACAGGGGGACGTGCGCTGCCCATCCCTCTCACATCCCTCAGGAGATAGGCTTTTATGTGTCATTCCAGCCCATAATGATGCCTGTCTCTATATTACAGGTTACATACAGTCTTGCAGAGCAAGTGACTTGAAAGGCTGTTGAAAATCTGTAACATTAGGCAGGGTATGAGCAGGCAGCCATCCGTGCTCAGAGCCCACCTGTGGAAAGCTGCTGTGTGCCACACATAGCAAATCAAAGCCAGCAGAGCACCAAATGCAGGCAGGGGTTCATTGCTTAAGGTTACATGAACTGGAAACTGCTCTGTGGGACTGTATCACAGCTCAAAGGCTTCATGGAACACATGGAATGAAACCCTGCAGGTATTTGTAATGATGCATTGAATGTGGTGGGTTGCATTTATGCAGATATGTTTATAAAGAACTGATGCCCAGCTGTGTATACGGAAAGATGCCGAGCACATGCATGTGTATATATGCACAGAATGGTATTCACCCCACTGAACTTTGTCTTAAATGGGACACTGGTCACACTTGTCTATCAACTTGTATCATTGCTAGAGAAAGAGCAGCATCTTCAGAGGGGGCTTTGTCTACCCCCTGCCATGGGTGTTTAGCTCTGGGAGGGGTAGAGATATGTCTGGATAGAGAGAGAAATGTCTGTTTACCTGTCTTGACAGGTTCAAGGATTAAACCTTGAAAGAGAGGCAGGACTGAGAGACCAAGAGGGACATAACTACGTTTGTGAAGTATGGTCTCTCAAATAATGAACATTAATAAAAGAATGACCAGTACTTACTGGCACTAATGTGACTTCCTTATTTAATTTTTATTTAGGTGGTGTCCATTTGGGTACTCAAACCTCACTACAGAAAAGCCCCTAAGTTTCTACTTAAAGCCATATCCAGCTTTATGGGACAGCATGAAGGCATGTGACAAATCCAGGTTAGCGTTTATGACAATGGGACGTTACATCTTAAGGTCTTCCCTGCACTAGGATGCTTCCCTCAATTAGGATCAACACACACAAATATGGAAGTCAGCAAATTCAGGCCAGCATCTTCCCAGAGGGCTGTGAAAGGACAGAGGGATGATTTTGTGAACCACTGACCTGAAAGGTCTTTCTTGAAGACAGGATGGTAGGTACTGGACAAACACCAGAGGTGTGTTTGAGAGATCAAAAGCCTCATGAATAAAATGCCCCTCGGGAAGGGAGATCTATGAAGTTGTTCTTTCTTTCACATTGGCAAAAATTCCTAGATAAATTTAGAAAATCAGCCCCCATGAGCCCAGAAGACCTTAAATCACACTAAACCAATTCCAAGCCTACAGTTAAAACTGAAATCATCCACAGAGACTAATTCCAGTGGGCAGCACACATTTACTGGCAAAACACAGTTTGTTTAGTAACTCACTCAGGTTACCAGTAAGGACGTCCAGACTCTGCACTTTCTTGTTTACAGATGAGAAAACTCCTGGAAATTTTCCTGCATATCCCATTCCTCTCGTTTTCATTGCAACTTCAAAGTTTATTGCAGCCTTAGCAAAACCACTGGCCTAGTTACCTCTGTGATGGCATTTCTCTAAGCTGGTACAATGCTCTGGGAATAACCCAAGCATGAGGGCTAAAGAGGTCGAAGCTGTAGAGTCGAGAGGGATCCTGCCTCTGATACAGAATCTTCTGCAGACCTCCCCTTAATGTCAAGTAACCCCACAAACTCTAAGACAGCTTCTGCTTATTCCTGGCACAGAAACCACAAACACATTCACACAGCAGGAGTAAGACCTGCTTCTCAGCCATGCAAATTGCCACACTGACAGTCTGAAAAAACAAGACAACAAATGGTCAAACATTTGCATCCCCCATTTGTGCTTCAGCTTTCCAGTACAGGTAAAATGCATGGAGAATTCTTATCTTGAAAAAAAAAAAATAAAAAAAAATAAAAAAGCCATGAACTTTGCATTTGAACCTGCCTCCCTCTGCTGCCACACAGATTCCAGTGGACAGAGGTCTATTGTTTTGTTTATTCATTTTATTATCTCACATCACATTTACTCCATCAGCTTCACCCACATCATTCCAGCATAATTCTCTAATTTTTTCAAATTTTTCAGCCTACTCATTTGAGGAGTAACATGGGATGCAAGCTTTGAATTCCTAAAGAAGCAGCACTGAACTTGTCAAAATTATGCTCTTTCTCTACAGTTCCATACAATTCTCTAAAGGGTCAAAACACCCACTGGAGAGCGGTAGAAAAGCAGAAAATGGGTACAAAGGCAAATTAAATACAAATTACAGTAAACTGCAAATGAAATAAAAAGACACTACATCAGGCACAACACATGTCTTGCACATGCAAGAGACCACTGGAGTATCATTCTGGAGAAGTAACTAAAGGTTTGTGACACTCAGTTCTGAGAACCACTGTGGCTGCTACTGGAGACAGGAAACACTGGGCTGGGGGAAACTGGGCTAATCCAACACTGTGACCTGTGAACACAGGGTCTCTGTTCACAGAAGCAACATCTACCAATACACGGATTAAGTAAACAGCTTGGCTTCAGGGACGTATCCAGCCATGTCTGGGCAGCGGCAGCAGATCTGAACCAAAGTGAAACCTTTCTATGATTCTATGACCTGAACCAGATTTCTCCAAGAGAGAGAAAGGAATTAAGGACAGCAGGAATCACAGCACCACAGTGTCAATGAATGTGCCACCAGCCACAGCACATCCCTTGGCCATGACCAGTGGAGCTCCAGCAGGCCTGGCTGGGTCAGGTCAGGCACAGACAATGGGGTCCCAGAGAACCAGCTGCCCCTGGTCACTGCTTTCACTGCTGGACGAGAAAGTCCCTGCTTTCCCCACCACGCATGTGCTGGGTGAAGCCTGACATCAGCCAGCCCTCGCTGCTCCTGTCGCTGGCAGTTCCTGTCTGAAGGAGGGCGGCTGGAGACCCAGTGAGACCCTACATATTTCAGAAAGAGCCATTTGCCTGCCAGCAGGAAGACAGTACACTAATTGTCACACAAGAAAGCCTGATCTCATGAGAGAGGACTTTAATCGCAGTTTCCTCCCCCTGGGGGTGCAGATGGCATGGGTTTCACCACCACCACCACCACCACCCCCAGCACGCCTCAGGCACTTTGGCAATCTGCTTCCAATTTTGGATGAGCAAATGTCTGACTGGAGAAGTTCTTGGGAATGCTTTCTTCCCCCCTCCACCTGCTCCTCTGACTTTCTCAAAATGGAAGGAAAACCTCAAGGGAAATAAGAGAGGAAGTTTGAGGTTTAAATAATGTGCTGACAGACTCAATACCTCTGCAAAAACTCAGAATCCTACTTGCTTAGAAATGACTTTTATTCTACTGACAGAGAATTTATTATTGTCAAACCATAAACTCTAGGCTAGAAAGAAAAGCTCAGGTGGCTTAACCTTCTTCTCAACAGAAAACAGAATGCTTTTCTGTCCAGCAATAAATTTCCAGGCTTTCACTAATGAGGAGAAGCACTCCTGGAAGACACAGGTTCATCTTCAGTGCTGCACCAGCCACTGCTGTCCCTCATGTGGCACCACAGAACAGACAAGAAGAAAACAGAAGATAACGCCACCTTAGCTGTGCCACTCTGCCTGCTCAACTCCCAAATCATCAAAGCTGATGTAGAAATAAAATCCACATTTAGGGCAGGCAAGGCTTAGAGCCTTTACTGAATAAATGAAGCACCAAACGAGTACATAAAGTGTGCCAGGGAAAATGCTGCAACCTTGGGAGCAAAGAGCAGCCTGTTTCCACCTGCCCTGTTAGTCTTGGTGGTGTTTGAGAAGGACCAACCTTCCCTGTGATGCATGTCAGCACTATCCAGCAGGGAAATGCCAGTGCTGGTGGTGGCCCTGAGCCCCCCAGGCAGAAGGGCTGTCCTGCACTCCCCAGAGCCCTTACCCTGCAGTACTCGTCGATGGGCTTCAGCCTCTTCACTGCTACGTCCCGGACATGGCTCCTCCGGAACAGGATCTTGCCTATAGAGAGAACACATGAAAGGGAGGGTTAGGGGCATCACCTGCCATGTGGGATAGCACAGCAGCACCAAGCAGGTAGGTCAGCAGCAGAGTTTCATCCCTGTCTCCAGCCATGGCTGTCAGCATAAAACCTGGATGACTGCCACCACAGTCCTGCCTGTGTGAGCTGCTGGAAGGGGGCCCAGAGACTTATGGGACAGAGGGGGGCAGGTTCTGATTTCATCCTGTAGATAACACAAAAGGTTTTGGTTCGCTTGTAGTGATGGCACTATCCTGGAATGGACTGACACTTTGTTATGACTCACTCCTAACTCAGGGTCACTTTGGCATGTTCGTGCTGGCTGTGCAGGAAGCATCACTGGCTTCCATCTGCTCCTCACTCATCTGCCTCCCACTGTGGATGCTCCTGCCCTTCCAGGCAGACAAACCACACACCCAGCTCACAAGCAAATACAAGACTGTTGGTGACAGAGCTCTGATAAATCTACACAGGGAAACCAAATAACAGAAGAAAAATAAACTAACTTTTTTTTAAACTAAAAAAAAAAATAAAAAATACCCTCCACATCCTTACTGGACGACATTTCTGCAAGCAGTTAAGATTAAATAAACAATTGGATTTTGTGTGAAACTGATTATAACAAAGTTTATCAAAATAATCTAGGAACCGAGTTTCCCCACACACAAGGATGTCATAGAGTTGGTATTTTTTTGGCTAGAAGGGATTATATCTTCATATCCTTTTTTGGTGGTTTTTGTCCCTTTTCCTTTTGTGCTGCATTTCTTTTAATATAATAAGACAAGAATAAATTGTATGTTCTCCCTGTGGTAGAAGAAAACAGTATCTGCCAGCATTATTTAGTCCATGAAATGTCTATGAAAAAAACCTCAACATCTATACCACACCATGCTCCAAACATCTTCTGCCAACAGGCAAATAAGATATTCATCCATAGATTGTGAGATAAGAAACTGGACTAAGAAATCAAAACAGATCAAAAATCTGAGTATGAGGCTTTGACTTCATCTGATTACACAGTCTGAGAGGTTAATGAAATGGCAGCCTCTGACAGTCCAGTAGCAAAGGCTCTAAGCCCCCCCAGATACTGCCCCGTTTGGTTGCCTTTTCCTCCACAGCTGCTAATCTGGAAGGTGTTAAAGCCTTTTGTTTCAGACAGGAGAAAGTGGTTTATCTTTATCCCCAATTCTGGCAACAAAACAGTTTGTGCTGTGAGGTAGAGCCATTTCCTGGTGCCATCAATTTATCTCTCTGGGTTTCCTGTGGTTATCTCATTACTACGCTGGTGTTGAGCCATCCCTGTAGGATGTGATGTCTTGTGGTCACCAGAAATCTTCAATGGCTGTCTGAGACATTGTATCATCTCAGCTTGAGCAATTTAGTCAAAGGCTGCTGGAGAAGGAAAGTGGCAGTTCCATCTTCCTGCACTAACCCACTCTGGACACACCGAAACATTCTCGCTTTCCTGCTTCTCTGTCTGGTAAATGGTGAGAATTACCTGCCTTGAGGATCACATTTTACTTGTACTGTATAACTCAAACTGCTTTTTTGGGGAGGAAAGAAGTAGGGTTAGCTATAGAGAAAGGAGTAGTTCCTTTCTCTGTGCTCCAGAAATGCTGCTGTGGGAGATCTTGATATTTTTTTTTGTAACTTTTATAAACATACTGCAAAGAGAAAACGACATTTTGGAAACATTCTCACTTTCTGGCTTTCCTGTTTTCAGTTCAAGCCATGAGTCGAAAGTTGAATGGGTGACCATATAAAAACATAAAGGAACCAAAGATTTAAACACATGAAAGATCTCCTGTAAATGCAACTCAGCTTTTCTAAAAGTAATAATAAAGAATGTTATATTAAACACAGAATGTTATATTAAACAAAAAAGACCCCAGGATATGATGAATCTTAATTCAGTCCTTAAATGGAGATGGAAAATATCAGGGCAACTTTGGTGTTAGGACAAAACAAAGCCCAGAAGGTGCTTCTATTTTAATCCCATCAGCAAAAGGAAGATTTTCTTTCCTACTACTGGAAACTGGAAAAGACTTGATGAGGCGAGTGAGGAAGATCTGTAGCTGCCCAGTCCAGTATGGCATTCAAGTCTGAGATGAGGAGAAGACTGGCTGTTTTTGAGCACCATGGTGTTGCAGTCAACAAACTAAAAACAAGGAGAAAAACAAGGACACTGCAAGCATCCAGTTCTGACGGGCAGCAAGGAAGGACCCCCTCTCTCATTCTAGAGGTCTTCAGAGAGGCAGAGAAGTCTCATTGTCAGAGTCACCAAAGTACCTCTAAGGAAGAGCAGCTTCCCAAATGCCCAGCTTCTTGCCTTGTCTGGGAAGACACAGCGTGCTGATAGAAGCTCAGCCAAAGCCACCACAGCCAGCCAGAAGGAACCCTGCAGACCCAGTGCGAGTCACTACTTCTCTCTCCAGTTCCCCTTTTTCTCCTGGTCTTCCTCTGAAAGCAAAGCAGGTCCCGCAGGACTGGAAAAGGAAGGGAATGTGAGAGACCCATGTTGTAAACTCTTTACCTTCTCCAAGTGAGTGCAGACCCCATCAATGGAAAGCTTTGACTAACAAGGGAGGTAGGGTCACCCTAAATCCAGGGAAGGCAGAGAGCTGGGCAGCAGGAGCACATCAGCCATCAAAGAGCCCTCTGGACAACACTTGAAGGGAGCATTTTGCCCAGCACCAATATCAAGTGGGGAAGTTCCAGGGTGGCTAGTAAATGCAGAACAGCCCAGGCAATTTCCTCACAAGGGTGGAATAGTGGTTTACGTGCCACTTCTATAAGGAAGGGATCTATTCTCTGTGAGTACACAGAGTGCTGCTTATTCTCTCCTGATTTTTATTGAAGCTCTTTTAAGCCTCCTCAGGCACTACAGCCCCATTTTACAGAAGGATGAGTGGCTTTTAACCATGCTGCAAGCCCAGCTAGGAAGTGAACAGGAAGTCTGTCTCAGTTCAGATGGGAAGTCATAAGTTATGTGAGATGATGCTGCCTCATGCAAATATTTCATTCACTGGTGTGCCAGGCTTGGACAGGACCAAGGGAGGTCTGGCACATGTTAGGAAGGGCTCTGAAGACAGCAGCAATTGGAAAGAGAGACGTGGGAAAGACAGGGCTCCAGCCCTGCTGCTAATGCAGGATAACAGTATTTATTTTTATCATTTTTTCTTTAAAGAAAATATTATTCCTAGGAAATTAATATGGATAAGAGGCAAAGTATCAGGTTTAACATAGTAGAGAACATCTTAAGTCATCCCTTCATCTCTGTGTGTGTGTGTATATACATACATATATATATGGTATCTTTAATTTCACGACCACACACCTCTTCTCTGACAAGACCTAAGTTTCCTCCTGTATACACAGTGGGTGCACAAAGTGGGAATAATAAAGCTATGCAGGAGACTATTTATCTGGCAGCTGCTGATTCTGTAAGCTTAAATGTATCCTCAGAATATAGCTTTATTGCTGCATCACAGGATGTGGTCTGTACAGGGAAGAAGCCCAGCTCCTGTGGGCTCAGTGATGCTGTGGAGCATAGTCTCAAGACAGGACAGCACCAGGTACCACCAGGCAAAGAGACACTAGAAGTCCCCAAGGGGATGCCTAGCAGGAGAACCCTGTCCTTCCTCTTCAAGCAAGGGGGACATACGGTACAAAGTCCCTACAATCACACCAGATGCCAGCTGTCAGCAGCCACTGCCCTTGACTGGTGATTGGTAAGCTCTAAGACAGTCTCTAAAACAAATCTCCTGACCACATCGTTCGCCACCAAGGAGAGGTGCTGCATACTTAGGCCTTGAGACCTTCCAGGGATGCCTTTGTGATCTTCCCACCATTGTGCCAGGGGCTCAGTCCTGAGCTGCCAGCTCTGCTGCTCCCTTGGAGCCAGACAGTGAATGGCAGCTGCTGCAGGGGCAACAAGGAGCCAGGGAAATTGTTTTTAGCTCCTTTCCAAATCTGACAGAGAACAGATTCATCTCTTAGTCCTACTCTCTGATTGCTGAGCTTGAGTCTCATTTCCAGGTATGCCTGGGTGATGGATTGGCCTAAGGACACCAATTGATGCAAGGAGCCTCTGCCAGAGACTGAGACCAAACACACTATCAAAGGGATGATGGACAAATGCATGCTGACATTTGATCTTGAATTTCAAGCACCATCAGCACACTTCAGAATGCAGTACATGAAGCAAGCCATATGATAAATATTCTACAGTGGACAGCCCAAAGACTAATGGGAGCATTAAAAATACTCTA
This sequence comes from Parus major, assembly GCF_001522545.3. NCBI lineage: Eukaryota > Metazoa > Chordata > Aves > Passeriformes > Paridae > Parus > Parus major. Next base: position 22,467,817 of record NC_031775.1, read on the forward strand.
ATGTCTCATCTGATTTATGTTTAAAAGAGACATGTGCTGCCCTGACTACAGAAGCTCTAGCTGTAGAGTTTCTGTTAGTTCTGTCTCCCAGGAGCAGGAAAGAGCTCCTGCTTCTACCTCTTCATGTTGTTCTTGTTACTGGGCTGTTGATTCTCTGCCATTTTTACCTGAAAACCTGGGAGCTACCAGGTCTGTATATATTGCCAAGCAATATGTTTAACCCAAGATCAACTTCTCAGAGTTGGGAGATGAGCTAAGACTTTTTGCAGTTATACTGCATCAGTGAACAAAAATAAAGAATTTAGCCCTCATGTAGGGTTTTTGAGCTAAGAAGCTTCTTCCAGTGTAATTAAAACTATTTTGCTGCTCAAGCATTTTTATGAAGACTTCTAATTCTTACACATGGCTGTTTGAATTATTTTTATACAACAAATAAGCACAGGCCTGCAACCAAATATTACACAAATTCTCCTCAACCCATTTAAACTGTGACATCCACCACAGGGTCCTGCCAAAACTCTCAGGCACCTGATACACAATCTATCTCCCAAATGGAGCATTTAAACATGCACTGCCACCTTGCAGTGTAAAATAGACAAATCAACAGCACAACACTATGGAATAGAAAAAAAAAAAATTTTCTCATGGAAGTACATGTGATTGTCAATCAGATGGCAATGATAGCAGCCAGAAGGGAGGTGTGTTCCTTACAAAATAATACCTTATTTTAAATGGGGATTCCAGTTTCCATGGATTGTTTCACCCATGATTTCCTGGAGTCGGAAAGTCAGTGCCAGGGTCCTAACACTGATGGCATTTGCTCCTGACAAAGAAAGGGGAGGGAAATGATTCATAGTGTTTCCATCAGTGGGAGGGGGAAGGACTTTTTTAATAAGAGTCAGAACTGTTGGCTGAACTTGTCTTGCCAAAGAGCCTCAGCTGATAAAGGCCTTTGCTAATCAGTAGGAATTACTATGGAAGGTGACAAGAGGTGATGGAGACAGATGGGGCAGCCAGGAAAGCCACACAAGCAATAACAATATTGCCCTGAGATGTGGGGGATGGTAGGGACAGTGTCCTCCTGCCCTTGGATCCTGTTTTTAATGCGCATAAGCTGCAATGTTAAAGAAAATCACTGAGAAGCAATAAAGCAGGGGAAGTAACATGGCTTGTGTTGAAGAGTATCACCAGGAAGAGAAATCTTCCTCCATTAGAAGTGATAAGTAGAATATGCCCTTACAGGAATAATTAGGAAGGAAAACCAAAAACATGCAAGTAGTGAGGCTGGATTCCCTTCCAAAGAGCTCCTACCCCTGAACCTGGCTGTTTTGCAGTGTTTGAAGGGGCAGCTATTATTCTCCAGGGACAACAGCATCAGCTCTAGAGCAGCTTTGCTAGTGCACACTTCATGAATTCAAGCATCAGGCACAGCTGGAAGGAGGAAAGTCATGAGCACCAACAGGGAAATTCAGGAGTGATAGATGGGGGCCATGGGGTGCAAATCTCAAGCTATGCTTGTAGAATACTTTGTATAGGCCAAGAGCTACTTCATATTACTCTGTGTCCTGCTGCTATCACCCAAACAACCCACTGTGGCTGTAATCTCCTCTTCAGACGTCCCAGTTACAAATCTCCTGCCTACCCAAAGCAAAGCAGGAATCATGGTGTAGGCAAATTATAGAGAGTTTGGTCTGGAAAAGGCAGGCAGAAGTTGCACAAAATTATCCTTTCACTTTTTTCACTGTGGGGCAGCTCCCTTTGCATTAGTCTGTGAGCACCAGCAAACTCAGAGATCCATCACCACTTCACTTAAAACAACTTTACCACCAGAGTACAGCAAAGTGAACAATTTACCCCACACAAGAGGATCTCAGTATAAGCACAAGTCCCCAGAACCTTTAAAACTGAACTTCCCAGTCTGTGGGTGGTTGTAAAATACTGGAAGTGTTGATTCAGTGGGTCCGGTCTTCAATTTCTACAGTGAAATCGGTGCCTCCTAGAACTACACAGCTCAGCTTCTCCAAGGGGGAAAGTGAACCTGTGTGTAATTGCTGGTTGCAAGTGCTACATTATCCTGCAAACAGCCAAGAGCTCTTAATTGCAGAAAGCAGTCAGTGTGTCTGAGGGCAGAGGGAGGAGGGTGTTCACACCTGCAGCCAGCAACTGGCACACCCGCACCTGGAGGAACCAGCACGATGATAATTCCAAGTCCCACAGACACAAGAAGCCAAAAGAGGGTCAGGTATTCAAAACATCTGAGAAACAATGCCTTAGGAAACAGCAGGGCTTCCTCACATAGAGGATGCAGGAGTGTCCTGCTCTTTGCATACTCTCTACTATGCTGCGAGTAAAAGGTACAAAAAATCAGGAAAGCCTATGCAGATCCAAAGCATCATCCTTACCTATGCATGCTTCTCCCCTAAGATAAGAATCACATCCACTGCACTCTTTGTTTCATTTTGTTGAATATCCTCCAAAAAAGACCCATTTCTAAATATCCAGGACCGAGTCATTTAATGTGTAAAACCACTGACGTTCAAATAATGATCAAGCTACCTAGATATTGCGCCAAACTGACCACAGAATCATCAACCACTACATCTCAATGCTCAGACAACACTTGGTTTTCCTCCTGTATCAGCTGGCGCCACTGTCCTGCCTTCACCAAGGTAGTTAATGGCTCCTAACCTGTGATTTCCAAATCATTAGGGCTCCACAGTTTGCAGAGCTATGTTCCAGAGTACCTTTCACTCCCTGGGCAGTGTTGGAATGATGTACATCACTGTATGTTGGCCCAACAAATTTGGGAAGCAGCAGTTCCTGTGGGTATTACACACTTGCTGGTGAAAATGGTTGTTTCATCTGAGCTACTGCAGTGCCTGACTCCTGAGTAGGACAAGGAAAGAGCCTCTCAAATGCCTTTGTGCCACCTTAACCCTAAGAAATACTCCAACTAAAGGGCAATACCATGTCCCTGCAGCTACATTAACAAAACTCTTCCCCTGCTCTTTGCAAACTCACATCAAGTACCACCTCGCTCACTGGGACCTGGTAAAGTCACCAGGTGGTTTCCTAGTGACACTGAGTGGTATGGACCTTCAGGAAAGGACCATATGGTCCCTTCTCAATCTTTTAAAGCAGGAGCCTTAAGGAACAGAGCCTATTAAAACATTTACACTGTCTTATGAGACCTGTCATTCATGCAAGAGTTGGTGTGACACTAAGCCTGAGATAGTACTTCAGAGGCCCTGGGCCAGCTTCACTGACAGGGAACCTTTGAGCTACATCCACTGGGATGAGAGACCCTACAGCAGGGTCACTCCAGAGTGATGGATGTGCACCACACCCTTGCCAAACTACACTGGAAAAGCACAGTAAGGTCTCAGCCACATCCTCTGGCGTGATGGGCAATAACACAACTTGGGAGACTCCACCCTTAAGCTGGTTGAGAACTGGAGCTGCAAATAAAATAATATTTGCACTCATACCACGTAGGTCAAAGTTATTATTACAGGGAGGTTGATCATGCAATAACGCGGTGCCACAGCGTGTGTTCTTACAGGAACACTGCAAGTGGAAATTGAGGGGTAGGGATGCAAAGGTGGCTTCACAAGGTCACAAAATGAGCACTCACTAATGAAAGCCATAGAGCCAGTCCCTAGATCCCTCTGCTGATCACATGCAGAATGAAAATACATCTACCTTGCTATCTAGGGCCTGAAAAAACTTCCTGTTTGTTTATTTTAATTGAAAACAAATTCTAAATTTTTGCCATGAAAGAGGCAAAACTCTCTCCAGTGGATGACCTTGATTAGGTCAGCTGCCAGTTTACACATGTGCCACATTGTAGGAGGTGAAATTCAGCAGTCAGATTGGCAGGGACATTGCTCCACAGAGCAGCTGTGGTATTTGGAAGGCACCAATAAATGCAGAAATTAAACAAAGAAACAACATGGCAGCAAACAAACCAGGTGTCTGCCTGTCAGAGGTTGGAACTCACCAGCTAGGCTTTCAGAGAGCTGTAATAAGAAATTAAATCCCCTGTGCTTCTCAAAACAGAGCACTATTCTTGTTTCCTAAATCAAAGTGCTCTCTTGGAGTCCTCCAGGTGAAACTGCTGACTAGTTTTAAGCTGAATATTCACTAGATGACAGCAGGTACAGAAGAAGCTGCTGAAAAACAACCAGAACAAAACTGGCTGGCCCCTGAGTCAATAAGCTCATCTGTAGACTAAGACACCATCTCAAACCACAGACATCATCCTCTGGTTCCAGACACATCTCTTCAATATGTCTTACTTTTAAGTGTTATTAAGACAACCTCTGGTAGGGATTTCCTCTCTGCCTGCTCTGATCCCTGATAAAGCTAATGCTGTTTCAAAGGCTCACAAGCATGCACTTTAAAGCAGGGATGACAAGTCTCTGTGTTTAAGGAGAAGGGAGACAGCACTTTTATTTCCAGCACATGTTGGGGCTCTGATTGGGGCAGCCACCTTTGCCCCAACCTGCACCAGCTTTGACGCCAGACCTGCACCCCTTGCCCTGTCTCCTCTGAGCCTGCAGCGCAATAACCCAGCTAGGATTTGTGCCCACAGGTATTGGTTTGATCTGGCTAAGATGGAGATGATTTTTCCCATAGCAGCAGAGCATGGTGCTGTGCTTTGTATCTGTAGCTAGAAAGGTGTCATAACACCCCAGAGTTCTGGCTGCTCCAGAAGCAGCGCTCACACAGACTCACAGCTACCTAACATCGCCACCACCACTACCAAAAGGCTGGAGTGGGCAAAATCTTGTGAGGGAACATAGCCAGGACAGCTGACCCAAAATGACCAAAGGGATATTCCAAACTGTATGACATCAACTCAGTAGTAAGAGCTGAGAGAAAGGAGAGGCATTCATTATTTATGACACTTGTCTTCCAGAGTAACCATTACACATAATGAAGCTCCACTTCCAGGGAAGTGGCCAGACATGGCCTGCTGATGGGAAGTAGACAATAAATCTTTCATTTTCCTTTGCTTCCACGTGTGACCTTTGCTTTCACTTTATCAACCTGTCTTTATCTTGACCCACAAGTTGTTTTTTCCCATCTTATTTCCCCCTGCCTGACCTGCAGAGAAGGAGAGTGATACAGCAGCTTTATGGGCACCTGATGTCCAGCCAAGGTCAACCCACCACATCACATCGCCTGATGAAACAGCCTTTGGGTCGGGTCTGTGGCCAGGCCACTCAGTAGCAGCTCCTCTCTAACTCTTGACCATGAAGCCACCCCTACTGCCCCTTCACAGCCAATGCATGCAGGATGACTCCTGTGGCAGGCAGTGGACACCATGGTCCATGTGGGCACAAGCAGCCTGCACCAATATGAGCCAGTGTGAGGTCACTTGGCTTCCTAGGGACAGCAAAGCTCACTCACACTGCTCCACCTCGGCTGCACGACTCCAAGCACTCCCACCAGCACTTATCACAGCTCAGCTGATGCACAGGAACAGGGAAATGATTTTATAATTACTTATCTGATAACCAGCCTCCTTCACACCCAGCTTTGCCGTGTGTGAGCACGTCAGCTGCTTCCAGCTCAGGCCACTTAATGCAAACTATCCTCAAGTGTGACTTGGCACCAGCAGTGCCTGCTGCTGCCAGAAGACAGTGGAGGACAATCTTAAAAATTCCTCTCAGTTCCTCCATATGCAAGTAAATGTAGTGTTAAGGCTGCAAGAGGTCAGAGCTGCTGCCATGGATGCTGAGTACCCCCAGCTCTCCCCAGCCACCTTCTCCTGGGCTCAGCAAAGTGCTCATGTGTGATCAAAGGAGGAAACAGCACTGTCAGATGTCAACAGCTTTGCCCACTGCAGAATAAAAAGCCTCTTTCAGAGATTAATGTTCTGAGCAATTACTCACCCCATGAAAGGAAAAGTGTCTTCAGCCAAGGTGACACCAGGACCCTAGGACCATGCACACTTTTGTTTCCCTTTTGCAGTTAATATGGGCTTCTCATTTCCCAGGGAGAAGAAAAAAAGTTGGACTGGAAACTAATGTTTTGCTATTTTTTTTAAATTTTTAACAAGGATCACTGGGCCAGCAGCATAAAAACAACCCCAACTTTATTGCTAAATTAAAGAAAAAACACTGACATGAATCGGCACAGAAATCTGAATTAGGAATGTGAGCTGGTAATTACCCCTTTGGGCCTGGATTAATTGCATTTGAAGCCACAGGGACACTGAGCCGCCAAACGGGACTGACTGCTAACAAAATCCACCCCACAAACAAACCTGTCTTTCTCTCCCTGTGCCACCACACAGGAATGGCAGCTCCCCAAATGCTGTCTGCCTTTGTGTCCTGGTGTGCAGTGCTATTCAGGTCTGGATGGAGTTACAAAGTCACACTATTGGGTACCTCAGGTAACCCCCTCTGAGGTGGTCCAGCCTGCAGACTTGTGGTCTCCAAGTAGAAGGTCAAGAATGGACAGATGCCATCTCCTCCACCTCTAGATGGAGGATCACTACCTATGTGTTTAGCTGCAGTAGGTCAAGAATTCAGCTCCACTAGTGGCTGTTACACACTAAAAAGGGCTGGAAGATTCAATCCATGTTGTTGCAGCGGTGTAGGAGTGTTGAATTTGCTTGGGCCAAAGATCTCTGTAATCTAGCTCCCTGTCTACAAGAATGGACAGTAGAAGATAGGCAAGAAACTAAAAAACAGTGTGCATGTAATGGGATCCTTCTCCTGATACACACTTTCCCTCCCTGCACAGCAGAGCTTAGACATTTTGGAAATTAGAAAATAACTTTTAGCAACCAATGTTGGCTTCATCATACAGATGAAACTGCTCTAGTGCATTTTTGAACCTACAGATTTTGTGGTCCCTATAGAGTCCTCTGGAAATGAATTTCATAATTTAATCACACAGCTTGTGATTTCATACTTCCTTTTGTTCACTTTAGGCATGCTTTTCAGATTTCTCAGACTGCACCTGGTTTTTGCATTCTGAGAAATAAAATTAATGAAGTTTTCCTCACTCTCAAATTTTTGGTGATTTCACGAACTCTATCCCAACCATCACATTGTCAAGATTGAAGACTTTTACTCTATTTATTCCTGTCCTACAAAAGCCAATTCTCCTCTGTAATCACCTCTATCATCCTTCTCAGCATCTTACTTTATCACACTAACTTTATCACTGTACACTTTCTGAGAGGCAACACAGTATGCACTCAGTATTCACAATGTAGGGAAATCTTGGATTTCCATAGCTGAAGCTCTGGGTTTTGTTCCCCATTCCTTGCCTAATTCTTTTTAACACCACCTTTGGCTTTCTGGCTGCCACTGACTGTTGAGCTGCAGTTTTCATGAAAACACCCTCAGAGCTACTGAAAGCTCCTTCCCAGATTGCAATGGTTCTCCTCCCTGCCCTCTCCACTGCTTTATGCTTACCACCACCAAACTGCCTTTTGACCACGTATATTATGAGATCCTCCTCCAATGTTTTTCAGTCCAAATTTGAATATCCTTAGGTAATTTCACAATTGGGCAAGTTAGTTATGTTGCTAGCACATCCTAGACCAGATTATTCAAGAATCCCTGCTGGTAACTCTGTGTATCTTTTCAGATACGAAGTTTTTAAGTCCTCATCCCCAGAGGATGCACAGTTTTAAAATGTAGGCTCATTGACACCTATTAGCTTCAAATCCCCTATTTTAAAATCTTTTCTGTAACATTTTTAGTTCAAATGTCAGAAATCAAGGATTGCTGTTAATATCCACAAATGCAAAAGCATCCATCCTTAAATGAACGCTCCAAACTGGCAGAAAATAATCTTACAGCCTATGTAAGTCATACATCAAATAACAAGAAAGGCTGTTAATATAATTATCTTCTTATTGCTATTTTGGGAGGCACAGTAGGTTTTGACGGATCGAGAAGTAATAGGATCTCTTAAGCCATAATTTACGAGTACGTCTGTCTTGAACAATTTTCCACATGGGAAATTAATCACATTCTGCCTAATGGGAGGAAAAATATCCTTTTGCAGTTTGAATTGGATTTGCCATGGTCAATTGGATGTGGGGTTCTTTTTTATCCCTATTCACAATCTGAGGTGTAGTGTTGCCATCCAAGATTCACTGTGCTAGATTCCACCACAACAGCAGAAGCTCCACTTGGTACAGAAGTGCAAGACCTCTCAGCAGAACCACTGCCAAGCAAAGACAACCCTGGGCATGAGGCACTGGGAGATGACACTAGATGCTGCAAGACACTAAATGCTGGTGCAGTGTTGCAGTTCTGAATGACCCAGGACAAATGTCAATGGCAGCTCAAGGACTCACAGTCTCATGTACCATGTATACATTTATTCCTGCAGGTAAATTTCTGCAAGACACCACAAAGAAATGAAGGTTCCTAATGTGCCAAACTCATCTAGAAGCTGGCTGTTCTCTGTACCTCCACTGGCAGTCAAGAATGAGCTGTCCAGAAACTGGGGCTGGCCTTCCCTAAAGCTTTTGAAATCATTTGCCAAACTTCAGGTTGAGATTTTAATCCTTTCCTGTCTCATCATCAAAAACCCATTGTGCAGAGCAGATGTCCTGGTGCCGATTCATCTCTACTTCTTGGAAAATCCCAACTTGTTTATGGTTCCAGTGGAAAAGGGGTGAGAAAGAGAGACTCAGAAAAGGTGATGGAAAATAAACGAGGAAACTAACACATCAGCTGGCACTGAGATAAAGAAAGTGTTTCCAGGTAGCAGGAAAAGATCCGTGTCTCTGGAATCCCTTAAATTGTCATTAAGAAGCAGAACACAGAGTTACTCAATATTTCTTTAAGGCTGAAAGACTAAAGGAAAACAGGATGGCTTAAAGTAAAAAAGGAGTAATCATATGACTGGAAACTATGAGTGCCCCTAGCCAAGCACCCAAAGGAACTGAGTAATGTTCATTAGTCAGTGACTTTATTGGTACTTGGGACTTTCAAGTTCTAAGCAAGATTTAGACCAAGAAGATATTCTGGGGCATGCCACTCTATTTATGTTTGGATGGAATTCAGCCTCACCCTGCATAATATTTTTCCATGTTGATTTAGGCAGAATCAGCCCTCACTTTTTCCTTGTGCAGGGTAAGAGTGGGTCCCCTTCTTGGGATCAACATGGTGGAAATGCCACTTCCCAACCAGCAGCGTGAGGGCAGAGGGGATAACTGAAGAGGAGCGGTTCTCTTGCAAAGAATTGGAAGATATTTTCCAAAGTATTTAGCCCCAGAGCAGAAACCCACTGTCTCAGACACAGTACCAACACAAGACAGTTCCCAAGAACAATTTGTTCACAACCAAAATGCTAGCTTCCACTGTGGCTTTAGACCAAGTTAATAAATACCAGGGAAGTGCCAAGCACCTGAATTAACACTGGGCACCTGTGTGAAACCTGTGCAAAAAGTCCAGGTTACACCTCAAAATTACTTGACTGCAAGAAATACAGAGCATCATGTGCTGTCTGTTCAGTAGCTTGGCAATGCTATAATTGCCACAGCAATGGTGGGCCAGATTCAATGGATGCTAAGATCCTGTGAATGCGGGGATGGGTATGGAGAGAGAAGGAAAGTGGGACCAGTGAAGACCAGCAGAGAAATTTCTCAGGCACCCAAAAGCCCACAGGATGTAGAAGAACCTTCCACTGCACTCATCTGCAAGACAGACAAAAGAGTATTTCCTGCTGAGTTACATAAAACCATGTGGCTGCAAATGGATTTGAAAGATTGGGCTTTCTCCTTTTAGACAGACAAGAAGGAGAAAATAAAAGTATTTCTTGCAACTGCTACAGTGATTGCTCTGTGACACGAGGCTTTCTGAATGCAGTATTCATACATGTACACTTGAAAGAGCACATGCAGCTGAGGGACTGGTGTTGTGGTGACACAAATTATACTGCTGCCACTTACAAATCAGAGTGGTGTTGTCCAGAAATCATGAAGTTTTGATTAAAAACCAGAAGCAGCATAGGAAAAAAATTATATTTCGACAAGTTTCTACTACTGGCTAGACTAAAATCCCTCTTTTTGAGGCTGAGGTCTTACAACCACAAACTAATGACCCTTCACGTCCAGTTACTACTCACTCTGAATTAATCTTCATCACAATATTCTCAGCGTGTGGCTCCAAAGAACCAAATCACAGAAACACAGCATGAGAACTCGAGACGAGCACATCCATTACCTCCTTTCATGGTACAATCAATTCTACCTATGGCACTACTGGGGAAGTCTGTTTAACCTGTAGTTACAGACCTCCAAAGTGGACAGTCCTCACCTCCTCAGGCCATCCAAAATCACCTCTCCAATGCACTATGATGAAGAAGGAGGATGCACATTCAGTACATCTAGGACATGAAGAAAAGTTTAGGTCTTACTCACCACCTCATATTTTTATCCTATTTATCCAGGGAAAGTATCAGATGGATCTTTTTCACAGGTGTTTGTCTTATTCAGGAGGCAGGTTTTTAAATTTTTTCTGTGGATGACTGTTTTCCACATTGCTTATTTTAGCTCATATTTTATAAATTTTTGTTCATGTGCCAAGAGGGAAAGACAGGTGCATTTCAGATACTGCACTGGAGATTAATAACCGTTACTTGAAAAAGAGGGCATGAGCTTTTTGGAAATACAAAAACGAAGAATTTAACAAATTTCTGATATTTTGAGGACATACAGAACATCTTATTTTTAATGACATGCAGATCAGTCTCCTGCAGTTAGATTTTGAGACAGCTCAGCTGCCTGGGAGTGATTCAGGAAAGTCACTTCTGAGTCAGCTTAACCAGTCAGATTGCTTTAGATCATCTTAAAACCTCCAGGAAACCTGCATCAGTAACGAGCCACAGCATAAACCCAGAGCCCCCAGTGAACCCCAGGCACTGCAAATGGGGAAAAGAAAAAAAAAAATTCTTGGCCCTTTCCAGCCATTACAATAGGGAAACACTGCAGAAAGGGAAGCACATATTTCCAAATGGAAAAGCCATTAATGAGAACAGAGCCTGGCCCTAGGACTTGTACAGATCAGAACCAAACTGAGTGACAGCAGAGCTAGTGTCTCATTGCTGTGAGTGAGAAAGCAGCCTGGCTGTGCCATGAGATTAGAAACACATGGAGCATCAGTGAGCCCCTGGGGGACAGCAAACCATTCCAAGCCACAGATGAGAACAGGAAAAAAGAGATGACTGCGGAAGGGATGGTCTGACAGTCCATCACATGCTGGCATTGAGATGTACCCAAAGGACTTCAGAGAGGGACACAAACACCCGCAATGGCTGCTCTGCAGCACCACAAGAACCTGCCTGTGGCTCATGGGGATGGGGAAGCCAAGAGAAGCTGGGTCCTTGGGCCGGAAACAAGCTATGTGCAAGGACAGAAGCAAGAGACAGAAGTTAATGAGACTGAAGAGGATTATCCCCTCTCCCCAAAGGTCCACGGGTAAATACAGGTTTTCCTGCAAGCATACTGCCACTTGGGGTGATAGCTTTCCTTCCATTGTATTAAAATAGCTAACCAATTTGAAACAGAAGTCAAATTTCCAAACACATGCACAAACACACACCAGGAACACATTGACACTTCAGAAAACAGGAGTCAGGGTCAGATGACACTTGGTCTCTTCAGGAAAATTTCCTGCTGGAGCCTTTCATACTGTAAAACTACCCTGCAATAATTTGAACACTCCAGGCAGAAAAGCCAGCTGCTTCCCTAGGTCAGCCTGAGACCTGCTCTTGAGATCTTTCATTTGCTCACCCAAAATAATCATGTTCTTGGGGAGGAGGATTTCACTGCCTTCCCCAAGATACAGAAAAATACCAGTTTGTGACCCCCATATGCCAATGGGAGGTTCCCTGCCTGCATCAGCCTCTGCTCGCATGAAGCTGTGTTTTATGAGACTGAGAGCATTGCTTTAAAGGAGGACAGAATGAGAATGAGGGTCTAGAAATCACTTTGGAAGAGAAGTACTTGGCTCTCTGGACACTCTCTGTCCTACACACATACTCTTCTAGTGTGGTACCAATGTCCAGAGAAACTCTGTCTTTGGCAGCCTAATCTAAAACAGACTCCTGTGGGAAACAGCTGGATACTGCCAGGGTAGGGGGGACTAGGCTCCCAGAACCTCCACCTCTTAAAAATCCTACTGCACAAATCACAGGTCATCCTGAGCTACTCCACCAAATGCCTCAGTGTTCTGATGCCCAAATCCTTATTCATTCCTTGCACTGGCCACCCTCCTGTCCTCTGAGGCTGCAGTAGTGAACCCTCCTCTCTTTGTCACACTGCTGTGCACAGCAGCAGCCAAGAAACAGTTTTTCCTTTCCAAAGGAATTGATTCACCATCATACAGTCATTTCACTCTCTGGTAATTAAAAATCTTAAACTCCAATTCACACTTCCAAGCATTTGCTCCTATGGGAGGAAAACTAACAGAAACAGTCAGAGGCATCACCAGAACCACCCTTGTGAAAGGCCTAATTCCCTATATTGCTTTAATTAAAAGTGGATGAATAGCAATCTCTCAGCCCAGAGACCTTTAAGAGAAATAAAGTCAATCTATAGGCTTATGAAAATAAAATGGGAGGATGGAAACAAACACAAAAATCCTGCCAGTTTTAGGGCTTACCATAGGATTACAACATCTGGACTCTCTTTTCAAGGGGAGGTGAACCGAGAAATGGATCGTGTAGAGAAGACACAACCACTCATTGAAGTGAGGATTCTGCACAAGGAGCTGTTGATGGGAGGAGCAGAAAGCTAAAGAGAGGCAACAGCCTTGCCCACATATTTCTGTCTTCACAGCTGCCTGGAGGAACACTCCTATCTGCTGACACCACAGAACAAAGGATCTGGTTTAATTGCAAAAAAACAAAAACAGGCCCAGGGGAGAAAATCCAAACAGATGATGAGTATAGCTGACCTCCAGTGAAACAGAGAACAAGTTGTGAGGAATAATCTAGCCCGTAAAAGCTTAAGTATTTATCATCACTCTTACAGCAAGAGACCACCCTGCTCCAGAGGACCTCTGCAAACAGATGTGAGCAAGGAGCCTTTTAACACAGCACCACCACCAATCAGGGCATAGGTAACTACAGAAGGACTTTACTGCTGTAGTATTTGAGTGCTGTACAATGTTTTTTTATGGATTTATTCTTCTGTTGCATGGGGAGACATGGCGATTCTTGTTTGTCTCTCTTCTTCCCCAGTACAATATGTCCAGAGAGGCTGGAGGTAGATTTGGACCCCATTTATTCTACTTGAGCCCCCAGATCTTCTATTTCCTATTTGTAAAAAACTTCTGGCAGTGGGGAAAACTAGTGAGACATCTTGGGCAGAATTAGTAACTAAATATGGGCCTATCTGGTGATTCCCAAGTTCACACCATGTAGTAGTGGGGCAGAGAGAAATTGAAACCAAGCCCTCAAAGTGTGCTCCAGCTCTGCTCACCTGGTCCCATGTGCTCAGGGTAAGCCTCCATGGTAGCGAGTGCAGGACACCATCTCGGGCTTTACCACAGCAGTGTCAACACAGGCATGCACACAATGAACCAAACTCAATTCCTTTTCCACTTGGGCCAGAGAAAATGAAAACCTTGTGAAAGTCGCTTTGTCTTAGAAAGAAAGTTTACTTTGCTTAGCTTTATTACAACTTAGCCTTCTTATCAGTTTGATTTCATTCTTAAATCATTTTAAACCCTAGTATCATATAATCTGGCAGCTCCAGTGATGAGTTTTACACAGAAAAACATAGCGAGAAGATTTTCAAAAGTACTCAGACCTGCTGTGACTGCTCCTGCTGAAGTCAACAGTAAATCCAATGATACCACTGGGAGCAGAGGTCAAGGCTGAGCAGGCTTGACACTAGAGAAACTTATGGGTGGGATTTTCAATTTCTTCAAAACTGATTACTAATAACAAAGTATAGTAAAAGTAAAGAGCTAAGTTGTGACCCTGAAAATATTTACATATGTGCCTAGCTCACAGATTGTAAGTAATTACAGGAGGCCTGAATTCTCTCCCTTTCTTTAATGAAAGCCAGGAATAAGAGCCCAGATGCGTGGAAAACCTTGGCTCACGGAGAGGGTCAGTTATGATGATTTTAGTGGAATTACTCATGCTCTTTGACCAGAGACATGCACACAGCAAGACTTCTTAGAAACACCAGAATGTTCCCAAACCCTCAGCCACACACTGACATGCAAACACACCAAATGTGAGATCGGACTTTTCGGGCTGTGATGGTGCTGGATAACAGCATTAAAATCCACGCTCTTCTAATTACTGTAGCAAAACTTGGACCAGAAAATGAAAGCTAGTCAAGAAAAACTGGAGGGCTGTGTGTGTTTTACTTTGTGCAATTCTGACATTGTGGCATGAACTAACCTAACTTCAAAGGATGAAACATCATTATTACAAAGCATTGCATTGAGTATAACCATTTCCAGACTATTATGCAAGCCCAACTGAAATAATATTACAGGTACAGGATTATTCTTGTTCTCTATTAATCCCAAGAGGAAGAGAGGTGTGACTTATTTTCTCATCCTGACAAATCATCTCAAGACACTGCTGAATCAGACATGTTTGCAGCTTAAGAGGAAATAAGTAAAAACATTCAGCTTCTATTACTAAGTTTGAGGATTCATTAACAGGAATGTAAAACTAAACCTCATTTAAATCCCCTCATTGTTCACCATATAAATCCTTAGAGTGTGTAGTTACACTGGAATGAAAAAAAACAAAACAAAACAAAAAAGATTTAGAGGAGGTGACCTTCCCAGCTATTTGTTTCCAGGCAGTTTCACTCCCAGGTTCCTGCACAATACAGCAGTCTTCCCTGCAAATATTTCAGGGGAAATGCTTTACTTGCATAAAGGCTGCAACTGTTCCCACTGAAGTGAAGCTGTAAAACTATTGCAGTTGAACCAAAACCTGATAACAGCTTAATGGCAAAAAGCAATATTTGGACTAAATTGAGCCTGATCATATCACTCTAAAGTTCTTTTCCAAGTTAAAAGGCTTTTATTTATAGTCTTTACTTACACACAAGAGACTTTGACATATTTTAACTAACCTACCTTCCTTGTCTTCTTAACCTTGGTCCCTTTCCAAGAAAAAAGATGTCATCTGACCACGAACAGGGCTTGATTTCCAGCAGCAGAATTACCCACAACAAATCCCTTGTGTTTACTCACTGAGTGATGGTGCATGTTTTGGGGAGTGAGCTTAGCCAGTATTTCCTTGATGAAAGGGGTGGAGGGCAACAGGCTGGAGTTACCTCTCCTACCATGTCAACCACTTCCATGAAACAAATCTTTGAATCCCACCTATTCTAACTCTTTTGGTTTCACAGACAGCTCTGAGAGAGCAAACTAAAGCAAGACACAGCAGTGGATTGTTGTCACTCCCACTGGGATTCACTGAACCTCCTCACACACATCACCCCATGCTGACAGTCACCTCAGGCTGCTGCACTGTGGAAACATGGCTTAGACTATGCAATCCTGGCTACAAACACAAACTGGACAAAGCAAAGCACACCACAGCCTTCCCCTCACCTGCTGGGTACCATAGGAGGGACTTCAGAAATGACCCAGCGGACAGATACCACTGCAGCGACCACCACAGCCAAGGGGGACTAATGCAAGGACAACTTAGCAGTATTTAAAGACCAAAGAGAGTCAATTTACCCCCTCTTTGACAGAAATGGAAGAAATAACATTTTTGTGAGTGAGGGAAAGAAACTTAAAACAAGCATTATATCAGGTTGAACAATGCTATGACCACAAGGAAAGCTTTTTCCTGTCTCTGAGGGTCTTTTTTTTCACTTGTGTCCAAGAGTCTTTTCAATCAGATCTAGCGATGTGCCGCCGGGTGCGTCCTTTGCTCACAACATAGCTCGTATCTGCTCCAGACCTGGCTGGTGGCAGCCATATGATGTGGGGATGGCATTGCACAAGATGCTGCAGGCTCCAGATCCTGGACACCTCAACTGCCTGCAGCAGTATTACCCTGGAACACTTTGTGCCTTCATTTACCAAACACCCTTTCCATGGCTGCTCTGCTCTCTGGGAAGGAGCAGGGGTACCGGTTACCTCACTAACAGGGGGACCACATGACCTTGGCTTTGTTAGACTTTTTTAGACCAAGAAATGGGAAAGGAGGCCCAGTGAGCAGGTGGGTCAGGCAGGGAAGTATCATACTCCAGCAGAGCAGCTTTTGCTTGGCACACAGTGTCCTCCGTCCAGCTGCAGGCAGCCCACTGGTGGCTCCCCCAGCCCCTGTCACCATGTGCCAGAGCCTGAGCAAGCAACCCCTTCTTCTCCCAGACCCTGGAAGAAGATGGTGGCTGAGGCATTGTGCAAGAGTAAATATTTACATAGCCAGGGCCTTCCTTCCCCTGCCCTGTATTTTCTCCCCTTCTTAGAATGTCACAGATCAGCTGTTTCCATAATTGTGCAGGAAATGAGTTCCCTGCTGGCTGGCAGCTTAACACTCACATGTGCTGGGTCTACTGTAGCTGCACCACTCACCTCTGCTGCTGGACCCTACATCCACCCAGAGTCTTCGGAGGATACGGCCAGAGGGGAAATGGGACAGTCAGGGACGTTGCCACCGAGCTGCCTGTGACTGTGGCAGTCCTTCTGACAGCTGCAGCTTAGAGGAACCCCTGTTCCCTGGTCCACAGGTCAGATCAGGATCCCAGGAGACCTGACACTCTGTTTATGCTGCTTCAGAGCAAACATTCAAACCAGACTAAGAGCGTTTCCTGCCTGTACACAGTGGCGAGCACACTCAGGAAATTCAGGCGTATTTCAAGCTTGAGACTTCTTCTTTGTTCTTCAGACAAAGCCTCGTTCACTGGAGATGTTGCTAAAAGGATTATTATCTATAGGAGACTTCTCCCAAGAGGAAATCTGCTAAACACACAAATCTGCATTTGCTGTGTTTTGTAGGAGGCGGGATTAATACAGGAACATTCTTCCTTCTGCTCTCCACATCTAACGATTTAAATAGACCAGCCATGACGACATTGCCCACTGGGAATAGGCCCAAATGCCTTTCTCCTGTACTCCGGTCTGATGGTTTTACTCCTTGCCTGAGACGATACCAGCATTTGGTGAGAAGAGCTGGAAGCATTTGGTGGGAATCACATCTAACAGTGCAGTCAGTGAAAAAGTGAAGTGTGTCCACCAGCCCAAAAACCAATAAAATTCCATCGTGGGCAAACCAGATTGTAAATGTTTTGCTTATTCCAGGTCAGCACTGTGCTGTTCAGAGCCCTGAATACAAGAAGCACACAGCAAGCCTGAACTTGCTGATACTTAGGATGTACAAGCAGAAGGAATGTAATTTTCTTCTCTTTATACAGAGGTGGCAAAACCCTGATAGAAAATGACATGATGGAAGTGCTTAATTTCAGACCCATGGAAATTTGAGGGCAAACATTAATTACCTCAATTTTGCATCCAAGTCTGGGGCCTGTATTAGCACCTCTCGGAATGGAAGAAGATCAAGAGGAGTGAATTTCCCACTTCCAGGATTTACCTTCCTTTTCTCTCCTCATCTACCTACTCCTGGTTTCCTCTTTCTTATTCCCATGTTATTTCCTTCTCTCTACCTCAGCTTTCCCTTTAAATGGGACTAAACTCTGAAAAATAAACCCCGCAGGGGAGTAGACACTGCCATGGGTTATTTCATTATAGTGAAAATAGATTAACTTTGGCAAATCCCTGCCTGCAGTATCCCCTCACTCTGCTCCTGAGTATAAAGATCCCCTTATGAGTAACGACAATGTTCATGAGAGCCTGGAAAAAGCTGCACTGTGGAGCAGGGAGGTCTGCAAACACACCACACTAGAGAACATCACCACCTAAAAAGCTCGGTAGATAGAGAAAATAAAGTAGGAGAAATCAAGCAGCAAATTCCCAGGTTCATTGTTTCCAATCTACAGGAAAAAAAAATAATCACAACCTATTTTAAGCATGTGAGTGTATAAATAAATCAGCTGGCCCAGCCAAAAGTCAAAGTGGGCTGAAAACATATTCCAACATAGGTCTAGACTATTACTTAGCTGTGAATCTCAGCTGGGCTCTTTTCTCCTGTATTGCCTGAACAAAACAAAGACAAGATTAGGTAGATAAGTAATATCCAGAGGGAATATCCAGGGCCTGTGGGGCAGCAAAGCCATCTGAGTCCCTGGCAAGCTTGACTACTGTGTTAAAAAGCACTTTCATTGTATGGGCCATTTGTTGATGGATTGTGGGAAAAAGTCAGATTTCAGACCAGAGAGGAAGACAAGCGAACCCTTATATAAAGTCACCCTCTCCCCAGTCTGTGGGTTGAATGCAGAATGCTCTCAGACTTGCTACATACCACCCACTTTAGATTACAGACTTGCAGAGTTATTTTTAAAAAGTAATTATAGTAGTAGAGGGCACACTCATCTGGAACGGCTGCCTGAGGAAACGACGAGCCCAATGCAACTCAAACTGCTTTTCAAGTCTATAATCGTGTTTATTTATTGCCTTTTAAAACAAGAATCAAAATCCAACTAATTTCTGAGTAAAAACGTCTGTATATTTCCCCAAGGAGTCCAGGCAGCTAGACTACACTGAAAACCTTCCCTGGCCTTTCAGTCTAGCATCCAGAGCTGCAGAAAAAATAAATAACCCCCATTAGCTCTGGATTCAAGGAAACCCAGACCCAAATCCTTTTTCATTCATTGTTTTCCCTAGAAATTGTGGCTTGATCATTACAAAATCCTCATCAGCAGATTCAAGTGGTCTAATGAGAAGCACATCATGTTTTGCATATGCTGATTTCTACCCAGAGGTAGTTTCTGGTTGAGCAAAACATGAGTTCTTAACCTGTGTGAGAAGAGTGGGTTTACAAGCCCCAGAACAAGATTCCATAGCTTTTTTCTATTCCAGCTCTTCATTTCAGCTGTCATCTGGCAGATTTTGGATTTGTATGCTGAGAAAGGACCCAGAAGAGACTGAGAGAAGAGGACCAGGTACTTGGACAGATACCAGCATTATTTTTTTCCCACTCTTTCTTCCTTTTGTAATGGAATCAGACCCTTGATTCATGCCCTGTTAATGCCCAAAGACCTTTAGAAGGCCTGTCCTGTGAAAAAGTATGCAAAGCCAGCAGCCCCCTGCACTCCAGTCTGGGGGGCTCCTTACAGCTCCCTCCTCAGTGGGCAGCTCTGAAAGCTGGCACTGGCCATGGCTTTCCACAGCTTTTTCAATAGGCAGCAGCCTTAGGGCATCCTATGACCTCATACTTGACGACTTGTCTTTCAAACAGAAAACACTTAAACCCTAAAAATATCTCCACAGAGCCTAAAGAAAAGAATACGCCTGTTCCCCTCAAAATCATCAATCCTCTTGCCGCCCGGCTGAGGGGCAGCCGCTTCCTCCCGGCAGCCCCTGCTTTCCCTTCAAGCCCAGAGCCGACAGGAAATCCATTCTCCTCTTGTGAGAGACAGGAGATTAATTTTCCACAATAGCTCTCCTAGCAAGGCAGAAAATAGAAAGACACAATAGAAACTGTGAACTCAAACAATAGGAGCTGCTGAAGGGCAGCTCACCAGAAGCTCGGCATCACCCAAGTTCTAAATAAGCTGGAGTGGAAAGAAGCCAGGGACCCGTTAGCTGTCTTGCTAACACAATATCCAGGCTCAAATGTAAGTTGGTTTTAAGCCTGGAAGTACTCTCCCCTTTCAGAGAACAGGCAGGAAAATGTAAAATACATATATTAAAATGAAATAGCACTGCATTATGGAATGGCCCCCAAAAAGATTTCCATAGCTCTTTGAGCTGACAGTATCTCATGCCACAGTGCCATGGGTCACCTCTCTGACCTCTGGTAGCTCCTCAGAGATTGGGACAAGGGACTGCAATGATGCCTTATTGCAGGTGGCAGAAGGGGATGGAGACAGAGGCCCTCTTTCTTCTAGAGTTTGTTGCATTATATTCAGAAAAGCACAGCAGAACATCTTTGTTATTGATGTTACACAGGTAAGGCTCAGCAAACCAGACATCTGGGACTTTGCAGTGTGTGTGTCTACCATACCTGTAAGACTCCCCCTGCATATTAATGGAACACTCTTTCAAATAACTTAATTCATATTTTAATCTAAAACATAAGACATGCCTTGATAAAGGGAATTTTAATCTTTTAGAGAGAATCTGATCTCTCTTGGGTTTTTTTAATCTTTACGCTACTTTTTGACTGCCTTTGAACTGCTGCAACACTTCATTTCTGAGTAGGTCAGGATTGAAATTCTGAGGAATTCAAAATTATTAAGAAAAAAAAAAAAGTTTAAATCTCTTACTAATAACTTGCTGCCCTGGCTCAGACTGATGAAGGACAGAATACTCAAAAATTAAAAACAAATCTGAAATTTGCACATAAAACACAGCTAAGAATTAGGACAGGAATGCACTTCCTTTTAAATGCCCTGCTAGCAACCAGCTCTCCAAGGGAGAAAATAGCCTGCAATAAAAATATCTCTAAAAGTTCTAAGGCTCCTCCTTGTCCAGTGTGTGCCTTACAGTCATCATCTCCCTGCCTCCCAAGGTGGGCAGAATAGATGTTGAAAGCACTTTCCATGCACTGTACCCTGCTGAAATGCAGCATCTTTGACAAAATTATACATGGCCAAATCCTAATTTTGCTGATGCTAGTCCCCCATTTACACAGGTAGAACATGAATGGCTGGATCTGAGGGTCACTGCGCTGAGTGAGGATGAACCCCATCATCTCTGCTCCAGCACATGATCTCTAAACAAAACAGTGCTTCTCCCCCAGCCCGGAGCAAAACAAAAGGCGAAAAGCTGGAATATACAAAGGTGAGAGGAAGAGGAAAACAAAAACAAAAACAAATCCTGCTCTCATCACCATGGACAAAACTCTGCCGTTGCAAACCTTAGTGAAGCCCTTTTCCTCAACCTCACCTTACCAAAAAGACAGCACTGGAAAGGGGAAGGGGTAAAACCAAACCCAGCACCTCAAACCGAAACCAAAAAGCAGACATAAGCACCTGGGATGCAGCTCATCGGCAGATCTCCTTCCCCACTGCAGCCCGGGAGTGGCAGAAACAGAGGTGAGGAAGGTCCCAGCCGGCATTGGCGAGAGGTTATTCCCCATCCTCCTGCATTGTGCAAAGCGGGGAGGCTCCCGCGGCAGCCCCAGGTGTCTGGGCGGTGCTGGGCCGCGCCCTCGCCGGCCCGGCCTCGCCCTTCCCGCGGCCCTCCTGACTCACACGGCTCTGCCCTCAGCTGGGCCCGCTCCTCCGACTCCGCTGCAGGAACAGCCTCCAGCAAACCTCAGCCTGGGACCGACTGGGGCTTCTCTGAGGAACCGGGAGCCTTGCCCAGAGATTAGGCAGTCAGGCGAAGCCCTCCAGGCAGGGATCAGCTCACCCGACTCCCACCCACTGTTCCAGGCAGGAGCAACTCGCCACAGCTCTGGAGCAGGAAACAGGGCCGAACTCGCACTACCAGCAGGGATCTCTGCCGCCCTGAATTTGCTGCCTGTCCTAAAAAAGCCTCAGCAGGCACAGTGTGTGCTCCTGCTACCGACGAAGGAGAAAGTCCCAGAGATGGTGCCGGAGTGTTTCTCTTCTCAGGGGCAGAGCAGGTCAGCGGGGCACAGCGAGGTGACAGCAGCTGGGTGACATCTCATCCCCCATGCTGGCAGCCCTCCCAGTGCCCTGGGACACAGCCACCAAGCTACACTGGCAGCACGTGCCCCAAAATGGATCTTTGGAGCCTTGGATCCTCTTTCCTCACCTTAGTCAAGGGAGGAGGAAAACCTGAGTGGGGAAAAAAAGGAAAGAGAAGTTGCCTCTCTGGTAGAAGCTCCAAGCACTGGAGGCAGGGACTGGAGCCAGGCTGGGGTGTTGTTCCTCCAGCTTCCTGACCAAGCTGGTAGGGCAGCCTGCACTGATCATCCTGCTCCCCTGGGATAGGACTCAGCTTCCCAAGAGTTAGGTAAACCAGGCACACAAAGTAGTCTTCTTGAACAGGATGTCTCCCTCTCCAGGCAGCATGGAAGCTGCAGAGCAGACACTCGGTGAAGATTTTCCGCTTCTGGCACATCCTATGCAAAAACCTCCTGTTTCTTTAGTGGGGGTCAAAAGTGGTTTGAAGTCCGACAGGGATCAAGCTAGAATCTGTGTGGGAAATGCAAGGGGCTGCCATCATCAATGGCCAGCCCTCCATGCCATGGCAAGCCCAAGCCTCTCTCCAAGGCAGGGATCTGCAGCCCAGCGTGACACAATGATTTCATGCCATGCAATGCGTTTTCCACAGGGCTGCACTTTGGAAGACACAGTGGAGCAAGACAAGCTGACATGCCTCCAGCTTTGTCTCCAGATGGCTCTCCCACTTAGTGCCAAGAGAAATGAAAAACAATGCAAGTCCTGGAGTCTTGGGTCAACCACTGCAAAACTGTTAATCCCGGAGTTGCATCATGCTGTCTCTGCAATTTCATTTGCCACTGTGGTCTCCAGAAGCTCAGGAGACGTGTCTTCTCCTTCCAGCTTAAATTCCTTCATTAATTACCTCAAGATCCCTGAAAAGAGGAGCCCAAATCCATAAACCCTTTTCTCTGCTGACACAGATGTAAAAGTACCTGGCAGGGAGGGAGCAAAACTACTTATCCACACACCAAAGATCATTCTTCAGATATAAAGCAGGAGAGGTGATGGAGAAATCAGTGTATTGCACATGGGCTCAACCAACAGCCACACTGGTACATTCAAACAGCACTTTCCATCCATGTCTTCTTAGAGCAACAAATGGCTTTGCTGTAGAGGGGTTTTTGCATCAAATTTTATTCTGACTCTTCCACAGTCTCCCTCCAAAGAAAAAAAATCATACCACCAGCTACAAAGTTTCTCTCTGGCCAATCCACAGAGTTTCTCATGCAGTTTTCTTCTGCACGACCTCTCCCGATGCAGGATTTTCCAACAGTAAAAAGGGAAATCAGAAAGAAGAATGGAAAAAACTCATGGGAAGAAGATAAAATGAGGAAAGGAGACAAAAATATCACTTTTTCCCTTTCAGTATGGTTAAAAAAAATAAAAAAAAAATTGAAGGCAAGGAAGTCACTCTCAAAAAATAAAACAAAACTAGAAAACTGTACACAGGACATTTTCTACAGGACTACCTGCACTGTTTATAATTTCCTTGCATCTCTTCATGGCACTGAAAGGTGTTGACTCCTTATTTGTGTAAGGGAGAAGCGATGGGAAATATATTTGAAGAAAAAAATTGATGAAAATAAGATAAAGGTATCTGGAGAAAAGAAGAACTGAACTTTCCTGCTGCTGAACCCAGTATGGTCTGTCCTTGTAGGGGCAAGGCTCTGAACCCCATTACATTTTTCTTGGTTTTATAGGTAAAAGGTTTCCAGCACAGTCAAGCACTATTATTTCGGGAGAGCACCGACAATTGGAGCTGAAGGATGGAATATGCCAAATTTCTAATCCAGAGCTGATGGGGGGGATTTGTCCTGCCCTGCAGGTAGCACAGCAAACCCTGGGCACTCAGAACCCAGCATGCAGAGCCAGTCCAGCTTGGTTGAATCGCACCCACAATAAGCAAGCAGGACCATGACATCTTCATAAAGTAGGATTTAAGTACAAACATCTGCCTTGCCATTTTTTAATTACGAGAGTTTATAGCTAGGTATTCATTTCCGTAATCCATGGCTCCAGCTGCAGAAATGCCATGCGTATTCTAATTTTGGCAGCTAGTTTATTTAACGGAGTTTGACAATGTTTGACATTTAGCTGAGTCACCTTGTTCCTGGGTAAAGCAACAAGGGCTGTTCAGCAGTTCAACAAGAAAGAGGCAGAGATTCGATATCAAAAGTAGAACATATATCACAGAAATTTTAAATTAAATACAGCTGAGGTCTATTCTATTATGGCAGCTTCTCTCTTTGGGACACTAAGTCAACCCAAATGTTTTCCAGATATAACTCTTCCCCTCGAGAACATGTGGCACTACCATCTCCCTCATGTTCCTGGAGGGTGGGAAGGGTAGGAAGTGTTGTAATGGGCATATGGGGTTTATCTCACCCTCTGCAAATATCACGCACCTATATATCAGAACATCCATCATTACAATCTGCATAAAGGCTGAGAAGCAGCCACCTGCACTCAGCCAATACTTTTCTAGGAGAAAACAAAACAGGCCAGTGACAGTCAATACAGGAGGAACAAATGCTACCTGCAGACAGGATTTTCCTACAACACCTCATGCGAAGCCATCTGCACTCCTGTACAGTGCTTTCACAGACCTCAAAATGCTTTCCAGTAAGAATAGCAGTCCAGCAATTTCCATTCTTATCACAAAGAGGTTTCACAAAGTGATTTGGCTATGAGTCTTTTGATGGCAGAGCTAAAAAGAGAGCCCACTCTTAGACTTCTGTCTTCATCCCAGACAGGAAATGGATGGCAACACCACCTTCCTCCGGCTACAGACTCTGAATGCAGCATAGAACACTGCAGAGAGCAAACTCTGAGCCTGGGACTGCCTTCCGCAAGGTCTATGGAGCCTGCCAAGACCCTGCTGCCCTGCTGTGGCTCTGATTCTTGTGTCATGTATTTGTGCTGCTGCTTTTTAAGTCCCTGCTCCCCAGTAACCTTGGAGCTGTGCCCACTACACATCTGGAGCAGCTGCTTTGCCTGCAAATAGCGTTAGGGACCACAGCATGCTCCTGGAGGGGACTAAGCCCTCCCATCCCAGCTTCTCTTCACAGACCTTAAGGAAAGTGCTGGGATCTCCTTTTTATAGTGAGAGACAGAACAGAGCCTTTAACAGGCTGAAAATACTCCATTTATCCTGACAGGCAGTACAGCAAGCCAAATTTTAAGCCAACAGCCAGAATTGTGCAGTCAGACAATAGGGAGCTGGCCAGAGCCTGCACTTCCAAGTGCACACTGTGGTCTGGCTCATCTCCTCCATGTCATCCCTGCAGCTGCTGCTAAAAGAAGCAATGTAGAAGTGTGTGATGTTATCCTGAGGACAGGATATCTGTCATGTCCAGGCCCTCTACGAAAGGTGTCAGAGAAACAGTGGCTCAGGCTAAAAAGATAAGTAAATATCTTATTGGCCAGCATTGCAGAAATCCCTATTTGCATTTAACCTTCCTTCAGCTTCCTTTCTATCACAGGGGCAACCCCAGTTATTAATTCCTTATTGTACACAACAGTGTCTGCAGAGCCACAGCATCCAGAAATAAAGACTGGCTCTGGTCCCCAGTGGTCTCCCAAATGGTGGCTGAAACTCAGGCTGCCTGGTTGTACCCCAAAGACAAATCCCCCCAAAAGCCATCACATTCCTTTGTGTAACAGGGCATGAGCCAACCTGAATCAGAACAGCTGATGCAAGATCTCCTGAGAGCCCTAAACACCATGCCAGTTATTTTGGGACAAGGTGCAAGGCTGAGTGTATGAGTTCCCAAAGAAAAGGCATTTATAAGAATGGCCACAAAAAGTACTAGAGACAGTAGCTGGGGAACTGCGGTCTCCAGCTGCTCTCAGCCATTTTATTTAGGGCTTTCCCCACAGCATTACCTGGTAGAAAAGGAATGATTCTTTGCTTGGGATCTTTCTGGCCTCCTTCAATAGGGAACTTGTCCAGAAGCTGCATCTGCAAAGGAAGCACAACAAACATCTTAGGGGGAAGCATGGACCATGTGCATAGGGACCAAGGGATCTCTTGGTTTGCATGTGGTTTAAGACAAAAGCAACTGCAGGAATTATTTTGTCTTGTGGGAGGGAAGCCTGTACATAAAAAGGTACGAATACAGTTCACTCCAAGAAAGGGAGGGCAAATT
Organism: Parus major; assembly: GCF_001522545.3. Lineage (NCBI taxonomy): Eukaryota > Metazoa > Chordata > Aves > Passeriformes > Paridae > Parus > Parus major. The sequence goes on from NC_031775.1 coordinate 22,493,695, forward strand.
TCTGGCAGCACAAAGGAGCTGGGACAGGGCCCAGGGAGACAGCTGAGCCTGGCCTTACTGTCATTCTAAAATTAGGCTCCTAATTTTTGCTACAAAACACATGCCTTGTCTCTAATACACAGCCTGCGTGTGCTGGTGGAGTAACAAGTTTTACCTGTCCATCTGACAGACCACCCTCCTGGCTAAAAATGCTGTTCAAGCAACCAGATTAAATAATAACTAATATATAAAATAATATATATAATATAAATATATTATATTTATTATATAATAATGAAAACACCTGCTCTGCTTTTATGGCAGAGCCAGAAAGACCCACTGTTCTGGTCCAGTAAGAAAGAGCTCTGTTCTCTCTGGGAGACAGAGATGGGGTTTTGGAGAGTATCTTACACTGCAGTCCCTACATGGATTACAGCAGGCAGGGAGGCCTCAGAGAGCAAAACATCCCACAGAACACCAGGCCCACCAATGGCCTGGAAGCACAGCTCAAGGTGGGTGTGCTCTCAGCCCAGTTCCCTTTAGCACATAGTTTCCTAGCTTAGGAATGCTGATCTGATGTTCCCTAAAGGAGCCCTATAATATACCCTTGGATGATGAGGCCTGATGGACAAGTGCCACTGAGGCTGAAGACCAGCTGAAAGGCCTCAGACAAAAAGATGCATCTGCTCTAGTGATGCCTTCATGGACTTGCCCAAAAAAGACCAGCTCCAGCCCTGAAAACTGGAGTTTCAGAGTTTCTCGTCTCTCCCATTCACCCTCTGCAACATTTCACTCTCATTCAGCACATGGTGCTACCAAGACAGAGACCCAAATTTTCCCATTCTGTTTCATTTCTCCCTGTGTTTCCTATGCATGCTGTCTCTATGATGCTCAATGTCCCCTTCCTACTCAGAAGCCCTGACTCCCTCGGGCAAGGGGAACTCCAAAGCTCCTGCCAAGAGCTCTTTTCCAAGCGACCAGGAAAGACATCTTTCAACTCACAGCTCACAGCTCCTGTGATCTCTGAGGAAGGAAAGGAAGGAAAAGCAAGCAGTCGTGTTACTTGCCCTTGCAGAACCCCTATCTCCTCACCTCAACTGGATCTACAGCTCAATACAAATATGCAAAGTGGCAGCAAGAGCTGGGGGAAGGGAGGGGATACTCGTCGATCAGCATTTTAATCTCATCAGTGCTATGTGTCCAACAGAGAGGCTGTGCAAGTTAACAGCGGTTTTGCTAACTCGACAGATTTCCTTTTAAAAATATTTTTTTGCTAACTAGGGGAAAAACAGTCAGAATTATTTTTTTTTTATTTTTTACTGGTTTTGTTTTAAGCACGCAGAATCCTTCTCATCTTCCACTGCACACAACATCTCCAGCGTTTTCACCATATGGCACAGCAAACCAAAGATCAAGAGGAAACTCGGGAGTAGAAGGAACATCTGTGCAGGAGAAGAACTTAAAAGATCCCACATGTTTCCCCATCAGGGAGTCAGCATAGTAAATAAATAGACCATAGCTTTGCGGATTGTTAGCTAACTCGCTTTTCTGTCTACAAAGACACGTTTTTTATTAAAAATGGGAAATTTTGTTTTCTTGTAGGTAGAGCTCTGGGTGTCTGAGGTCAGGCATGGGCAGGAGCTTCCTTCAAAGAAGAGGCCGAAAAAAAGAGGGGGAGGGAATCCCCACCTACTGACTTGAAGTTTCACTGTTGCTACACTTTTAGCCAGGAAGGCAATTCTCACTTTACTATGCAGTGACTGATTGAAGCTGGAACTGATACAGTCAAATTCCCAGGGTTATTCTTGGAGTTAGATTATCTTGGCTAATACAAGCCTTTTTAACCACATCAAGAGAGCCACAACGGGTATAACTTAGTGCTATTTATCTAAAGGGTGGATATCAGCAAAATAGATACAATAAACTGAAGCTGGAAGAGTTTGGCTAAACTTTCCTAGACTACATTTTCCACCCCAGCTCTTGCCTCCACTGGGAAGGTCTGGATGTCAGGGAGCTGGGGGAGGCAGGGGCACTCTGCCTTCAGGATGTTGAAGTTGAATAAAGTGCAGCAGAAGCAGGGAGCCTTTCCTCAGCACTTTCCTGCACCCAGTTCTGCCATTCAAAGCCAGTGCAAGTTAGAGCTGAAGTCCTAGAAAAGCAGGGTTCTGTATCCTCCTACCCACAGAGAAGGATGCAAAGTGGAAGATGAGAAACAGATGTATACAGGAGACAAAAAGCATCAGTGGACCTGAATGAAATGTTCCCAAATCTTCCAAAGATGATGGGATGTCCCGAGCCAATTCACAGCCCTTTCCTCACATGATTAACAGACAAAGACCAATAAACAGATTTTCAGTTCTCTTAATTAGATGTCTGCAGAGCATCTGAAAGTCAAAAACTCTTTTGTCTGTGACAAATGTTTTTCCATTGAAGGAAGTTATTCTTGTTATAACTGCAAATACACATATGATTGATGAAATAAACCCTTCACTTGATGCCCCAGGTTATTCTGCTCAGACACAGGCAGTCTCCACAAGTTGTTACTCACATCTTTGATATGTGATAATTAGCTTAGGAACAAAGTTTGCTAAATCAGAAAGTAAGTCTGTCACCTGGGGTAAAATCATCCCTGTATGAAGGCAAAGAAGGGAAGTCTGGATGCAGAGTCCCAGAGAACTGAATTAGGGATGTAGTTGGCTTTGGGCAGACAGGAAAACACAGCTGGGCAGTGCATTTGGCAAAACTGGAGGAGCTCAGTTCATCTGCTTACAATGAGGAGGAGCCTCCAATTGCATGACTGGTGTAGTGAGCAGAAAGAAACTTGTTACCTGTTATCACAGGGTGGAGGATCCGTTTGGAAACAGGGAGGGTATATGGAAACCAGGAAGTGAGCTTTCCATCCATTCAGACAGCATGTCTGGAGTCAGGCTGAACAAACATATCCCACTCTCACTTCTAGCACAACAAATGCAAGTCCACAAATAACTCGCCAACAAAACTGGCTCTCCAGTCTTTGTCTCTCCAAACTGCTGAGTTTGATGACATCTTTCCTACTCAAGTCCTGTACAGTCCTGCCTTCTATTCCAAGCACCTTCCTTCTTGCCTCTGCCCAAAACTGCTTTACAAGACCTGCTATAAAACCTTGTGGTTCAGATTATGACTTTCTAGCAAATGATCATCAATTAATCACATTAAAAATCAAGGGAATTACTCATGTGAGTTGCTGCTCATTGAAAAGAGAGCAGACTCAAGAGCACTGGCCCACTCCACTCCTTTCTATTGGTACATGAAACCACTTGACTAGCAAGAATTAAATAGGAAGATTCCAGAGTATCAACTCAACCATTTCCCCATGCATCTTTCTTCTCATGTCTTTTGCTTCAGGTCACCTTTACTTAAAATGCAAACGTGCCGTGAAGAAAGAGCCACTTCTGCACTCAAAAACCATTTGGGTTTGCCATATAACAGTATCTCTGGTCATTTCACATCAGCTCTGCTGTGAAAATAAGATCCCACCCCTGTCTGCCTTGCAATGCTAATATCTGGTTAAAAAATCTTAATAAAAAAAAAACAAGTGCCCTTTGAAATGCTACAAGTAGCATCTCTGAGGAGGAGAAACCAAGCAGCTTCCTGATAATTTACTACACTTTGGTACTACTCTCTTGGTTAAATTTTCATGAAACAACATTTCTTTCTGCTGCAGACACAAGGACTTACAGCACCCAAGACTAAGAGGCAACATCTCTTTTGAAGAAGATGCTTTTACTCTGCTACAAACCAGCCAGTGCAGGGGATGTGAATATATGAACTATTCAATGGCTTGACCCTGTGGCATTTGCCAGTGGGAACTTTGTTCCTGGTTTGGTTTTGAGGTTTCCGAAGTTTGTGTCCAAATCCAACTCCCTAAAATTAATCCACTGAGACAGTTACCTGACCTCCACCTATGCCTTATACCACAGACTGTACACAGGTTCCTTCCCTTCCTTCCTTGCAGCAATTTTAATTCCTCTGGTTAGAATAATCAAGTCCTCCTCTTAAAATGAGCAAATGAGGACACCCACATAATCTCTTAGTGTGGAAATCTGGTTCCTTTTCAAGTGGATGGAGGTTTGTCACATGCACAGATAAAAATCAAAGCTCTGCAGGAGGTCAGCACTGCAGTCACAGGGAGATTTATTTATAACACAAAGATCCTGAGGATGACTTTCATGCAAGCCCCTTACTTTGGCAAGCAAAATGACATCCACTGCTGCAAAATTATAAAGGACTCTGACCTTCTACAGAGAGAGATGAGGCCTCTCTCACTTTCTAGGGTATAATTTACTTGTGTCCCAGAGAAAGAGCAGTTGAAAATCAAACCAAGAGCAGCAGAGTTTTTGCAAGGTGCCCCTAGAAACCCCAGCTTGCTACTTGTCTTGGCTACTCAACTTGTCCCAAGAGTACAGTTCTTCCTACACTGAATGCCAAGAGGCATAACCAGCTTCCCTTTTTCCAAGTGCTCATCAGAAAATGCATTTTTAATTAAAAATGAGGAAAGCTGTCAATAACTTTAATTTAGACACTGGTGGACTTGAAAGGTAAAGTACATGAGGACAGTCAGGCATCAGGCACCTCCCTTCTCACAAGGCTGATCTGATCTCCAAGTCCAAGGAGAAAAGAAAGGCTACAGCCAACTGGGAGACAAGGAAGAGGAGAGGAGGCATCTGTACATGTATGGGGTTGTGTGCGCACTTCTGAGAGAGTCTGACAAAGAAGCTGGAAGAAAAGCAGATACTGCCAGGGATCTGAAACTAGTGATGATGTAACTCACACCTCAGCAAGAGGGGTTAAGGGCATCTGCAAATCTGAAAGTCTCTAATGCAGGTAACACGAGTTTAGATGAGAAGGAGAGGTAAGATACCAGAATAGGAACAATCAATTAAACCCCCGAGGAGCTGCAGTAATTTCCTTTCATTTTGAAGCTGGAAAGCAGCTGTGCTGCTTGCTGATGGGATTGATGGTTTCAGCATCATCAGCTATATTTTGAACTATAAACCATGTCATGTGCAAGAAAGGGAATGGCCAAGATGGATTTGAATTGTCATCTGCCAGAGTTTTCCAGTGGATAAACCTCTCTGGTCCTGTCTCTGGTTTTGCACCTGCAAAATGTGAGACAGATCTCAGGTGTGTGGTGTGAGAGTTAATCAAGTGCTATCAAAGGCTCTGAGCCTCATGCTGCAGAGCAGGAGTCAGAGACTGAATTCAGAAGAACTACACTCATCTAAGCCCAGCAGGACAGGAGCAAATGGAATAAGTATTAATGGTGGTTTTCAGATACAATTATCCTCTCTTCGTAGGCTTGTTAATCTAGAGCATATTCCAAATCCTGGTTAACCAGGGAATCCAAAGGGGTCTTTCTTAAGGAAGATGGTTGGCCACCATTTCTAGAGAATGGATCTCATGCTACCAGGTAACGTATAAACATTTAAATGTCAGCAGGTGAAAACAAGCAAGAGAGCGGAGAACACAAGATACCATCTCCACAGATTCACCTTGTACATTCTGGTACAATTATCTTCTAGAGAAGATAATTCCTTCAGTTGTTTTGTTTTAGAAGAGGTGTTCTGCTAAGGTTAATCAGTGGAGCATCCCTGATGTGAATGGAAGGATCTCATTTACTCCAGCTCAGGACCATACCTGCTGAGATCAATGACAGGAAATGCATGGCAGGGAATAAAAGCTCTGCTGCTGGGGCAGATCCCTCCACAGCATACAGTTGTTAGAGAACTTTCTCTAGATTTCTCTGAGCTTCTTTTTATTTCTCCTCTGCTTCACCCCCTCACAGGAACAACAAACCAGTTCGCTCTCACGGACACAAGACAGCAGGAGGCCTGCTTAACTCCCACCCCTTCAAAATTGGCCAGAGCAGAGCTGTTCCTGAGCATAACACCAACTAGGAAAAGTTTGCAAAAGATGTTTGGGTGAGGATGTGGAACAGACTGAGCCCAGGGGAGCTCATCTGCTAGCCACACACACACACAGAA